>NC_079293.1:51002424-51305454 GCF_023638135.1 Falco biarmicus | reverse complement strand
TAACATCTGAGTGAAGAACAATCTCCAAGCTACAACTAAGTCTAGCAAGCCAGCTCAAGGAATTTAGAAATATAGTGGTCTTGAGTTTTATCTTTAGGCATTGCACACCTAAGATCAGAATTATTCTTGATCACTTCCATGGACAGCTAAGTTTGACCTAAGGCTGATGAATCTGAGGACTTTTGGTTATAGCGAGGTGGCCTTTTGGCTCTGAGCAGGCTCTGAGAGTATCATGAAGCAAATGCGCATAACTTAGCATTGCTATGAATCCCCTAAGTTATAGCTGAACCATCTTTGTGGTGTGACCACAGTGAAAGATTAATACTTCTCTGACAGAGCAGAGCCAAAGCAGCTAAACACATTAGCTGGTTTGTGATCCAGCACATGTATCATTAGAAGAGCTTTTTCAGTCTGCATTGTAAGAGCTAGAAGGAGGAAACTGGTCCTATTTTCGAATATTATTTGTAATTTTGCATTAAATCGTTACTTGACAGAATTCAGAAACTATTCTTTAAGAACAGTCCAAAAGCCAAGACTTCTTGATTGAAATCTCCTGTTGCTAAGCTTTAGCATAAATGCTTTCTATTTTGTATTTTCTCTTCAGCAATGAGTTTTGAAGTTTTCTTCTTGACAGTGAGACAGGTTCAGCAGAAAGAGTAGAAGTGATATTTTTATCCAGGCAATGCTTGATAACCAAGTAATTTAAACTCCTCTGGAGCTGCGGGAAGACCAAATCCAGAGTTTGAGCAAAGAACATATTGTAAGTGAAGGGGCTCTCACTTCATTGTGTGTGCTGCCCATCACAGTCCCAGGAGTCAACTGAAAATGATTTTCAGAAAGAGTCACTTGGGGATGGTTGGAAAAAAACTGCTGTACTTTTGGATTCTATTTGGAAATTAACTGTAGGACTATTTCCGAACTCAGTACTGTCAGAAATGCTTTCTGTTGGTGGGTACAACTACTCAGAATAGCACAAATTGGTGTACAGGGAAAAGCCACGCTGGAAGACCCCAGATGGGTCTTTGGGCTCAGAATAAATACACAGAGCTGAAGGTTAGAGAAAAAATCTACTCAGGTCAAAATCACTGTTATAATAAAGGTCATGTTAAAATTTTTAGAAACATGTGCCTAAGGTGTCAGGGAGCAGCGAGAGTGGGTTTGCTCCATGAGAGAGGACAAGCCAGTATAAGGGTGACCTCCATATAGGCAGGGCATTCATCAGCTAGACACTGTCCTGCAGGGTCTGAACAAGACCAGGCTGGTGTTAGTGGCAGGCTCTATCAAGACAAGACCTATGGATGCCCTTGGGGTCCTGACATAAGGATACCATTGTCTGGGCAAAAGCTGCGACGACGAGCCTAAATCTTACTAGATTTGCTTGTTAATTATTTATTGTAGTATGGATTCAACTTCAAACCACAGAGCAAACATCTGAAAACTGAGGAAAATTTGTATTTGGATACAAAGACCCTTACCACTAAGGGCTGGTTATTTGGAAGCAGACTGGAACTTTGTGCTTTGTTGCATCTCTTCAAAGCAAATCCAACCGTTGTGTCCTCAGGCAGGTTTGCAAATGGATATCACTTGAAGGATTCTTGGTTTCAGTGGCAGCTATTCATGATACCACTAGATGCCAAAAGCAGTACCCAATCATTGTTATTTAAATTGCATACTGCATCACTGGGAATTTGCAAAACAAACCAGTGCCCATTACTTCTGCAGCTCTTCAGCTGAGATTATTGGTGCCCCATCTTCTGACTTCAACGCAATAATTACCTAAGCACACTATTTCCTAAGCAATTGATAATGCTGGCAAAAAAAGAAAAGGTGGTTTGGTATGACTAAAGGTGTATTTTAGCAGAAATATATAATCAAGACCTTGATTACCTATAATCAGTAAAATTCTAAAGTGCCATATGTGTTCTGGCCTGATTTCACTGGTTAAGAAACACCACTGTAAAGACATCATATTACTGTATAGGTCTTGTTATATAAACCGAAGATATTAAACTGAAACAGATGTGTTGATTTCAGCTTGGCTCAAAACACACACAAGAAACCAATGTTTGCCAAATGGAAAAGGATAGAAATCAGTTGATAAAATGTTATTTTCATGCATCTGAGATAATTACAACCAGTAGGCAGTGAAATAAATTAAACCCTATCAAGAATAAGCTGGCAGCAGATGACAGATGCTATAGAGGGAGGTAAAATCCTTCTCAGTGAACCAAGCCAGTAGGCGAGTAGAACTATATAAGGAAAAATTCCATTTTGTGTATACCCAATGACATAAGATGTAACACCTATTTATGATGACTTTCCTCTCTGTAGAAGGTATTAATGGTTGTAACATTAGCCTTCTTTTTAAACTGTATCCATAGTATTTCACTTAATGATGTTGTATAGTACTATGTCTCCTGTAAGTAAATACTTCTCTTTCTAATTGGAATTTATTACCTTTTAATTTGCAACACTATGTTGTTATATGATGGGACAAGTTTAATAAAATGAGAGATTGATCAGTTTATCACTATACCAGCAGCAATTTTGTACAGCTCCATCAAGTCTCCTGTTACTCTGTCCTGTCTGGGTTAATCTCTTACCCAATATAAATCCCACCTTACCTCTACCTCTACTCTGAACTTCATCAGTCTCTGCTTTATCTTTCTTGAGAGTGAGTCAGCCACAAGTGAGCTCAGTAGTACAGGTTGGAATTGATCATTTTTATATGGTGCTATATATTAGTTATATTGTTTCTATCCATTTTAAAATGTAGACTTTTAAAAGTAATTCTTAACATTTGGTATTTTTCTTCAAGGCAAGAAGCCTTAGCAGTTCCAGCGTGCAAAGGTACATGCAAATTGAATTGTTATTTGCCTTTTGAACAAACTTTTTATAGTAACACTTTGTTTTCCTCAGGAGTTGAAAACTATTGAGCTCTGTCAAATTGGACAGCGTGTGTCTAGGAAACTGTTAGAGGGAAAGCTGATTAGTTAGTGAGCTAAAACCATAGCCAGAATTTGCTGTTGTTTGTCCCAGGCAGGCAGTTACTGAGTTTATCTACAAGATAACTCTTAAGCAGAATGTATTTAGCTAGTTAGATTCAATAACAGGCAATCACATTCATTCAATGGAGAGGGCAGAATTATGTTTTGAGTGATGGTCTAAGGAGAGTAATAAAGTGGGTGTTAATATTTTTAGTTTAGAATCACTTATTTTCTGAATTAGGGTTCTGAGTATACTTACTGTGGTATGGAAGGTTGTCAGTAAAGTATTTAGGTATTTAAATAGTAGAAGGATGTCAGTGAAGTATTTAGGTATTTAAATAGGACTCAGAAACACCTGAGATTCTCATGGAAATCAATAGAATCATGGAATCATTTAGGTTGGAAAAGATCTTTGAGATTATCACATCCAACTCTTAACCCAGGACTGCCAAGTCCATCACTAAACCATGTCACTAAGCACATCATCTACAATAGGTTTGGAAAATTTTAACAGGGATCTATCTCCATCTTAAAATGAATAGACATGTATCATGCTGTACACGGGTCAACCTTTCTCCTGTGTGTCCTTTGTTTGGAGTATAGTACAAAATGTAGGTCTGTATGTTAAGCCTAATTCACCCTATGTCTTATATTGATCTCACATATAAGGGCATGCCCTGCATGTACTAAATAAATGTAATGCTAGGTTCTGCTTTGCTCAGTGGGAACAGAATAATACAAGGGCGCTTCAGGATCTACTGCTGTTCAGGAACTCATGACTGAAAAACACTATGTGGTCAATAATTAACCAAACAGGATTAGCATTATATACAGATGGTTTTTCTTAGTGTTCTGGCACTGATGGCTCTTCTAGCCACATTTTTGAAGAGTTTGAAGGCTTTTGGAGTTTTGTGATGGATGTCCTCCACTAAGAGGCATTTACATGAATGTTACCGACTATAAATGAGTTAGGATAGATATACTGAGTCCAGCTTGTAGCATCTCTGTTTCATTCAAGCACTCAATCTATATTTTGTCAATGACCACCTACTAAATCAATTATTTTACTTTGAGCAAAATGTTACTTTATTGTTAATATTTGCAGTCCTGTCAGATTTCTCAGTTTCCTCTAGTATCTTCTTTAAAACAGTTTCAGTATAACAAAATAGGAATAATTATTGCAGATAATCTTTTGTTTGAATTAGCTGTAGCCACAATTTTGTTCTAAGCAAACTGATATCGTGATGAGACAATTCATTAATTGATGATACTATAAAGCTTACCTTTCTTTATAAAATTTAGTTCTGTTTTAATAAAGGCAACTTGTGAACAGCTGATCTTTTTGTTAAAATTGTTAAAATAGATATATGCCACAAAAAGACATTTAGAAGAAGATGAATGATGCCTAAAAGCTATGTTGCAACAGTCATCCCACAGTCTCACATCTTTTTTTTTATTAGAGCTATAATTAATCCTCACTTATACCAAATGTGTGTGACTCAGACACACTGACAGAGGGCTGATGACAAAACATGTTATTGTTGATGCTGTAGAAGATGCACTGTGAGCATCTTCCAAGGCTTGGAGAACACCCCCTTGTTCAAGCTGTTTACTCAGTAATCACAAATTACAAGAACTGTGTCAGCCCATTCTTCAAAGCAACCTTTTTCCTTTCTTTTTTTTTTTTTTTTTTTTTTTTTAGGATAATCCGGTCCTTGATGAAATTCCAGAAGCACCTCTCTCCCTGTTTGTTGGATTTTTTTTCTGTATTTAGACAACCAGTAAGAGACTAGCTCAGGTAAAGCAGCTGATCAGCCAGGCTTCACATCTCTATTTGCATCTCTGAAACCCTGGAGGACAGAAAAGTCTTTTAATTGGTGAGTCAACCTCAGTAGGAACATGCTTTTAGGAAATGAGGCCTACACCATTTTCTTCACACTGGGCACACTTGTTCCCGTTGCCATGGTAATCTGCTGGAGCATGCTAGGTCCAGGGATGTGGAAAACAAGATGGCTTCCTCATTTGTTTAGCCTTAAGGAAAATTACAGATATTAACAAATCATTACAGGGCTAACAGACACTCTGAAGACTTGACCTAAATAAATAGCATTGTGTCAGACTGCTAATAGCTGCCTAAGTTTTACTTCTGTGACTCTCCTGAAAGTCCTTACTTAATGAAGGTTTTATTACCCTAAATATTTTTTTTTCTCCACCTGCAAGTAAAATCCTGTACTTTGAATGTTAGGGTGGACCTCCTATTCAGTGAGGTGCATTTAATTTTTCAGTCAATCGGCAAGAGATTTAAACATTAAAAAACAACCGATACTTCTGTGAATATAGGCACAAAATTTTGGGGTCTTCTCACCACTGTACCCTGGAAAGGATTTTCTGTATTTCACAGAAAGCTTTCCTGGTGCAGAGCAGCTGATGCGTGGTGTGCTTCGCATGGTGATGGAGCCAGGTCCCAGGCTCCCTGGCCTCTCTGGGGCTGGGGAGGGTGACATGTCTCCGAGAGAGGAAATGTTGCATTTGAAGTTGGTGCTTTGAGGATGGGGGAAGAGGAAAATTAAATGCAGGCATGAGAAAAAGCATACTAACAAATGAACCCATCTGTTAAAAATATAGGAGGAAGTGGCAGCCAAAATCCGTAACTGCAGATACGATGGTGGTAGGCTCATATGGGGGAACCACAAGGTCAGTAGGAAAATAGCTTACATCTTTCAAGTTTTCTCAGTTAAATGGTCTGTAATTTCAGAGCAGCCGAAGTTTTGGTGCCATCCACTCAAAGCTTGTTCCCTGGGGAATGAAAGCTGAAGGTGAGGAATTTCACAAGTTGCTGAAAGAAACATTTTTTAAAAAGACTTGTTTTGGTAAGTTTTCTGACATACCACATCTTTACTGGGGGCTTCCAGCATCCTCTGGAATCTGAACTATAGAAGAAACCAATTAACAGAGAAAACACATGGGACAAGTTTACTGCTTCCTTGATTGAAACATATCAGTGACAGATACACAGACACAGGCACATGCTCCCCATCTAGCTCTGTGTGCTTTAGTACACGAATTGGAGAAACTGTGCCTTCTGCTTCCTTTGCTAGCTTTAAAACGCATGTCTTCTGGTTTTCGGTTTGGCCCAGGAATCTGGGAGGTTCCTGATGGAAATGCCTGCATTGTATTCAAAGTAGGGTCATTTTCTAAACTGTAGAAGACACCGAGTGCTCCCTTTTAAATGCAAAAAATGTGTCCAATCACTGCAAGATAGAATGAAATGAGATGGCCTCCACACAGGCAAAACATTAACCACATTCCAATGTAATTGTATTTATGCTGAGAATGTGAATTGCTCAGATCCTTATTGATTATTTGAACAATGATTCTTTCAATGTCTACGCAGTTTTCTTGCTTTAAGTCACCCTTGCAACTGAAATAACAGCATATGCTTCCATTGTCTTTTAAGACTCTTTGAAACTTCAGTAGTCAGAGCATACCTTTACTTAGCAGAGGGAAGGGGAAACATGGTGGATCAGGACACTTAATACAAGCACTTGAATGTTGTTTATTCATTATGTTCTGGCTTTTTTACTATATCCATGTGTTATGATATAGTACGCCTTATACCAGATATACTATCTGAGTACAGAATTGCACTTGCACTTTTCCATTTATATTGTGTATTAAGTAAATTAAAAAAACAGTGAGCACTGTGACTGATTTATTTTCTTGGCGTGCAAAATTTACTTAGTTCAAATGATCTTAAATAAACAGGATAAAAGGTTGAATGTGATTTCATGCATGAGTTCTATCACTGATTTTATCCCAGAGGTCTTTCTTTTTTTAAACATCTTGTATGTGTGTCTTACTTCTCAGGTGTAGCTGTGATAACATTGCATTGTGATTCTCTCTGCTCTGGCATCTCGGGTGTAAAATTTGTGATATGCTTTATGAAGCACCATGTCAATGAATCATCTGGTGAGATGGTGGTGAAAGCCATCTGATGATGGCGAGAAACAACTGGTGAGATTTTACGTACTGAGGAGAATAAGGAGAATTCCGGTTTGGTTGTGGGTGGACTTAAACCAATTTGGTGTTTCAAATTATCTAATCAAAGATCTGGGTTTACAGCTGAAATATTGTGTCTTCAGATAGAAAGCTACAAATATCCTGAGAAAAATTCGGAAGTCTTCCATGAGAGTTCTGCTATATTTTACACCTGTTTCTGGAAAGGTCCAGCCCCTAGCTCTAGATGTTCCTATTTTGGAACATTTGACTTGTTTCACTAAACCTGTTATGAGGAAATGTGAACACATATAAGGAAGAAATCACTCCCTGCACAGTTTCAACAGTGAAAGCTTGGTTCTGGTTCAGTTAAGCATTACAAAAAGCTCTGGGTGCACTGTTATTTTCATTTTAAATGATTTGTCTTTCACAATATTATTGAGTTCTCAACCTTTTACTTCTGGAAAAAGGAAATATCATTTAAACTATCTCCTCAGAGCTTCAAATTACTAAGGGACGAAAATCACTGATAGCTGTTTCAGGAAGGGAGGTTACATATTAAAAAAAGAGAAGGAAAGAGTGTTTGAAAAATGAATAGGAAAAGAATAATAAACCCTAAATAAAGATATTAGAAGACAACGATGGTAAAAGGAATGTTATGACCTGAAAAATGTTTAGAAGATCATTCAACTAGCTCTCACAAGGGAAGAGGGAGTCCCCAGATGTGTTTTTGCACTGCATTATTTTGTAAACCTGTCCTTAGTAATTAATCACCTCTCTGTTCTAATGCAGAGGAAGAGCAACACATTTCCTCCCTTTAATTATTCCAGGTCTTCATTCCTGAGTGCATTCCAGACCCTAGAGGCTTTGTAGAACTGGGTGTTGTGGAATGGGCTCTTGAAATTCTCATGTGATTGTAGCTACAATGACTGCAGGGAAGGGATCAAGCCTGGGCACAAGTATGTCATCTATGGACCATTCTCTTCTCTTTGAGCTCTGCCTCTCCCTAGACTCCCCATTGCAATTTCTAGATTTGTCTTTTTTTCCTTGATGGTAGATCATATAAAAATAAAGTATTTTTGTATTGTAGAAATGATTTGGATATTCCCTGCAGTTTTGGATGTGTGGTGGATCATGGGAATCAGAAGTTTGTTTAATGTCAGTCAGCAAAAGGCAACAACAACAACAACACAAAAAAAAGAAAAAATAGAGAAGGGGGAAAAAAGTAGGGAGAGAACATTTTCTCTCTGAGCAGCTGGTGTTTTCCCTGCAATGAAGAAAACAAGCAAAGGATGAAGTTACCTCATAACATGATCATCCTCTGAGGAGGGGAAGAAGGAACCAATCTGGAACCACTTCTTAGAGGCAGCCTAAAGCCTTTAACTGTGAACTGGTTTGGAATCCTTGTCCTGACTTATGCCTGAGCAGAAATAAATGAGGTTTCCCACCCGGGGGGGGGGGGAGGTGATAGCAGAGTTTTTGTCTTAATCTCCCATGTCAGAGCCAAGCTCTGTTCAAATCAAGGTTAAATTCAGCATGGCTTCTCTATTGGTCCTCGTTTTCCCATGTGCATTGGGAAGCTATTATCTTTTGCCATGTCCAGAAGCAGCAGTTCAGTCTTTATTTAGGAAATTCAAATCTTCTTTGTTATTTCAGGCGGAACGCTGAGTAACAGCTAGTTAAAATTGTAGTTCTTGTTATTATTGCCTCCCCGCTAATATAAGATGTTTGTAAATTTTTGAAATGAGTCTTGTCTTGAATTCTACTGATGTAGTTCCTGTCCCGGTATGATTTTTTTATTATTATGCAAAACTTGAACACAAAAGATGGTGCAATTTCTGAACAAGTCAGAGAAAAAAAGTACATTCTCTTTTGTTTCCCTTTTGCTCTTTTTGCCTTTCATTAAGGAGATTTGAAAGGTGTCATTTGACATAGAAAGTCTTCACTAAGAGGCAATGAACCTTAGGCTGTTGGAGAAATAAATATTTCCTGTGCTATGTTGTAATTATGAACTTTAGAATATGATCCAGTCATTAAGAAATGCTCTGCAGCTTAATAACTCTAACCCCACAGAGAGAGATAAAGTTGAAAGTAGTTGTGGAATTCTGGTGATGGTAATCCCTTTCTCTTCAGGGAATAACTGTGCAGACTTCATTTTACATTTGTTTCTATTTTTACTTTTAATTCATGTTACCGAGCTTTCTTTCAAATCTTTGCTCTCAGTCTCTTAAGATTTTTTCCTCTCCTTCCATAATTTACCTAATGTTATGGTTTACAACAGAAGCAGACCACATTTCTTCTTTTTCCTCTATATCTTCTCTCCCTCTACAAGTTATACTCATTTGGTTGCTTGCCCATTATAACAGACATGTATCACTGGCACTCACTGCTAAATGCCAAGTACATGTGGACATTAGCGACTCTCCCCTTTCTGACCATGCCTGTTTGTTAGAGACATTTTGGTATTTACCCTTTCTGCTGTCTTTTCCCCACCCAGTAATTGTGTTTTTGATTATTTTGTTTTCTGTGTACACAAACACAGATTATTTCAAAATCCCTTGCTTCTCTCTCCAGAGACCAATCTTCTTTATATAATTTTTTTTTCATTGAGTATCACCTTCTCTGTCTCATTGCCTTGTTTCTAATTATGGTATATATTAGTTGTGTTTTGATAGACGGTTGCCCAAACCACCGGAATGACATTTAAATTACTGTGGTCAGACATCAGCTGCTTTTTCCCACATGTGTGATTTCCCCCCTTTGTTAAAGTATTCCTTTATTTCTGCTCAGCTTCATGTAACGGGATGAGTAACACATACCACATGGGTACTACAGACTGACATTTATAAGGAATAATTTTTTAGAAAGTGGGTAGGGCCACAATGATAGTCCAGAGAGTTTTTCTTCAGTGCAGGTGTTCAGAGAGGATGACATGAATCTGGTCATGGGTTAAGATCAGG
Source organism: Falco biarmicus (assembly GCF_023638135.1). Taxonomy (NCBI): domain Eukaryota; kingdom Metazoa; phylum Chordata; class Aves; order Falconiformes; family Falconidae; genus Falco; species Falco biarmicus. The sequence continues at coordinate 51,295,511 of NC_079293.1, read as the reverse complement.
AAGACTTTAGTGATGACAGAAGAGTGCATAGATTCTAGTTTTCATTACAGTTCTTACAAGAAATGCCTTACCCTTTCTTTTTTTTTTTTTTTAATTTTTTTTTTTTTCCCCTCTCCAGATTGCTCTTGGAGACCAATGAGAAGTGATTGCTGGCACCTGCAGAAAAAAACAGCTGGGGTTACTTGCAGACATTAAGCTGAATGTAATCTAAATATCCTGTAAATATTTCATGTTAAATCAATCTGTTAAGCCTGGTGTGCATCCCACAACCTTTGTGCAGACCTTTACAAAAAATATTAGGCTGGCCTTATGCTTGCCAGAGCAATACTGGGCTGAGGCTGCAAGAACAGAGCAAAAACCTGATTGCCTGGAAGCATGGAGGAAAACTCTCCCTTGGTGGCCAGGGAACTGTTCTGCACTGCTATCAAGCCAGGTCAGGGAGCATGGAGATATCATTTGGAAACTGAAATTGTCCTCTACAAAATCCTGCCTACACACAGAAATCTCTCTTCAGCAGGAAATTGCCCAAAGAGCAACCAGCACAGCTTACTGATCTGGGAAGGAAGAACATGGAAAGGAGTGTTAGGGGAAGGGCAACAGCTCATGTTTTACTCAGGTCACAAAAATAATGTATCTCCTTTTTAGCTGGCTGACAGCTAATGTACTTTGGTCTTCATCCCACTATCTCCAAAGTCAAATGCTTTTCCCTGTCTGTATTCCTCCACTTCAAAATTAAGTTTTGAACCAAGAAGTTGCCACAGCTTTGCCTACTGGCCTCAGCCACTTCTCTGGTTTCCTTTTGTGTCATGCACTGCCTTAGGTCACCTCTGTGCTCTGGCTGGTGAGATTCTGAGATCTGAACTGTATTTCTAACACTGACACACAAACACTGACAGTTTGAGACAGGTAGAAAGCCTATAGTGCATTCAAGTCATGCAGACCATTGAAGACTGCTTTTTTTTAGTAGTTGGTAGCCTTTTCCCAAAAAGGATGCATAATTGTATAATGCATTGCACTTTCTAGCTGTAGACTTTTCTTCTCTGGCTCCCTTTTGAGCAAATATTTGGAAACTCTAGTATGTGCTTATGTCTTTATTAGAGCTGCAATTCTAAACCGTGTGTTGAAGGCAGTGATGTAGTACAGTTTATGCAGAACCACATACTGAGGAAGTTGTGCAAACTAGTGAAATTTTGCACAGTAAGTTCATGATCCATACTTTGGCCATGTAGGTACTACAGCCTTTTAAAAAAGTAATCAGCGAGAACTTGCAGGAGTTGCAAACTGAGGTCTGAAACATACTGTTCTTGTGCAGTCTTAAAAGGAAAATAAGCTGTGCATATTTTCAATCTGGCAAAAATTTGGCAATAACATTAGAACACTTGTCTCTAACAAAGCACTCAAACATTTTTAAGTAAACAAAGCCAGCTAGCAGAAGGCTAAAGCTGATTTACAGTAAAAAGAAAAAGCCCCAAAATTGTTGCTAATTCCTGGTTATTGTTAAATATTTTATTCGACTATTGCTAACTAATAATGAGTGCCAAAAGCTATATATACAATGCCTTGAGTTTGCATACTATACCTGTCTGGATTTGAATTTTCAAAATCTTTAGGTGATATGGATTCGATTTGTTTTATTCATGCTTCCTATATACACACATTATATATGCATGTATGGATGCACTATATATACATGCTTATATGAGTGTATGTATATTATGGGGAGAGAATAGCAGGAGATTTAGTAGATTTAAGTAGGAGACTTAGGTTTTGTTTATCTCATCAGTGGGGGACCAAATGGAAGAGGTTTGTTTTTTTCTAAAATCTTCATTATTTGGATTTAATTTGTAAATCCCAAAGCTGATACAAACTGGTGCCAAAGTCATCCAGGGTTTGAGCTGATGAGAGGCTCCTCTTCAGATTCATGTTCACCCTGAGAGGTTTAGCAGTGAAATTTTCGGGAGTGCCAAAGTGCCAAAAGTTCCTGTGAAGCAAAATCTTATTGAACTCAATGGGGTTTTATCCATACCCTATTGGATAAGGAGTCTCTTATACCTGACTGTTTCACAGACAATGTCTGTGAAGAATTGGAAGTGGAAGTCTAAACTTAAAGCAATGTGCTTCAGTAACTCTCCCCCCCACCAGGAACCTGCCGCCAGTAGAGGGGCTTCCTGCCAGCATTTCCCAAAAGGAATGGATGGGATCCAGTGACCTGGCCTGAAAAATGGCTGCTTTATGTATGTCATTTGTTGTGCCTGAGAGCTACTTCTGAGAAAAGGAAAGGCATGTCATGAATGGGAAAAAAGTTTATTTAGGAATAGTGTCAGAAAGTGTGTATTAGCCAGTTGTGGTTTAATATTCCTAGGGTGAGTAACAATGCTAAAGTAAGGCAATGGCTTCTTCTGAAAGTTAGAGGTGAAAAGACTATTAAAGTGGCTCCTGCTAAGCTGTGAAATAGGAGAACCTGTTTAAGAATCTCACATATGCAAGAAGACTCATAGTTCTCTTAGCACTACTTGTATTATTAAAGAGGTAAAATAACAGAAACTGCAGCAGTTAACTGACACAGCCAGCAGAGAGGCTGGTGGGAAAGAGCAAGACAGAAGAGTAGTGATAGCTTCAACTGACTTTTTTGTGTGGGAAAACTTGAAAGTCTCAGAATGGGAAGGAGCTGTTACTGCAGGATAGAGGAAGCAATTGGCTGGCATAGCATTGGCAAAGGCGGCTGTAAAACAGTGGTACGTTATGGCTTAGGTAGTGCGTATTAGCCAGTTGTTTTACTTGGTTAGAGATTTCCCTTCTTGTAACAAAATATTGTTGTTGCAATGATTCAAATTTACAAATGGGGATAATTAGCTCACTGAGCATCCGTTGTGTCATTTAAATTCCTGGGTGAAGAGCTGAACTTGGATTTCACTGGGAACCCCAGTTCAGATGGGACCAGCCCCTTGCTGCCAGGTCTCGGGAGAGAAGTCACACAGGATGGCCAGCCTTAGCTTACCTGGTGGCATGGCAGGGTGCTGAGGTATATAGCATATGCTGAGGAAGGAGGCTGTGCCACAAGGACATGACAAAGCTAGCAGCAGCGAAGCTATGTGCACCTGAGGGTGGCATAGGCACAGTCTTACCTGCCTTTGAAAATGCAGCCCTGGGAATGTTTCTAGATTCTGTTGCTTTCTCTGTCATGGAAAGCCAACCCCCTCACAAGCTGTGAGGCCACATCCTCCGAGACCTTCACATCCTCTCATGTTTGCTCAGTAGCAGAGATTATCTGGGGAGCCTGAGCCACACTGTGACCTGTTCCAGGTATCTGCTCTACAGCCTGGCAAAAAGAAGCAGATGGAAATGAGAGGTGCAAAGTTTTTCACCCATAAAACCCCTCTAAAATTTTTCTAGTAACATTGAGTTCTCTCCAAAAAATGCAGCAAGGTACTTGTGACAAGGTGAATGGACAGGCCCCAGTTCGTCCGGAGTTAAAACTGGCTCAGTCAGCTGGAGGCTTACCAGCCACTAGATATTAGGATTGTCATTTCCCCTCAGGAAATACCTGCTGGTGTATCAAGGGTAATTGCTAGCAGTCAGCTGTATCCCCAGAGGGTGGGTATATAAAATCATCAGGAAAAGACTGAACTGTTCCTGGTAGGAGGCAATAGGGATTGGGTGTGTATGTATCTTGGGTGTTTATCTTAATGAAGGATCTTAATGCAATGTGGGCTTTTGTTTCAGTTTTAACCCTGGTTGTTGTGACTCATCCTTAGTTTTCTGCTGAAGCTTGAATTCTACAGACTCCTTATCTGAGGCCACCACTTGCAACACTGGCTGGTTTGTCACAAGTATTCTCCAAAACAGAGTAGATAATTATAGCTTCCTGAATGGCTTGGTGTCACTATGTGGTTTTGCTTCTAGAATACTTGAAATAGCTTTCCCAAATGCCCTTCACTTTGTTATGCTCTTGCCAATCTTTCCTCTCACAAAAAGAGTAAACCCCTTTGCTTTCCTGAGCCTTAGTTAAACTATCCGTGAAGCAGGTATATCAAGTAATGCCTACTGGTTACCCTTTAAAGTTCATTCTAAAATTTACAGCATTATAAAGATGAAAAGCAAGACAAAAAATTCAGAAGCACTCGTGCAGTCCATTTAAAGATTCGCTCTCTCTCCTGCCCAGGCAGAGGTCTCCCCTGAATATCGCAGCCTGTCTGTGTTAGCCTGTCAATTAAAGCACTCTTTGCCTCCATCCTTTCTGCAGTAATAAAGTACCCAGAAGTGCAATAAAACCAGACACTCAAAATAGGTCATCCTACCTGACCCTCATCTCTTTGTTGGGACATATCCCTGCATATCCAGGCTTTCAGTCATGCTCCCCGGGCTTTTTCTCCTCCTCCCGAAAGACTCCTTCAGACAGAAAGTTGTCACTTGGCTGTAACCTCACAAGGGGGTTCTTCCTGCCTTTCTGCCACCTCTCTCTCCTTCCTGCCTGGCATATGCTGCGGGTGTGTTTCAGCAGGACCCACTCCCTCCTTGCTAGTGGAAAGACCTTGTTATTTGTCAAGCAATGAAATGATCTTCACTCAGTTGTGAAGCTCAAGTTAGGTGTTTCTGGGATGGACTGAATGCTTGCATGCTTTCCAAAGTAGTAAGCCTGTCATGATTAGGTCATGAACTAACATGACTAAGATGCTTTTTGAGCAACAATGAATGTCAAATATATAGTAGATTAATACAGTTCATGAGCCATTTGCTAATAAGTCACAGTGAGGAAAAAAGGAATAATTTGATGAATAAACTATTCACAGTGCAGGTGTTTCTCCAAAGCAGTTTCTCAGCAGAAACTGAGATAGGATTCAGAAGTAAACCATCATTATTTACTTTGGTCTTTCCTTCTTGTATTCACTTCCTGAGATGAGAGAAAATATCTCCTCTCAGACTGCTGTGTTTGTCTTACGAATAGTGAGGTCTTCTGTGAATCATACGCCTTCAGATACTCAGTTTATAAGGAAATCTTAAGCCTTTGCATGTATGCAAAGAACGTCAGCTTCATTATTCTAATTTCCAGTACTCAGCAAACTGTGAGATTAAATTCTGAAAGAGTTCTCAATTACAAAGTTAAAAAAAAACAAACCACCAAAAAACAATGAAGAAGGAAATATCTTACAATCCAAACTTTTCAGCTGATGATAGTTTTTCCTTTGATTAGTGTACTCTTCCTGGGACACTTTGTAGGATGCTCAGAAGAGGCCTGAGGAAGACACTTGATTTGATTGCCTAGTTAATTTCCAAAACACTGTGTTGAAACTCTTAGCTCATTGCCTTGTTACTCTTTGTAAGTGGATGGGATCTATTGATGGGAAGAGATGAATTCTTCCTACAACAGAGCAGACCTTTGTGAAAATGGATCCTCTTATAAATGGCCCAATCCTCTCCCTGAAAAACAGATGCCAGAAACAGTTGTGGGACATTGTGTTTCAGCTCTAGAGACTTCCACTTCTAAGAATAAAGTAAAGGAGTCATTATTTATCTAAACAAGGCCTTTATGCTATGGTTCAGTGGCTGCCGGACAGCCGTGTGATCTGTCTTGTGTAATGCCCTCACCCCTCCTTTCCCCATCTGGAGAAGAGAAAAAAGGACTTGTACTAGCTCAGAACATACTTACACATCTCACTGTCTATTGTGCTCGGTCGCTCTGTCTATTATGGTCCATTAGATAAACATGGTGTTGAGCAGCCACTCAGCTGCTGATATGTAGGGCTGTGCTGATTACATGCTCTATGTTTAGAAGGCAAGCGGTGCGTCACAGACTATGTGGGATATGTTTATGTGTACGTGTGTGCTTTCTCCTCAACAACAGAGGGCTTCCATCACAAAGCCCCTCTCTCTGAGTGAACAGGCCGTTTTTGAAATGATAGTCTTTTATATTTTGTGATAGATTTTTTCATGTTGCTTCTCAAAATATCCCCTTGTATTTCTGTGTCTGAGGGTAAATGAAGTGAGATACAGACTGCTAATCTTTCCCCTCTCCTGTAGGAAATTGTGCTTTAAATACAGGAGGGACACAGTTGGCTAAATGTGCACTTTCTGTGCGCTACTGAGTCTGTCAAAGTTTCTGTGTATATGAGGCAGCTGACCTCTTTCAGGAGGCAAGTGGTCAAACAAGTTGCATTTTACAAAAGCACCTGATCATATTTTTTTAAAAGTGACTTAGGCACTCCAGAGCCAAGATCACTTTATTTGATAATGGGGCTTGGGGCTTATCTACTCAGGAAGGCATACTGCTTTGCTGTGTTCGGTGTTGACCTCCAGATATGTACACAGCCCGACACAAAAGCTCCTCTTGTGCTTCAGAAAATGTCACCCAAAGCACACAGTGCTCTGAAAACCATGTTCTGTGGCGGGCTGGTCCAGAATCAGTGACTACAAGCTTGCAAAGAGCAGACATACTAGGACGGGCTTGCCAGTGTGAAAGGGCAAATGATCAGGAGCTGCTTCCTCCTTTATTATATGAAGCAACAAACCAAGCACTGAGACTGTCCCTAAATTATGAGGTTAGGTGTTTTTATTCTGCACATGGGAAAGGATGGGGTTTTTTCTTTGGTCCCAAGATAATGGGTATTGCAGCGAAGCAGGAGCTCAGCATCACTGTTTGCCAGACAATCTTTTATTGAGGAGACCTCATGATCAGACCATCTCTGTGAAACAATGATGATGACCCATCCGAAGTGATCATGGGGTACATGTTGAGAAGTATAAAAGTTCTGCTGACTCCTCTGAGGCTTTGTGAATAATGACCAGGTTCTTTTCGAGAGCCCAGTGTGTGGTAATGCTCCAATACAAGGTAATAAAATAATGTGTCCATTAAAGACATAGAAACACTTATTTTAAAAAACTCAGATTGCAGGCTGTTATGCTACACAGCAAAAAATACTTAGAATGTGATGGTTCATTACAATAGAATGAGTCCAGTGATCATTCATTCCTAAATACTTTTTTCCCCAATAATTGTGGTGGTATTAACAGAACAACAAAATAATTTAGCAAAATCTCTAAAAATTTCAAGTTGTTCCCATTAACCAATGGAACAGAGCTCAAATTTTTTTTCAAAATTTTCTTAGTGACACATGCTTAGGATATCTTTAGTTAGCATTCTAATGTAAGATGTACTAGTTACAGTATTTTATCTCCTAAAATCTTGGTAAACAAGACAACTCACATAATGATTTAAATCTCTCTTTTATGATTAAAATACATTACACAAGAATTGATTGAAATGGGAAAACATTGGTGATGCCAATAGTTTCTCATGAGCATTTTAGCCTATATTTAGTATTAGAAAAAAACCCAACTTTTAAATTTGATGATATTCAGATTTTCTAATGTCCACAGTTTTGTGGACTAAGTATGTTGTGGTGTTTTTTTCCCCTCTTTGAATCATTTTGAAGCCTGGAAAAAAATTGATGTTTATAAACAGATTCTACACTGCAGTTGTATTTTCACAGCTTTACTTCTTGAAGAAGTGCTGAAGTTAGCTTCTTTACCCCAACTGTCCTATTGCAAGATTCCTTTTGTAGTGTCATGAGGAATCATATTAATAGCATGCCTTCATTTCCAGTAAAAATTTTGGTCACAATTGTGGACTTTGAAAATCTGTGCTTTTTACTTCGTCTTATTTCCTGATATTCATAATTTTTCATCTACTCTGCTTTCAGTGTCAAAGTATGTAATAGTTTTTCTGGTAAAGGATTAATTCAAGCTCAATAAAAATAAGAAAACACAACACAAATACATGAATAGTGAAATTCATGGTCTGAATGACACAGCATTTACACAGAAGTCCCAGAGAATGCAGGGTGTATATTGGACATTTTAGCTATCAGGAAAGTTCTGGTAGTTTCCTTTACTGTATTAGAGGTACCTTTGTTTGGACACTTGCGCAAGTGAGTGAAATTGGTTATGAAAGTGATTTCTGTTATTTATTAAATATGTATCTACACCTATATACAATTTGTCTTCAATACATATTCATTTTATTACATAATCATCTACAGTGAATCTGGCTTATAACTTCTTTTAATTTTATTTTTTTTCTTCTAAAAATTGTATCAACCACAGTGCAGGTGTGTGCATTAGGTACACCTTCTAATATTAGGCAAGCCTAACAGGAGAAATGAAAACCAGAGGTTTCTTGCAACTCCTGGTGCTTATCTCAGCTTACCTCAGGTAGTACAGACACGAAGCAGTGCATGACTGCAGAGAGACTCACAGACTGCCAGCTCGGCTTTCTTCTCTGCTTGCAAATGATCTATGGTGGAGCCTTCGCCTCCTGTGACCCATCCTGTGGCAATGGGAAGATACCATGGAACCAAGGGTTCAGGAAGACAGGGGTTAGGCAGGTGCTCAGATACAGGTCTGGATGGCAGACAGCTCCTTCAGTGCACATGCTACATGTGTCTCATTGTGAAGGGCTGTAGGCTGGCTGAGCCAGGGAGGGCACCAACTCTGGGATGATCGGTCCATGTGAGCATTCATCATGTGAGCTGTCCTGGGTTCCTCCCAGGTTACAGATGTTCCTACTAAGCTATAGAGACTTTAAAGACAGAACTGGAGAAAGGAGAAAAAAATGAGGAAAAGTGAGAAAAGAGTGTATCCTAGCCTAAGCATTAAAATCTCACTTGGCCCTGATTGAGCAGTACAGCCCATGTAGAATTTACATTCATTCTTGTCAATTTAGGCACGCTGTCCAAGCTAGGGGGATGTGCTTCCAGACTCCATCAAATTACCAAATATCTACAATTTGGCACTTCTTTTGCTCTTATTCTCTGATTTCTGTCCAATCAGATGTTTCTTTTATCTGATGCTGTCATTTATAGCAGGAGTTGCTTTGTGTAGAATGGTCTTCCCAAATGCAATTAGCATCGGTAGCTCTCTTCTGACTGGCTTCTTCAGCTGACCTCTCACAATGGTTATAAAGCTTAGTCAGAGAGAAAAGGCAGTCACACCTAAGAAATAACTCAAGTGTAATCCCCAGCGATTGTCAAGTTGCATAGGATGCCTATTCCCCTTGCACGCCGCTCTGGCAACAGTATATCACTCTGTAGTAACAGTATACAGTAAAGCTAAACTGAGTCATTCAAGCACAGAAGTGCAGTCCTGACAGAAGCAAGTAATCTGAAGTGCTAGTGCACATACACAATCAAACAGTATAAATCTTGTTTCTGTACAGTAATTTGAGTGAAAAAGAGTTCAGGTCTATATGCAAATCCGTTCAGAGTACATGATTCTGTTTAGATACAGGTAAGTCAGTGAAACAGTGTACTGTTTCTGGTTTAGACATCAATGCAAGTTTTCTTCTGATCATTAGGCAGCGGCAGCTACTGGAAAAATTTCCAGTGTGGTTTTCACACGATAACACCTACTGCTTTTACACAGCACATTTTCTTTAGGGCTGCCCAAAGTTAGCACTGTTCATTAAAATGGAATGAGGACAGAGGGGAGTGGAGTGATGGGGTAGTGTAGTGGCGAAATACAAACCAATATAAATAATGAAATATCTTCACTCTAGAAGTTTACGGAATATTACATTGACATTTCATTTCCCAGCACCCAGTTCCCACCTTCCTGCACTTGTATGGGCATGCACTCTCTTCAATAGCCTTTTCCTTGACCATATCAAATGAAGATCAGCAACAGGAAGGAAATATTTCTCTTTGATGTTGCAAATTCTACATGACCATCATGGAAAGCTGACCAGAACTAATATGGGATTATCTGGAAAGGTCAGTTATAATACCAGGAACATTAAAAGCCTGGTTTATTTCAGTGATAAATGCAACATGCTATTGGTTAAATGCAGATATAAATTGATAAATCATTTTTATGATAACTATTATAGAGCTGTTATAGTTCTGGGTGATTCTACTTACCTACTGTGTCCTTTTCCTGGTCTAAATTGTTCCTGTGTGCCAGTGGAGTCTATATTTTAAAGACCAAATGTTTGATGGTGGTGACTTTTCTCAAGATGGTGCTTTCATGCAGTATAATAGCTATGTTTTGTACAAACATCTGCAGTTGGATAGAGAGAATATTGGAGATAGTTGGGAGAAAGTTTTATATGTAAAAGTTGGCCATTGAAATGCATTCTTCAGACCAAAAAATCAGAATCTCAAGTGCATAGACTGATCTCCTCTGCATTTCCTACTAGGTGCATAGCACCATCTTGACTGCAGTAAGTAGCTGTGTACTAGTAGGTGTGGAGCAACCTCTTGCTCAAATTAAAGATTTCAGGATTTGGCCTCAGGGGAGGTTTTTCTTGACTGAGAACTTTGAGATCTGATTAACAAAAGCCAACCATTAGTCAATAAATTGTCATCTTTCATCAAGTAATGTGTTTGACAAATCAATTATTCTGGTTTTCAATCAGCTTTTTAGGCTGTTCATCAAATGCGTTACTTGACATAGAAAACATTTGTCAAACAAACATAGTTGACAAATTTCTTCAATATTCTCTCATGTCTTTGTCTGGCTTACAGTTTTGCCTTACAAAACTCCCTCCAGTCCTTACAGTCCCATCTTCCTCCCTTCCCCCCTACCCCAGCTCAGCAAGAGGAATAAATATTTTCTTTGTTATAACTTCAGTTTTTCTTCATAAAGTTTTGAAAGAGGAAATACGCAGCAAGGACAAAGATCAGAACTTTTTATCTTTCATTGCAGGAGTTCCTTCTAAAAACACCAGTTTTAAACAGAAGTTTATCTATGACTTCAAAAACCATTGGAGATGCTGGTGGAAATGGGGAATCAGTGTAACTCCATTATAAATTTGTAGTAACGTATATGTCACAGTACTGCGATAGGATCACATGTTTGAGATAGGTTTACTACAAGAAAGAGACTCAGGAAAATAAACACATATCTGATTTGCCTGTGGGGATGGGGCGGGCAAAGGATGGGTTGCATGATACCAGCTGTTCAAAGGAAGCTGGACAGCAGCTAAGGAAGGCAGTTCAATCTTACAAAACAGAGCTCTGTTCCCTGAGGGCTGCTTCTGCTGGAGAGCTCTGAAATATCCCCTGTAACTTCAGTATGCTGAATTTTGAGGGAAGGTGTTCTTTGTGTGTGTCTGTGTATGGCGAGGTGGTGATGGGGTTGGTGGTGAAAATCTTTCCAGTGGAGCTTTGTGAGTTCCTTATTCCTGCATGCTGTGCAAAACAAGAAAGACCCTGCATCTTAGAGTCTTCCATCACTGGACTGATACATTTGTCATCACTGTGTATCTTTGTCTTATGCATGCAAAAAAGACCTTGACCTGTACTCTAGGAATCCTAATTTTAGTAAGAGTAGAAACTGTCAGAGGTACTTTATCCACAGGGTCACAGCTGACTCTTCAAATAGACTGTCTGACACTAACCATTTCTGTTGGAATCTGAGGTTAGCAGAAGTTAGTATAGAACTGAACCAAAAAAGACACAGGGCTAATTGCTATGCAGTGTGGATGCAGTCAAATCAAGCCATGTAGACTCAGTGAGTGGTCCTGTTTCATTTGGCAGTATAGGTGTACACCCACATTAAATTCTGAAAATTGTCTTTAAAGTGTAAATCATGAAATCTGCTTTCTTCAAGTGCCTACACCCTTAGAAAAGGATTATCATCAGGAAGAAGAAACATGATCTTGTACTGGCTTACATCTTTAGCTCAGCTTCCTGAGGAAATTAGCTTATCAAATCATGTTGTCGTTCTGTCTGTCACTTTCCCTTCAGCTTCCTCCTAACAGCCCACAACTTTCATGCCCAGGAGGTGTGAAACCCATTCATCAGCTTAGGAAATGTTGGTAGCAGAAGGATGAAAATAATTCAACCAGGATAGATGACATGCAATGGCTAGGTAGGAACCATAAAAAATGTTCTTCTGAGGAGAGACCTTGCTAGAATTCAGTCCTTTACCCATTCTGAGAGGGGGCACTTAAGTGGCCACTCAATATATGTGTACAGACTAGCTGATCAGTGCAGCATAACTCTGAGCCAGGCAAGCTGCATAATCTTCATGTGCAGTAAGAGAAATGAGGAGAGCAGTATGGGAAGGATGGTGTTTTGAGGAAATGGAAGGGACTGGAAGTATTTAAAGAGAGAATTAGGGACACACAGACTTCAAGTTTCATTATGAAGGGAACAACATGTTTATAAAGAAGCAAAAAGTTATGTGCTGTGCATCATCCTGTTTATCATTGCTGCTGTTGCGTGCAGCCCTCCCACAGGAATGGCTGCTTGCAGGGTATATTTAGATTACAGCAATCAGATCCTACCACACTGCTCTACAGTACAGGTCAAAACTGTGCCTCTTGTTTTCATTTTCAGCAGAAATGTTAAACATTTTGTTATGGATGCATAAACTCTTCCTTTCCAGCTAAGAATATGTCGTGGTTTAACCCTGGCAGGCAACCAGGCACCACACAGCCACTTGCTCACTCCCCACCACCCGGGGGTGGGGTGGGGAGAAGAATCTGAAAGGAATGTAAAACTCGAGGGTTGAGATAAGAACAATTTTGTAATTTAAACAGAATGAAAAATTAAGAACAATAACAATAATAACAATAATAATAATAAGTTAAAAGGGAAAGGTGGAGAAAAGGATATAATCCAAAGGGAAAGGGAGAAAGGAAAACAAGTGATGCACAGCACAACCGCTCACCACCTGCTGACCGATGCCCAGCCAGTCCCTGAGCAATGATCCCTCCGACCCCACCAAACCCCCCAAGTTTATATACCAAGCATGACGTCCCATGGTATGGAATACCTTTTTGGCTGGTTCAGGTCAGCTGTCCTGGCTGTGTCCCCTCCCAGTCTCTGGCTCCCCTCCAGCCCTCTGGCTGGCAAGGCCAAAGAAATCAGTCCTTCATTTAGTATAAACATCACCCAGCAACAACTACAATCATCAGTGTGCTATCAACATTGTTCTTACATCAGAGCCAGAACAGAGCACTGTACTAGCTACTAAAAAGGTTAACCCCATCCCAACCAAAACCAGGACAGATATAAACAGTAACAACTCTTCCCAAGAACTGCAGTTTTTTTGCTTTTGTTTTTGGTTGGTTTTGTTGGTTGTTGGTTTTTTTTGTTTGTTTGTTTGTTTGTTTGTTTGTTTTTTGTAAAACTAGCTGTCCTCTAATTCAGTGTTACAAGCACTGACTTTTGTCATGGGATCAAAGCTATCCAGCCTTATGTAATGGTGACTGGAATAGCTCTGTACTGTCAATATTAACTCCAGCCTTGACTTCAGATGCCTCCTACCATTAAATGCCTTACATGGTTTACAAATCATGCTTGTCTAATTGGGTCCTCAGGTGGAGAAGCTTGTAAGGGTCTGCAGAACCTGCCTGTAGGTGTTGGGACAAACAGGGTATTGGGACAAACCTTTTTCGCAGGTTTTAACTGTCAGGCAATATCAGAGATTTACTGCAGTTCTCTTCATTCTTAAATTGCTCAGAAAGTGACTTGCTCATGGTAATAATTCCCTAAGACCTGCTTCTGAAATCCTGGGGGGGGTGTCTGTAGCTGACTAACATTTTACCATAGTCTCGTAGGAGGGCTCTGAAGAGAAAATTTCTGTGGCTATTGCTTTGGGTGTTAAGGGGACTATCCTGGAAGAGGTTGGAAGAACTACCTGCCGATCTGTGGATCTCACGCTCTGTGTAAGGAACAAATGTTGCTGGCAGAACACAGTGCCTCTGAGCAGGAAGATCTCTGAAGATTGGTTTACCTTCCAAGCCTCATCCTGGATGTGTAAACGTTAGAAATCCCTGTCTAACCAAGTGTGTAGGACACTGGCAACTCAGTCTATCCAGAAGATCTCAAGCAGCATAGTCTGGCCTCATTACTGTTGCAGAGCAATCAATACACACATAACTGGTGGTGTTAAGACTGTGTCTGCTGCATGCAGTGCCTGGCTTCTGGAGTCACACATAGCTTTTTGTCCATGTTGCACATTGGCAGTGAGGATGTGGGCTGGTTCTTTTTTGCCATTGACCTCTTGCAGCTTGCAGACTTTGCTAGTTAGATGAGGGACCTCTTCCTGCCAAGTCCCTTGGGGAATTCCTGATCTCTGGGCTGTGACTGGAATTATTGCTAGTAGAGGCACTAGAGTTAGGGATGAGGCCAAATCCATCATGCAGCACTGGCCTCAGGTGGTCTTGTACAGTCTTGAGAAAGGGTCAGTGATTAAAGACCAATGGTAGCACCCTGTGGGCCCCAGGTTGAATCTTCTCAAAACCAGCTCATGTATAGCAGCTCCACTGTGAACTGGGCTGGAACTCCTAGGCTAGTCACGTATGCCAACACCTGCATCCAGAGGGTCTCTTGGATCAGCAGAATACCATCTAGCCAATTGTCAGGCAGGCAGTAGTGAAAAAAGGCTGGAGCTCCATTAGCAGTGAGTTGCACCAGCAGAGGCATGCTGGCTTTTCTTGTTGCCTGAATTTGCTAGTTCTCTCTGCTCCTGCAGTCTTGTTTAGGGGCTTTATTACACCCCGATCCTATATAATAGGTGGTATTCGTCTTGTTTTCATTGTGGCCACCTAAAATCTAGGCATATAGTCTGATACCTTGAAGTCAATGAAGATGACATTAACACTTTCAGCATCTAACTCACCCTGTGCATGTTAGGCACCTGCCCTGGCATGGGTTACCTCTATTGTGCCAAATCCAGCTGAAGTGAGAAAAAGGTATCAACCCAGCTGAAGCTCATGAGTGTAAAATATCTAAAAATCTCTGTGATGTTCTCTGCCATGGCCTGTGGTAGTGTCTGTAAAATGGCCATGACGAGACATAATGATGAAACTTATTTTCTCCATGTTCAATAAAGGTCTAGCCAAATACAGCATGATATTGCTACCATGTTTGGTGACTGAGGCGAATGCCGAATTCTTGGTCAGGAAAAGTAACTCACACAGGATCAAGAAAGAGACTTTCTATACTGAGGACCATCTGATGGATGCTGTATCAGTGTTTTGAACTACGGTTCAGTCTTACACCACATTTCTGAGATGTAACATATGATTGGTAATAATTCAGGGGGGGAAATGTGAATACAGGTTGGCCTTACTTCACCAGATGCATTCCTGACTACAATGAACTGTCACTGAAATATTTTGTACATGTGTTGATGTCCTCAGAAATTTCCAAACAACTACTGTATTTTGCGTCCAGCCTAATCAAGTGTGGAGACTGTGTATGGAGTGAACATGTCTCCAGTTATAGTGGCTTCCAGACCCAAAGTGTAGGATCCTTTTTTTGAAAACCCTTGGTGTGAGGTAGGCTTAGACAAATGGAATGGGACTAGTGCAAGTGGGTGACTGTCAGCATAGAATAGTCGGTCTTTTGGCCAAGCACCCAGAGCCTAACTGCATCCCCAGAAAATGACATTAAAGCTTCCACTGCAAGTGACCAGAAAGGAGACTTCATTTTCTAGCCTGTGACAAGCTGATCAATTGTTTGATTCTGGTAATAGGTAATGGCAAATATCCATTCTCTGGATAGCCCTGTCATGTTTTTGGGATGTCTCTCTTCCTTGGGTGAAATGAACTAGTGTTAAAGGGCATCCTTAGGTGCGCTGGCATGCTGCCTACTAAAGGTATGTTAATCTTGCAGCACTAGATTGTCTATTCTTTGGCACTGTTTGTATTCTCTTGTGGAGCCCAGTCTTGGCCTGTCTTGTTCCAGGTCACTTTGGAGCCTCCACTGAAGCATCTGTTCAGAAGGAAATGGCAGACCATTTCCTAATGTGTACTGCCAGAGTTCTGGTAGGGCCGACAGCTCTTGTTCGGATCCCAAAAGACAGAACTACAGGAAAAGCAAAGCTACCAAACAGACAAAACCAAGAGTATGGAATGGACAGATTCAGGCATTGTGCCAGCTGCTGGGTGCTGAAGGTCTAACTACTTAGAACTGGCACAGGAGTCGATGAACAGGAAAGGTTCAACATAATGAGAAACAAAAATGGAAATACAGCCAAAATGGAAGCTCTGAGATCATGTTTAGAGATGGCTGGTAACATCCAGAGCCCTCTGAAGATATAGAGCAGGAATGGCAGGACTAGACCAAGTAGGGAAGTCCAAAGAAACTCTTCATGGATCAGATGTTAATGAACAAACATACCTGTACGGAAGCTGCCTGTCAGAAAAAAACTGTGAATTTTATGCAAGATTATGAGTTTCAGCCAGAGCAGGGCTGTGCTTCACATGGCTACACCATTAAGTTGGAGACCTCAAGACAGATTTATGATGCCATCAAACTACAGTCTTAGTTTTACTAACTACTCAGTCTTTTTAATGGTACTTAAGGGCTTTACTGCAGTTGGGCATTTTACTGTGTTTAGAAATGGTTTTAACAACTGAGTTAGCTCTCGTGATGCTACCAGTTGCAGTCATTGTGGAGAAATAGAATTATTTTTTCAGCACTGTAACCTAGTAGACAGGGCTGTATTTTGGTCTTGCAGAGTTTAAGAATGACTAGAGGCCATTACATTTAACACAGCTTCTCCCTGTATTTGCTGACATTCAGTTCATAAGGTGTCAACTAATTTCATTTGTTAAGAATTTTATTTAAACAAGCTAAAATATTTCTAAAGGAGCAAACCTTTAGAGGTTCTTTTCAGCCTTGAATGACTCCCATGGAGACAGTGAGTTGGGAGGAGGAGACAGGAGAAAAAGAAAAATTGCAGGCAGATCCAACCTAAAATCAAAACTGTTGCTTCATGCTGAGAAAAACAACCAACTGTTCTCTTCTAACCTTTCTTTCAAAATAGTTTGAACTTGTTTGAAAGTAATTATGTGGCTTACTTGACTTTTAAAGCACAAGATCATTTCAATTTTAAAGGACAAAACCAGAATCTAAAATTCATGAAAGGGAAAGAGAAAACTTAGCTGCTGTCCCACAGCTTCTATGTTAACACAGGAGTGATATAGCCTGCAGGAGACTGACTCAGCCTTTTTTATGAACCATCAATGAGTTATTAGAAATCCCAGTGCTATTCCCCAAGAAACAAACATCTTTCATCAGGTGGCAGGACATGACATAATAGACTGATATGTCATGCTATTCTCCCTCTTATCCCAGTCTTTATTCCCAAAATACGGTTGTTATTATGCACTAATAGGTAGGCAAGTGAGGTCTGGAAGCCAAAGTGTCCATTTGGTATGCCAGCATAATACCAGGTTTTGTTAAACTGGGTGGGAAGAAACATACCTTAACTACTTTAAATAGGGCAGAAACATCCTAAATTTATCCTAAAATAACGATAGAGTAAGGTTACTATTTATTATTAGTCACAGCTGATTATTTCAGAGATAGCTTTGGCTTTATTCAGTGGTAAATCTGCTGTCACCAGCTATGCACTGTGGCCACCCTTCTTGCCAGTAGTCAGCTTTGGGCAGTGGATCAACTGAATGCCTTAAATTCTCTATTGAACCTTGGCATTGTTATGGAAGAAGTCTGCAGCCAATTCATGGGTCCCTGGTATAGCTCCAGCAGCTTAACAGATGGATCGCTAGCAAGTCTCTTCTCAATCTTTCTGTTAAATATTCATGGAGCCAGCATGCGCATGGGCCAAAGCATGCCCCTGGAGGTGCCAGCAAGGGTCTCTGATCTGGGGAAGATATCAAATTGGCTAGTGGAAGTCTAAGGGCAAAAAACGTTTTCCACAATGATCCATCCTTCAGTGCAGAACACGGAGTGACAGCCATATGTGCAACTGTGCTGGTGAATATGTCTGCAGTGCATGCTTATACAATCTATTAATAGGCCAGTGGCATACCGAATGTTAATGTGGGGAAACAGGGAGGGAAAGACAATAAGGAAATGCCTTGGACTAAGCTGAAGCATCAACCAAAGTAAAAGTCTTCCTGGTAGCTTGCTGTGAAATTGGAGAAAAAAAATCAAGCTGTATTCACGCCCCCCAACCCCCCCCCCCCCTCCCCAAAGAATATACTACTCTTATCTTCAGAATGTGCTAAATGCAAGTCCATACAGCCCTGTTGATTGCTTAGTGTTTTTAGATCCCAGTCAGGGCTAGAATGATGTTTTCTTTGCTATTATTTAATACCATCATTGAAAGAATAGCTAAATATGCCTCTAGAGTATGAGGGTCCATATAGGATTATTGGGCTACTGTTTTGCTCAGTACTGTGCATCAGCATCTAGAATATTTTGGTTTTTTAACTCTGAAATATCTACAAAACCTTAGGAATGCTCTTTTAAAGTCTGCCTGTGGTGAAAAGGAGGTTGCTGTTTTCTTTGACAAATTTATCTGTTTTCACTGCTGTACCAGAAATAGAGTTTATCACTATGTCTCATTAAAAATGTTGCAGAGAAGTAATTTGTGGTTGTTACAATGGACTGTAGTGCATAGAATATGGAGAATTTAAAAAAGAATCCTGGGAAAGAACATACTTATACCCTCTTGAAAGATTTGCACCCAGACCTTTGAAATTACACAAGGCTGACAAACTACTATACAACCACTATTCATAATATAGTCAGTTTGAATAAAGGCGAAATATTTCAAGTTAACTCAATGCAAACTTTTTATAACATGATATTGCAGAAGGTATGTAATATGCACATGTAATGAAGAAACAAACATTTCTGTGTTTGCAAGTGACATGCTAGTCATAAGTAAAATAAGCATTAAAATTAAGAAGGGCTATCTGGAAAAGGCTGTATTGCAGATTCCTGTTTCCTTTTACTTGACAGTGTAAGGCTTTTAATGCTTCCTAACTTAGGTCAGAAGTCTTTCCTCCTCAGCCAGGAATTCACATAGCTGTCTAAATTGTTAGCTCTAAAACTGGTTCTAAGCAGGACTTCAGAAAGTTGCAGTATTAGGTACATTAACAAAAGAAAACTAATTTTCTAGTACTGTCTTATATTACCCAAATGATGCAATAGAGTATTTCCAAAGGGCATAGCCTGTGCAAAAACTGTGAGGTATTTTAACTGGTACTCAGATACACATAAGATATTTGTTACAACCTGAATGGTGTAGCATGATGCTTCTGTAAGGTGATGTAGTAAACTACACAGTGCAGCTAATATGCCATTAAACTTTGTGTCCTACATAGTGTGGTGGTTCTTGTAACCCAGGAAGACCTTTTTTTTATATTTTAGAAAGCAAGGATAAAGAATGCAGACTGAGTTTAGTCTACAAAAGGAACAATAGAGAGTAATTACCCAAAGCTGTCTGTATAATACCAGATGAAACTGGCCACTTGTAAATGAACATGCTTGAAAAGGTAAATGCCTACTTCCTTTAAAACCAAGACTATTTCTGCTGTGTTTGCAACCAGCTGGATGGGGGAAGGGGAAATAGGAAAGTACCCCAAAAGGAAAATTGTGTTCTTTTTCCTTCAATAAAAGTTTATTCCTTGTGGCTGATTGTTCAGACCTTCCCTGAAATTCTTTGGCAGAGAAAAATTGTGAACAAAAACTGATTTGAAGTATAGCCAGAGAACTGGTATTTATATTTAAGCTAAGACTCATTATATGGTTTCAAAGCTTCTGAGCAGTTGTGATTGATTTCTTTTGCTGGAATGTATAACTATTTGGCATATTTGACCCACTGCATGTCTAAAAGGGACTGTTTTTATTCCTGATTCAGTGTGTGACCATGATCGCATCACTTCTTTATATTGTACTATGTCTATTAGAAAAAAATTAGAAAAAACTCTTGCTGAAGTGTTGATTCATTCAAGTGTTGAATCATAAAAGCATGGATTAGTGACTAATTACTGATTAACTGCATTAACATCTTCAGTCAGAATATTGCCTCTAAGAGTACAAAGAACATATTAATCAAGAACATAGTATCACATCCTTTTGGGCAGTAATTTAGAAATTATGTTCTTTGTATCCTAGCAATTGAAAACCTGCTTTTCTGAAACATTGGCCACCTCATTTTAAACTTTTTAGAGTGTAATTTTGTTTAGCTCTTGAAATCTCAGGGCTTAAACCATTTATAGCACAAATGTATGAATAGGATAGGTGAAAATTAATCCAGTAAGTGAAAATTTCTTTTTGTTCCGGAATATATCCTTGGTCACTGGGTTTTTAAATTCATCATCTATTTCTTTTTTGTTACTTAAGTAAGATGCCTTCAGCAATGGCTATGAACAACCTTCTACCAGTATTGGAAAATTTCAGTTCAAGCTAAGAGGGAAACAATTGTCATGCTCTAGTACAACATTAAAAAACTTGAAATATGTAATTTAGCTAATCATTAAGTATTTAATTTTTGATCACTGATACAAACAAAAATCAAAAATTCCAAAGTAAGAAGTAGATTGTAACTGAAGAGTTATTGTCTTGTTGTGGATAATGGAAAAAAAAAATTGACATCTTCAGAATACTTTCAACATTTTTTCCATGTAAAAAATACACAAAACCTGACCTGTTCCAGGGAATAACTTTGGCTTTGGCCAATCAATTTTTAATAGGGAAGCAAGTTATGGAAAAACTCTCAATCAATTTTCAGTTTCAGTAGTATTTTATTATTATTTATTTCACAGTTGTTCTGTTTGTTAGATAAGCGAGAAGTGAACTTCACAAACATGTGAGTGTTAATTATAGTATGTTAAGATAAGCAACTGAAAGTTCTCATTTCCACTCATTTCACTGATACCAAAATAGCCTATCTAAGGATATTTTGACACATCTTTTTAAAACCCTCTGCTAAATCAGGGAGATAAGAAATAAATGTGTGAAAATTACAGAAGAAAATATTTTTTTAAAGATCTGAGAAGCTTGGAATTAGTTTGTTATTCTCATCAATGGTTATGGTTATTTCTTCAGTAGGGTGGAATTGGTTCAATCACATTATTTAATACTCCATGAATACTGACTTAGTATTACCATAGTACTTTTTGATCTGCTACTACCATAGTACTTTTGATCTATCTACAGTAGATCATACAACATATGCACACACATGGAGCTGTGTAAGAAAGGGAGGAAGGGAAGTAATGCAGTACCAATGTGTTCACACATTGCATCAGAATAGGTTGTTCTTCCTGGTAGAAGTCCAGCCTCTTATATCACAGGGAACCTTATAAATATGGAGGAATTGTGTGGTAAGTATGTGCTGAAATGTGTCCTGTTGGGTCCTGTTCCTCCCACACCATGTTAGGCTGTTAAGGCCACTATACTCAAGAAGTTTTCATTCTCAAGGATAGCAGTGATACAGTGGAGAAGCAGAATACAATGTAATTAGGTCTCATTCCAGCAGGGATCACAATATGACTGGAGAACTCACTTGGACTTGTGCATCTGAGAAGCACTCTTAGGTCCCTGACCTTTACATGACAGTGCTCATAAAAGGATTGTCTAGATCCTTAATGAAACTCTTAAATTACTTTTAAGGGAGCCACTTAAAATTTGAGTCAAGAGGCAACATATATGTCCAAGCACAAAAGGAGTGCTATAGGATTTCTTTCCTGCATTCATTTACGCCTTGTGAAATTGTTTTCTGCACTGCTGTGATATAGTTCCTTCCATTATTCTCTCAAAGGAATCATAGTCTCATATTTTTTCCCCTTTGGTGTGTTTGGCTTCCTGCTTTAATCTAATTCTCACAGCTCAGGGGAATCGTCAGACCTGGCTGAGATTTGTATCTTTTCAGAGAGCTCATCAATAGTTTACATAATGCTGTGGCAGGGCCAGGGTTCACACAGCTGGAGAGGTACTTGGCAGGAGTCCTGAGTTAAGCAGAAAAAGCCTTCTTGAGAATCTCAACTTTGTTTAAAGAGGGTTTGGGTTTTTTTGTTCTGAAGAAGAAGCCAAAACAACACAAAAGTGGTGTGTGCAGGTTTGCTGGCAGCTGGTGTGCTGTGACTGATAATGCTTGTGTTAATTATGCTCTCACTATTACCATGTGATCCACCCATCTGCTTTTGGAAGCCAGCTGTTTTCCTTTATCTTCCTGTTGAAGTACCAGTCATTCAGGGCAGTGACCATCTTTATGTGGTGAGTAAGGAGAGAAGCAAGTGTGGTGAGACCCTGATATAGGGGTAGTGCTGCTGTGACTCAAATAATCAAACTAAAAAGCTAGTAAAAAACAGATTTAGCCATATTATCTTTTCTAGCTTATATCTATTTAAATATTAATAACGACTGGATCAAGAATGTGTTGGGAAGATTAAATTGTTGAGTTTTGCCCTTTCTGAAATTTAGAAAATATTCTTGGTCATCATCAGGTGTCTAATAATACAAGTTTTAATAAAAAATATTTGCCATGCAATTAATAGAAATGTGGCTTACCCAATTTACTTGTCTGTAACTTGCAACTGATTGCTCAAGTCCTGCAACGTTCTTGCTGCCTGTTACTGGATAAGCTATACTTTTTAGCCTAGAAAAGCTGCACCTTTTAACCTTTTGCTCATATGAGAGCACTGGCATCCATGTGGAGAGCAGCCATTCTCCAGACAGTCATGCACATGCAAAAAAAAACCCCAAAACCAACCAAACAACCCCCGCCTCCCAACCCCCCCCCCCCCCCCCATGTTCCTGTAAAACAGTGGACAAGGCACATGAGCATAGTTAAAGCAAACAACTGTTCAGAACAAAAAAAAAAAAAAAAAAAAAAAAAAAAGTCTGTGAACTGTTGCTTTGCTGTGTTTGTCCAGTTCTTGACCAAAGAGCCATATATACCCCAAACACAACAGATTATGATTCCAGAATTCCTGTTATGGCTTTTAACCAGCAAATATGATCTTGTTCTCTCCCTCAGAAGAAAACCCTCACCCTCTACCCTGCCTTTGATGGTCACATGTATTATTTTCTTGATTTCATAAAATATTTTCCTCTAACAAGCAAAAAATCCCAACAACCCTTCCAAAAAGAATCAGTTAACAGGATTTCTCAAAGATCTTACCCATGTGCAAAGGAAAGACTATACAACATTTAGAATTATCTTAATGTTGCCTTGTGGAATATTTAGTAATATTATTACTGTTCAGATTATCTTCAGCTTCCCTCCTTTTACTGATGTCCATGAACTACATTGCAGAGCCTACTTTTCCCTTAAATATTGTTTGATCAAATGGGTTAAAACAGAGTAGACTTTGAAGGGTAATAAGGTAGGTAGCGTATTGGAGACGGGGATTTTCTGCAGGACAGACTTATTCACATTGCACAAACATTTAGACCTTTCCTTTTATCATATGTGGAAAGAACTAAGCGAAACTAGGCTGAACATAAAAGATGTGTTGATATAATGGCATGTCAGAAACAGAAATTTACAGTTGCCAAGTTTTTCATGTAATTGAGAAGTGTTGGAGAAATGAGGTTTTCCATGTTTTTCATGAAATTCACAAATCTGACTCGAATGCTGTAATTCTAGTTAGGTCAGTGCTTTCTAGTTTCTTTGAAGTAGTTTTGGTTAGCAAGACAGCTGTTGTAATTGGAAAGACCTCGAGTGTACAATTTTAATCAGAAGTTTGGAAATAAGGAACTTTTAAAATAGAAGTCTAAGAAATACAATGTAAACTTTCAGAATTTTTGTAAATGCATGAAAAATGTCTGTCAGTCTGATATGGTTATATAATGATATAATCTGCCTAAGCTATAATTTGATTTCCAGCATAAGGAAAAATTTATATCGCTGACATACTGTAACCTGGATTTAAAACTAGGAAGGAAAAAGTATTTGAGGTTATGAATGAAATAATTCTCAAGGAAAAACTGGAGTCCCTTATTTGAAGATCTGGCTCCTATTGCTCTAGCTTACTGCATTTGAGTGGGTATTGGAGGGATTTATGAAGAGTGAGTGATTCCTTTTATTAGCAGTGGGTTACATATAATTTCAGCTTGGCAGCTGAGATAAAGGTGAAGGTTCTTCCTGTCACGCTAGTCCTAATGCATCTAGCAAGAGCTCTGACACTTCCTTGGAGCTTAGGTTTTAATCTTAAACTTTACTCTGAATTTTCCAGATCTTGATTTTTCATAAATCTGAACAAGTGAAATAGAGATTTTTTTCTCATGGTTTATCTGTGTGTTTTCTTTAAAGCTCTAAGCTCTTGTTTGTGAGGAAAGTTATTAACTGACATGTCAAATTTTCTTGAGTAAATAATCCAATTCTTAGAACAGATTCCATCAGCTACTGCCTGTCTTCAATTTCTCGGTCACAATGTAAACAGTATTCCATGTTAAGTCTTCCTGGATACACATGCTGCTTTGAAAACCGGACTGCTCTGTGTACTTCTAACATCTAAAGCAAAATGGACCCTTTAAACATATATCAAAGCAATTAACCTTCTTATCATGTACTTGGGAGCATGCAAGGTGAAGCAGCATTCTGGTGACATCATTGTCAGGTCACCCTACAAGAATAATGCAATCATATAGAAAGGTGTGCCCTGAGGCATACTCTGTTGCCATAATTAGGTTGAAGGCTCCCTTGGAAATGATGCCTTATTGCAAGACAATTTGCAGGAACTAATTGTGGTATGTTTTTACATCAGTATTGGCGTACTGCATCGTTTATGGTCTGAAAATAGCTGTAATTGTGTGCATGATTGAGTCATTTCCTGAATTTAGTATCCTAAGCAGAGTAGGAACTAAATGACTAACACACTCTTGACTTTGTCATCATTTTTATCTCTGGCTGGATTCTTAAAAAGATCTCTCTGTGCTTTTGCATTTTTAAGCCAAATTAGATTTGGTGTATTTTAGCGCTGTGGAGACTGACAGGTTAGCAATAATCATTGTTCCCAGACAGAGCGCACGCAGGTGTTGTGAGATCTTCCTACCCTCTTGCAGCTCTGCCAGTGCACTTCTGATTGGCATCACCTCTGCTGTGCCAGGGACTGCAGGTTTATTCTGAACAGTAGGTGCAGTGAATTTTTGAAATGGAGAAGTGGACAGTAGGGGATGAGACTGAGGTCGTCACTCTTCTTTCATTTGCAGCTCAAGTTAGAAACAAATGCACTCTTCTCAGGTGCTTCCACTCTTGCATTATATCAGTCTGCAACTCAGGAGGGCCTCTTTCCTCTGAGTCGTTGCCTGTGGTCCTCTCCTACTCATAGGGGCACTTGCTCTTTGCTGGGAGGCTGCACTCCTGTCTTTTTAACCAGCAGGTCCTCCAGAGAGGATGGAATGACAGTTGTTTGCAGTCTCGTGAAAGCAAAATAAACAACTGGCACTGGTTTTTAAAATAGTGCTAAAGATCTAGAATCCTGCTGCCACTCAGAGGGTGCAGCATATTAATTATGAATCATCAATATTTTTGGTGCCATCATTATCACACACACAAAAAAAGCAACCTACAGTACTTGCATTCATATCAAACCCTTTTATTTCATTTATTTGGACTGCTTTTCTATCCTGTACCAGTTAATCGCTAGCCCTATTTCAACCCAGAATCTGAATGTTATTTACCATCTGTCTCCAAGGGATACACTTGCCAAGTCCCTTAATTTGCTATAATTGGCAGGTTTTCAGTGTACATAATTTATATTAAAAAAAAAAAAGCCGCAATCCTGAAAAAAAGAAGATTAATTAAACCATTTCTTCTGGGCCCCTAGAAGTGTTCCAAAAGGATGGCTTTAAGGCCACAAGGTCTGCTCTGTGTATGTGCTGTCACAGCTGATCACATTAAAAATGTATGTTGGGTTGGTCCCTTGTGCCTCTGCGCTGGTCAGAAGGATGTCACTGGCACCTGGGTAACATCACACATAAACAGTGAATTAAACATCTTGCATTTGCATTTGTGCCTTTTGTTCACACACTAGAAACTCCTAGGCTGCAGTATAATTTATGGATACCTCCATGTAGGCAGTTCTGTAGCTGATATGATAGGAAACGCTATGGATAAAAAAAACAAAACCCCAAGCAGATGTACAGAATATTAAATGGAGCTACTGAAAGACCGCAAATGGACTGAAAGACATCGCACATGTGGTTTGTAAACATGATTTATACCTTTCTTTCTCTTAGCTTCTTGCTCCTGACAGCATCTGGTTAATGAGCGTGTGGTGCAGTGACGTAAGGCCCTGTGTAGGCAGCTGTCAATCTGGGGGATGTCAGCAGTTCCCCTGAGTTACCCGTGTGAGGATGCGGCTGAACTACAATGTCTCTTCTGCTGCAGCTCTCCCACCATCCTTTCAAGACCATGAAGGAGGAAAGGTTGATAGAGAGAGGGCTGGGGATGATTCATTGTATTAGGGAAAGGGAAGGGAAGGGGAAGGGGAAGGGGAAGGGAAGGGAAGGGAAGGGAAGGGAAGGGAAGGGAAGGGAAGGGAGGGGAAGAGGAAGAGGAAGGGGAAGGGGAAGGGGAAGGGGAGGAAAAGATGAATATGGGTATTTCCTTGCTCCTTTTACCAGATCTATGATGATATCCAAGTGATATGTGAGACCTTCAACAGCCTCAAAAACTGCTGACATGTGACCATACAATCTTCTTGTGTGACACTCACTGTGTATTTATTTACTTATGTAAGCCAGTCAAGAAAAGCATGAATCAACTAAATTATGTGAAACAAAGCTGTTTCTATCTGTTCCTATCCGTGTTCCATTACAATTTGGCATGTACTGTTTCAGACTCAAATGAGAGATGCTTTTTTCTTGTGTTCCTCATTTTTGAGTGGCTCAAACTGCCCCTTTTTCAAACTCAAGTTCCCATGTTTGCTAAAACTAACTCTCATAAGGTACAATTAAAACATAGGTGAAGTTGAGAGGAATTTTTAGTTCTCATTTGCCTTCATGAAATTTCAGTTGTCTTTTCTTCAGTGAAAATGTATTTTCCAATGTCATGAGATAATTATTTCTTATTGTGTTTCAAATGGAAAAACTTAGGCTGTGTAACTGTACATAACCTGTACTGACAATAACATTTTAGGAAATCATTCTGAAGGAAAGAGGGATGGATCAATGGCTGTAGTGTTCACTAGATTAACCATTGCTAGCTCTTTGAAATCCACTTTTTAGATTACAGAAAAACACATTCTAGGTTTCCTTCCCCAGTAAAAATCTGGAAAATTCCTTTCCAGAGTTATTTTCTGTGGAAATGAAACCTTTTCCAGTACAACAGAAAAGTACTCCACATGAATACAGCATTGGACATGAGGTAAATTCCTATTTATTAGATCAGAGAGACACAGCAATACAGTGAAATGCAGCAAACTTGAACAAATTTACATCCTAAACTGCTTCCTTCAGAACTGGGAGAGTGAAACATGATGAGACTGGCAAGAAAATTAAGGTAGGTATCGCACTGTGGGACAGCAGAAATCTTGGGAAAGTTTCAATAACAGAGGGATCATCAGTTCTCCAGACCTATGTCAAGGTCTGCTGTGAGACTCAACCTTGTAAGACTTGTGTAATGTCATGGAGTTTTATCCTTTTCCTTAGTTGAAAGGCTTCGCTAAACACAATCTTTTCCTTGTCATGTTGAGGTCTGGGAGGTAACATGGGCTGTGACTGATGGTTTGCCTGTTCTGCTGAAAATGGAACTAGTAACTCAAGTGTCTAGGATATTATGAACTGTACCACTGTTCTTCTGCAACTAAAACACACTAATTCAGAGCCAAGCTCATTAATAATTGACGTACATCAGGGATGTCATGCTTTTTCCGAAGGGCATTTTCTGCATGTATTGGGGTGTATATTGCCTGCCCAATTCCCAGTGTAAAACTGAGAACTTTAACAGTGCCTTCAAGCACCTGTACAAGATTTAGGCAATTGAATGGCTAAATGGGTACATTAAATATACAAGAGAGGGGATATATTCCCTTTTGCCTGTTTGTGGACTGATTATACCAGGAGTTAATTAATATCCTTATACAATATTAAAGTCACAAGGAAGTATGGTCCAAAAAGAGAAGCTAGGTTTCACAAAATGGGCCTGTGAAACCAGAAATGATCATCTAGGCTTTTTTTCTACATGCTCTATGCAATCCTCTATATTATAGATATTGTTTTAAGGCAAAGTACTTAAAATATTGATGTCACGATGACCTGATTGATTTTTCTTTTTCATACTTGTTTTTTTCACTGATTTAAGTTCTTGCAAATGCATTGTAAGCTCATTTGTTTTTGTAGACCCTCTTGCCAGGACATCAGAACAAGCTGCCATGGTTTTTGGTAAGTAAGATGCATGAAGTTTGGTCTGCTTTAGGTAATTGCTCAGGGTGTCTGAATCATTGACTGCTCAGTAGATTTTGACAGGTATAAGAGAGGAAGAATACCACAGTTATTTTTTCCCAAACTGTTATAAGCATGAGTGAGACAGATGGTTATCTTATATAGACCTTGAACCTTAGGAGAAACTGTCCCATACATTACATGGCAGTTCTAGATCCCGTTTTCTTCTTGACTGATGATAAAGTCCATACCACAAATCTGTCATGAGTCTGAGAGCACCTGAGGCTAGGGCATTTCAGGGAATTTCATTCCAAATCCCAGCATGTCTCTGTATCTATGTATCTATCTACTTATCTACCTACCTACCTACCTAATCTCCCCAAGGTATTGTTGTCAGTTTTAAACAAGCACCTAATTTCTCATTAAAGGATTTTTATCCAGCCTTTCTTACAAGCCTGGAAGTGTAAACCAACCCTAGACAGTGAACCAAAAGAGCACAAAGTATATTTTGTTCATTGCATGCTTTTGCTGTCAAATATCTGATTTTGCAAGGATCTAACAAATTTTTTGGAGTTTTACAGAATTAGCAAAACATTAATCTTAACAAATTATTTTCCAAAGCACAGAGATTGTTTGATAAACACGTCCTGTTCTGTTCTTGTTCATACATCTGAATATCATCTAAATAAGGTAATTTGGCTTTTAGCCATATCCAAGTCACAGACAACAGTAAGTCATACTGATCTTTTGAAGGCAGGACCAACTTCAACTTTCCACTGCCTCTGCCTTGTCTTTTGAGGAACAGGCACTTCACAGTGGAACATGTTTGAGAAAGGCCTTTTCCTGGTGTTTTTGGTGTTTGTTGTTTGTTTTTAAATTTTTTTTAATTTTTCATCCAAATCAGCCATGTTGTGGAAAAACACTTGGATTTTCATAACACATCTTTCACTAAAAATACCTAGGGGAAAAAAAAATAACCAGAGTAACGGAAGGAAAGATACAGAATTATTTACAGAGTGTGCCTATGTAGAGGCTACAAAGTTCAGTTAAATACTCTTTCCTTTCATACCTAGAGTGTATCAGGGTGAATTAAAATGTCTTTAGTTTCTCAAATTAAAAATGATTAAACGAGGAAAAGAAGTGGAGGAGGAAGAGTAAGGGTAACAAGCACATTCCTACATTTCTACATAGAATGCTCATCATGCTTTCTATCAGGAAGACTTTTTTATGTATAAACTTTTTGTGGTACCCAGGTGTCATCTTAATATCAATGCCAGCCCTCTGAAATAATTTCCGAAAATCTGGCTTGCTGAGGTCTTTAATACTCTGATCTTCACTGAATTTCTCTAAAGGAAGCTGAGTCCTCTGGGAAATCTGGCCTTTGATGTAGGCATGGTGACATTTGTACACAAGTCAATCTATGGGTAAGATTTCAGTGGTTGGTGTTTTCAGAACAGCAGCTCTCCTCTAACCCTGGAAGATTGTCCTTTACACTATAGTGCTTTTATTTTGTTATTTGATTCATGCAGCTTTCAATGGCTATTCCAAAGAATGGCTGCAAGGTCATGGGAGTCTTTGCTGATTCAGGAAAGACACGTTTCATTGCAAAAGGCTGTTTTTATTTTGTTTTTGTTTTCCAGCTTGTACGCATGGAATGCTGTTGTGGTTGTTTCAATGTTTACAAGATATTTCCTTCAGTGATAGTTTCATTTCTGCCAAAAGAAAAGTTTAAAAAAATCCATTAATGAGCTGACAGTGCTTTTAATACTGCTTCAAAAGGAGAGGGAACGCTTGTGTGCCAAACAAATGTTTGGAACAGCCTCAGACAGCAACATTTGTTCTGCAAGGGAATGATCCACAATAGGATACTTCAGCTGCTGAACATCTAAAAGTACTCAGATGATGCAGTGCTCAGATGGTCAGCCTGTTTCCAAGATAAGTAGCATTTCTGTTAACGTGGCAAAAGGCTGTGCTCTACCTAATGCAAACAGAGAGAAAATCTCCCAGCTCAAGGTTTAGGACTCCCTGAAGGAAAATGTTACAGAGCTTTAGGCAGAAGTGTGAATGTGGGAGTAGTACATGTCTTGGCTCATCACGAAGGGGGATGCTCTTGACAGCATAGAGGCACATTCTTGATGTTTGTCAAACTTTCTGACACATTTTTCTCCATTTTGAGACAGTGACAAAAATGTTGCAAGCATTTATGTAAAAAATTAGTCCCATTTTCTGACCAGAATCTTATAAGAAAATGACAGCAAAAATTGAGAAGTGGGATTTCTTGCTTTCACAGGCACTATGCTGTCTGAAATCATCCCCAAAAGAAAGAGTATGAGCCAGGAAATAATAAATACACCTCACTACCAAACTTCTACAACATTTATCCTCTTTTATTCTTAATTGTTACTCTCTTTTCCAAGAAAGTTAGAGCAAACATGGAATTTTGCATTGCATTTTGAAGATTATTCAAGGGCACATTTGCTCTTTTCTGGTTTTCACAAGTTTAGGCTAGCAGTGAGGCAACGTAGTTCCTCTGTTTGAAGACCTGAACACTTGAAGTTGCTGGCTGCATGGTTTTTGCTTGCAATCTGAGTGAAGGCTTACTTTTTAGACAATTTGACCTTCTCTTGCAGGAGGTCTTAGCAATGAGAACCACTAAACTGGAATTAACCTGATGTTCCAGCAAGTATAGGTAACCACTTATACTTGGACCATGATCACAATGGAATTATCCTGCAGATTACAATGAGGACGTCCGTATAGTTCCACCTGGGAGAAGCACTGGAATATGGCCCTGTGCACTCAGGACAGCTTTGCTATTCCATCAGGACAAAAAAAGTGAATATTCTTACTCGTATTAAGGTAAATTGTGTTCAATTTACTCCACAGATCATCCTTTGGACCCATATCTCAGGTAGTGTTAATTAATGTGGCTATGAATTTAATTAAACTTTGGAAGCTCTCACTGCCTAAGAATCTGTCCTGTAGA
Source organism: Falco biarmicus (assembly GCF_023638135.1). Classification (NCBI taxonomy): domain Eukaryota; kingdom Metazoa; phylum Chordata; class Aves; order Falconiformes; family Falconidae; genus Falco; species Falco biarmicus. The sequence goes on along the minus strand of NC_079293.1, from coordinate 51,264,425 downwards.
TTGCTTTTGGAATAAGTTTATATTCAGCTTGATCTATTTGCAATTGCAATTTATGCTTTAACTAAAGGTAAATGGTGGCTATTTGGTGATTAATATCCTCTTCTCATGCCAAGTCAACTTAAGATCTGCTGACTTAATTTATCACTAACCAGCAGTTACTATCTAACAGTAATTATAAGAAAAAGCACATCATTTTGACATTTAAGCAATCATGTGGGCAGATCATCCCTTAAAGTTTGCCTCTGTTTTCTATAAAGCTAGCACTTCCTCCTCTGAGGAGATCTTTGTAAATCCTTTGCAAAAAGGAGAATTACAGGGAAGTGAAGGCTGCAGTTTTGAAGGTGGTTTATAAAGCTGAAGCTGAGGAGGGACATTTTGAGAAAGATCAAAGGCAGTAGCAAGACAACTTTTGTTAGACAGAAAAATGATTTCTAATTACGACATTATCATAATGCAGGGGTGTGTGTGTGTGTGTAAGGGGTAGTGGTGGGTAAATTGCTGTCAAGGAAGGTGCAGATGGGCCAATCATAAATGTAACAAGGTTTAAGTCCCACAGTCCTTTAAGGGAAAAGGCTGTCGATGCAGGCAGTGCAATCATCACCTTTACCTCTTTTGGAAAAGCAAGCAGTTGGGCTGCTTTGAAGCTTCTTTGCAGTCGCACTCTGAGCACTGGTTGCAATGGCGTGATTCACCACTGCATTGGAAGAAACTTTTCTACCACCCACCTTCAGTAATTCTTTTTAGGGGGATGCAGTGGGGACCTTATTGTGCAGCACTGCATTTTGAGAGTCATTGAGAGGAAAATTCATGTCTGACCAGATGTACTTTGTTTTGGGGGCAAAAAATATTCTGTATGTGTGTTCTCTTTCCAAATAACAGAAGAGATCCTCCAAGAAAACAAATGCTGCTTGCTTCAGCTCAGAAAGACAGTAAAGGGGTGAGATTGCCTGCAGTTGGGTCCATGTCTGTCTATTTCCAAAGGCAGGGAAATTATAATTTTTTCAAATTCCCTCAGGCAGCAGTAGCCAAGCCAAGTTGGCTCTAGCCAGCTCTTGTTTGTAAAATGTAATTCTGTGGTAATGAGCTGGTGACAACTTGAAGAAAAGAGTCTAAACATCCTGCAAACAATTCCAAACATGACCAAATACGAGAAGGAAATTTCTAATAAGTGCCTCATGGGAATCAAGAGCCCTACATACAAATGAAAACATAATTTATTTTGTAGACAAGAATATATATATTATGACCCTCTTCCTTTCTTTTCCTCTGTGAATATATATGTAGGTAAGTGTATATCTCTATACCTGTTATCTGTCTCTCCAAATGACCTATATTTCGTGCAGGAGCTAGCAGTTTTGTCATTGTTGGAAAAAGCAGAAATTGAAGTCTTAGCCAACACCTGATGTGACCACAGGAGATGTAAACTGATGTATCTGCCTGGAGATTTTGATGCTACATTGTTTTGATTTCATAATTTATGAGACTTGCACTGGGCAACAATACAGCAAAAATAACCAAATAATAATGTTGCATTATTTACTTTAACAAATTACAAAATAATCAATATATTGCATACCAAGTAGAGCCAAACTGGTTTATTCTCTCTGACAGAATCCACTGTATTCAAAAGCAACTTAAAATCCTCTTCTTCTGGCATTTTCCCCTTACTCTTTTATGGTTTGCCCACCTAAGTCAATGTAAATTCCTTGTGTTCCTGACATGTTAGAATAAAATATCTAAGAGGTGAAGAATTTTATTTCCGTCTAAAACACTGTGAAAAGCTGCAGCAATAATGCTGAAGACACCATAGACTAAAGATACAGTTTCTTAGGATATGAACACTGTTTTTCAGACCTCAGGAGCACAGCATCCTCTATGCAGCCCTGTTCCATGTCCTGATCTTCTAGTCCACTTGCAGCAAGTGTAATTTCTGTCAAAACCATGGGTATTTTTTTACGTCCTGAGCAGTGAAAACAGGTTTACAGAAACCAAAGTATTGGGCTCAAAAAAATTCAGACCAGTGCCAGACCTCAGGGACAGTTTGCCAGGGAGTCACTGTTGTCTGTGTGTGAGTGGAACTGTGCTTGCATTAACCATCTTAGTTCAAAGCAGGTCAGGGTGTAAGACAACTTGCCAGGGGTTGAATCCTAAGGACTACCTGTTAGTGGATAAGCAGGGCACTAACACTCAAATCCTGTTATTCCAGCAGTAATCACAAGCAAGTGTGTTTATAATGGAAACCTGAAACTCATCTGAGGCATCTGAATAGCATCTTCTTAATGATCAGATTTTAAGGAAGTTCTTGCATAAAAGAATTACTGAGAGAGCATGTGATGATTCATTAAACAGAAATTTAGGCTTCATTCTGCTTTGCACAGCTTGCCTAGTTGCCCATGTTTAATACTTAGGAGTTCTTCCAGAGTAACAGGAGGAATAGCAGGGCGGGCATATTTCAGAGCACACTGGCAATCTATTTCTTTTACCATAAGCCTTTTTTTCTCTGTGAGAATTATGCTACATGAATCTGATAACCATTCAGTAACACTGAGCTGGATTACTAGCATGGTAATTACTTCTGTGGTGGTTTGCAGCGGAAGATAATGCAATGCAGGGGTGGCTATTCTGTGTCTTTAATATGCACACTGCTTTCGCACCAAATATAGTCTTGAAAGCTTTTTATGGAGTCTGAGAGAGCAGAAATGTAGCTGGATGTTCTCAAAGTTTGAAAAGCGAGCAACAAATAAACTTCGAGAAAAATCAAGATTCAATTGTGAGATCCTTTGTAGCAGAGACTGAATTGGCCTTTATGGCCACTGCAATATTAAAAGGAATAATAATTTCAAGCGTTTAATGAGCTGGCATCCCAGTCCTATCATCTTCTCCATGGTAGCCAACAATAAACTCATTAAGAGCCTCTCCTCAACATTCTGAAATTACCACTTAACACCAAGAGTGATATTATTTTTACAGCACTGTGTAACAAATCTATTTAACTTCCAAATACCTATGCCCACGGTATTTGTAAGCACATGGATTAAGGTGAGCTTTACCAGGCTGCATGAATGTGTTTTACTTTGGTTTTTTTGCAGCAAGGGAGTACACTTTTTGCAAGACTGATAAGAAATTTTCACCCTTGTCGTCCAACTGGAGAGATGTAGTATCAATGCTTCTTGCTGATGAATGTGTGCATTCAGCAGAGCTGTGCTCCAAAACCTGCTGATTTGGTTTATAGTTTAAAATCCAGTATAACATTAGGTGGTTTTCCTCACATTGCTTCCCCTTATTCAGGAGATACAAAACCTTTTACACTAGTTGGTTAAGTAAGCCTTGCAGATACAGTATTAATGCACATCACGCAGCCAAGTTGGAGGGAGCAGCTTGGGGATAGCCAGTGAGTCAGCAGCAGGGTTGAAAACACTCAAGGAGCCCACGGAGGTAATCACTCTTATCCATTTGACCACCAAACTGCAGTAAGTGCTTGCTTAAGTGCTCGGCTGTTGTTGAACCTTGAACTTTCAAGGACATTGGGATAGCAGATAAATGCTGAGTAGTCCAAGAACAGACATCCATTTTACAGCAAAGGGGAATTAGCAGCCAAAGGGTTAATGGTATCTGCTGGAAAACCAGCAGCAGTTGAATGCTTACTGCCTTAGCCCTGGGGCCTTTCTCTGAGGGATTTCAGGAAAACAAGGCCAGGACTCTTTGAGGGAAGCCAAAAGGTTCAAACACAGAGGTTTCTTTTGCCAGTGTGGCAAAAACAACTGTATATTTATTTACATTGTTTGGGGAACTTTTATTCAGTCATGATTCTAACCTTCTTGATCATGCTGCTGAGTGTTCAGGGCTAACAGTTGGAGAGCGGGTGGTGACCACTGTGGCTGGGTAGTGCACTGATGCTGCCAGACAAGAGAAGGATCCTGCAGGACACTGCAGACAGCCCAGGCTTTGTACTGCTGGCAGAAATATTTCCTTTATGGAGAAAAATCCTTTTTTTCCCTCTCCTTCATTCTTTGAAATAAGATTTGCTCAAAGCCCTTCCCAAGAGGTCTGTCTGTGTTGAGAGGGCACTGGGCAAATGTAAACCCTTGAGTTTGGGAAGGTATAAGCACATGATGTTAATGGCACTACTTGCTACGTATTAAATTAATCACGTATGTATGCCTTTTGCAGAGCCAAGACTATGATGAACTGTCAGCCAGTATAAAGCAGAAAAAGGACAGATTTTACAGTTGCTGTGGATGCCTGATATCAGCTTCTCTGGAAACATTCAGGGATATTTTTGGTTCAAGATTAAGAAGTCACCAGATAAATTATTAACCAACTGAATCCTACTTATTTTGTGTATGAGCAAACTGCACTATTGAAACAATATTCTGCACTCAGGGCTGTCAGTGGGTATTCACACATTGTTCTTAATGTGTTGTTTCTTTCCTAAAGCAATATTAGTTTAGATGTTTTAAACATGAACTTGATTTTACATCTTCATTTGCAGCCTTTTTTGCCCAATATTGACAAGATGTGAGTTTTCTTTCTACAGTGAAGCTGCAGGCCTGGATTCTCACTCTTTACCTATGCTATTATACAAAATGTGTCATTATACTGGTCTAAAAAAATGTTAATAAAGGAGTTTTCATGGGGTTTGAGCTTGTGCAGATTGCTTGCAGCAGACTAAATGCTGCCACTGAGTTGTCTCATGCAACATTTTTGGGAATCTGGCTCAGATTACCTAAAGATTTGTTAATTTTGTATTTGTTTAGTTTAAAAAGAAAGAAATGCAAACACAAAGGAGACAATGCCTTAAAGTAGAGAAGAATGCCAGCTTATTCTTAAGAAAAACTTCTGTCTCCTCATCTCCACCTCCAGCTGGATCTCTGCGCAGAAAATTGCTGGACAGTTTAAAGATTGTTGAAATCTATGCTAAGACTGCCCCCTCATCCCAGCTCCTGAATGTCTTTTGATAATGCTCTGCAGCATCCTAAATATGGCTGTGAAAAGAAAAAAAAAACACCAACAACCAAACAGCAGCAAAAGAATTCTCCTAAATGCTCCTGAACGACCTACTGTGCTGCACTAGGGAAGTACTGGCTGATTTTATCATTCCATGCTTTCCTTACTCTTATCTTAGAACGTGTAATGTCTCTTTTTCCACCTACATATTGTTATGGTGATCCCTGGTTTCCTCCCCCTTGCTCCCCCCTCCCCTTCCCTCTGCCTCCCCAGTGGCAGTAAAACCAAAGGGAGAAGGAATCTTTAAGAAGTGGTGTAATTATTAACTAATTTTGATCTTGGGAAGGAGGGCAACCAAAGTATTTCCTGTTTCCTACAATTAAGGACTCAAGACTCAGTTCTGCCACACACATGCATGCATTGTTTATTTTTAATGTACTCTCCATGGAATATAATCCGCTGCTTTATTTCTATATCTTACGCCAAATTCATAATTGGTGTAAACAGCTGCTACTCAACTGACAAGTCCTAAAATGGGGGCACAGGAAAAATGAGGTTATAAGGTTTCATCTGCTTACATCAGGAATGTATTTGTCCTGTTTGTTCTTCTCCTTTACCTCCTGGTGATCTTGGGAATAAGACCAGTGGAGGCCTGGCAGTCTCTAAACTATATCTAAGCAGAAAAATTTGGCCTTGCAAACTCAAAAGAACTGGGCAATCTGTATATCCATGGCGCAGGTCACGGAGACTTGGCTACAGATAATAAAGATGAACAATCACATACATCCTGCTGGTAGAATTTCCCCACATTCTGTAAGAACCAGAGCCTGCATAAAGAATGTAAACCTGTAAATATTGGGGTGGAAAAATGAGACACTATAATTTGGAATGACCTAAATAATTGCATTGGTAGATACCCATGCAAGTTGCTGAACATACTATTTGAACTCAATAAATAACAAACAACCAGATGTGGGCAGTTTTTAGTGTATTTTATGTCATGTCCACATCTTCCTGTGTGTCCCTAGAAGGGAATGGAGGATTGGCTGAACCATTTTTTGAACGCTTCCTCAGTTTTGATCCACACTTGAATGCATTGCTATTGAGAGATGCCACATCATTGTACACAGAATGCTGACACTTTCTGTCAGTTAGACTGCCGCCGTTAATGCAGATTTGGTAATGGAAAAAGTGATATGGTTTTGGAAGTGGGTGCTGATGACTAGCAGTCAGAGGACGACATGATTGTAACTGTAAGTTTTCCTCCTACCAGCTTCTTTATGTTTGCTATCCCCACTTTCTGTCTTCTAGGGCACTGAGGTTATAACAAATAGTAACAAAGGGTAGTAAATAGTCTTCCCAGTCACCCTGCCTCAAACAAGAGGCCCTGAGAAGTGATAACATAGAATATCCACCTCCTGCTTTCCCATTTGAGCATTACTATATTGTTTTATATGTAATTTTATTTGACACTGAAGTGTTTGGTTGCCCACTGTGTTGTTTGCAAAGGAACACATTTCTGAGGTTTACTCACGCGAGAAGTCAGATTTGCTCAGTGGCACAAATCTGTTTGCAGCACATAAATATTATTCCACTTTAGCAGCTCTTTCGCAATGATACTTGTGACTTTAGACTGTCACCTGCCCGTATTTGAGTAATTTCTCTGTACAGTATGTATATTCATTTTTTGCAGCTGAAGTAATTTGTTCTTCTTTAGCCTTAAAACACTGAAGTTACTCATCAGCAAAACTTAGGCTGCCCTGCCCCATTTAAACTCACAGCAGAGCATTACCAATTTTACAACACAGGAAAAGAAGTCTGAAAGCAGCAAAAGGAAGTGGAGCTCAGTAACTGATTCAGCAGCACCAAATTCTGGTGCAAATTTAAAATCCATCTTTTTGGTTGCAGCACAGATGAATGAAGTGAATGAATTAGTGCCAGCTTGAGACTTTCAAGTTGATAAAGATGTGATTAGAAAACTTCGGGTACATAACTACCAATTTCTCCACTAGATTAGAGGACATCTAGTTTTGGGTTTCTGTTTGGATTTGATAAGCAATGTGACAGCCAAGGACATGACTTTACTGATATGCTGCTGCCCTGGGACACAGAGATGTGGACGTTCAGGGATGCCCCCAGCAGCTGCATTACTTCAGCAGCACAGTCCTCAATGGCACTTGAAGAACCTTTCAAGGGTACAATGTCAGACAAACAGATTTATCATACAACCATACCCTGAAATCAAAGAACTTGGCTACGTGGACCATTCTGAAAGTGAGGAGAAAGGACCACATTGCTTCAGCCTTCTGCTCATTGAATGCTGAAAGATGAACTTCCCAGAGTTTACCTTGCTGTATTGTAAAAGAAGAGTTTCATCAGTTTTGGTCTGTGGGCTCTTTCCCAAACCAATGGTATTCATAACTAGCTTGTTCTCCATAGATTCTCTTTGTAGGCCATTTAGCCTGTGGGTTTGTGGTGATCACAGGCTAGAAGGTACTGTTTTGTAAAATGTATTACTTCCCCTGGCTACCTTCTCAGGAGTCTGAAAGGCATGAATTACCTTGTAAGAACATTCAGGGGTGCTGACAGGACCTGTATTATGAAAACTGTCACTATTTTTCCTATTTTGGGGTGATTGTTGTTGTTAATAGAAACTGACCATTTGAACACTGATTTAGAAGAGTCAGAAATCCAAATCAGCAGAGGACTCTTCTTTCCAGTATTGATTTACTATCAGAGGGTCATTCCAGAACACATTCATTACAGACACAATCCACAAATTCACAATAACACATCACTTACTGGGTTGTTTGTACTGGGGGACCAACTGAAACTGAACAATATAATTCAATAAAATTACTGGTCATTTTATTTATTCATTTAAGCTATAGTCTGCTCTAATTTTGCAAGTAGAACTGCTGAAAGCTGCTTTTACTTTTGTGCTGTTTCATGCTTGATCTATTTAAAGTTTTGAGTACTTGTTTCACATAAAATTATTTTATCACTGTTATGCCCCTGAAAAAAACCACAACAAACAACCAAAACCAAACCATTATGGTGAAGTAAGAATAAAATTCAGTCTTGCCCGAAAATGGACACCAGTCAGATTGACAGTGCTGTTATTTTTTAAAAATTGAAAGTGTGTGTGTTTACACACACACATATCCTTCCTCTGGGTGCCGATAGTTATGTCTCCTACTCTTTTGTGTGTTGATGTAAAGTTACAGTAAAAAGAAAAGGCCCAAGAAGATGACCTCATTACATTGGGTCTACTAATGGGAAAGTCTATCTTTTCCTTGGCTGTCCAGGGATGTTGTACATCTTGCCACTGATGGGAAGGAGCCTGGCGGGGGGACCTGCTGTGGCTCTGCAGGTGATGAGAGTACCTAGAAGCCAAAGAGGGAAACCAGCCTGGCCTGTGGAGGTTGGCATGGGGTGGGGGTGGCTAGTGCTTGGCTGCAGAGCTACACTGGGGAGGCTGCTTTTGGTAGGCAAAATTCAGTTATGTCACCAGTGTGGTGGGCAGTGGGCATGTGAGGCCATGCCCTGTCCGTCATGGGAGGAGTAAGGACACAGCCAGGGGACAAGAAGCAGCAGGGAAAGCTTTAGAAAGTCAGGCTTTATGGGGAAAAGGGGAGAGAAGGAGCAGCAATGTTGAGTGTGGGGCATGCTGCCACTTCTCCCATTGTCCGCTTCTTCCCCTAGCAACAGCAGTAGCAGCCAGACTATTTATGTGGGAAAAAAAATAGACAGTGGTGCTCTGGCTTTTGTGTCTCCAGCACACCCCCACTCCCCTATGTATACACCTAGGTATCATTGGCTGGGCCCTGTGCAACCCATCACCCAACAGACAGGATCAAGAGATGGATCTTTTAACCCCATGTTAGCTACTCCTTGGTTTTGTCTGTATTTACCTTCTCAAGGTGGATATAGCTTGTGCTCAGGCTAACACAGGGAATTTGCATGAAATTTACATGTACGGATAATTTGGGCATCCCACTCTAAGCTCAGTTCTCCTTCATACATGTACTCATGCAAACCTGCTTCACCCATTCTGGGGATATTTGAGCAAGGAAGGAGAACTGTATTCCCTGAGGGAAATGATACAGCTGCTCTCTGCTAAGGCTGGAGCTTAAAGAAACAGTATTATCTACCATTAATTCTCTCATTTACCAGATATTTTCTCCTTTTCTAGTGTTAAAAGAATAATGGTTAAAATGCGGTCCTGCTATAAAATAACCATGGAGACTATATACCAGTATTTTGCCTAAGTGTTCTTTTTAGGCAAACTATAATACAAGATTAAAAAAAAAAAGTTTCATTTTGTTGAGCATAGTTTTCCACTGTGAAGAATAATGAATTACGACTTCCAAAATGAAATGAAGCCCTGGAGCTGCTTCATCTTTGTCCTTGAAAGTTCTGAAAGGCTTGAATCAAGGTCTACAGGAAACTTTTTTCCTCCTTCCTTGCAGCTGAGCTTCTTAGAGTTGCATACACACTTTTCTATTTTTACTTTCTGACCTGGGCCCATTTCCAAATGTGAAGCTGAGGAATTCCTGTACTCCTACATATGTGAGACCCAGACTGAACTCAAAGGGCTGGCCAGTTTACCCCCTTTTCCTCCCAGGCAGCCTACTTTCATCACAGTGCACAGTTGAAACTGGAGACCACTTGGGTTCCTTGCTTTGAAAAAGCTCAGAAGAAACCTTTACAACTCCTAATGAAAGGCTGCAGAGAGGAGCTGAAATTAAGTCAGCAGAGTTCATGATTTGTCTTGGGCCAGAGCCTAATTCAGTTTATAGTGCAAAGTCTATGCTGGAGTCCCAGCATCAGGCAGGTTTGGGATGTCCTCCCTGTGCTCTCTTAGAGCCGTCGACTGCTTTTGTATATTTTCCCCACTGTATAAAACACCAGTTTGGTGGCAATCTCCCTTCTTTCTCTGTTATTTGAGGAAGAAAGATGTTGTCAATACCTTTTGCCTTGAAAGGGGTGACGCTTGATCTACAGGCTAGGCTGGCGTGGGGGAGGAAGGAGAGCAGAGCTCCCTTCCCCCAGCTGCTGTTTGTCTGACGCAGAGCTTGTACTTCAGTTGTTATCAGCTGCTTTGGTAAGATCACAATGTGCTGGGATTGCTCAGAAGGTTAAAATATGTTGACTGAATTTTCTTCAGCTACCAACGCAAAAGGCTAGCTAATAGCATCACTGGCTGTCAAAAGCAGCCAGACCCTGCATTTCTCATGGTAATGAAACACACCGGAGTTTTTCATGGCTTATATACATCATGATACCTGTGCTGTGTATGTCACCTCAAGGATAGGAACAATAGGCATGCCAGCCAATAGATCTGTCAGGGCTTGCAAACAAACACATGAAATTGCCTCTTTCTGTGAATTACTTGGTTTGTATTGATTTGTGATGATGTATAGAGGGAGATGAGGACTTTTAATTTTGGACCTTTTTCTCCTAGTCTTTCTCCCATGAATCTCAGCTTCTGTGACAGATACCCTGCTGTTTGCTTTGGTGACCTCCTGACTGTCTTCAAATCCCATTTCAAGAGCGATCTTTTCTCTCTGGCCTCTGGCTCCTATAAGTCTGTATAATAAAACAATCAAATAGTACTCCCTAATCCTTCCAGTTTCCCATGCTTAAGTTCTCTCTAAAACCCTCTTGTCCTGTCTCTCAGCATCCGGTATCTGTGGATATCTAAAAATAGACCTTACACAGCCATCAACCCCTCATCCCAAAAAGTTCAGCTGTGGGGCATTCATAGACGGTGTAGGAGATCTCAGTTGAGATCCTTTTGCCAAAGGTGATTTGAAATGATATCTCATCTGCCAGGAAAGTGCCTTGTCATTCACGCTAGTCTGGGATGTGTTTTTTTCCATAGTCTTGTTGACACAGTTATATAGTTTTTTTGGAGACACTTGTTGAGCTGGGGCTCTATCCAGAAATATAAGTATTTAGGTAAGAAAGCTCTTAGATAGAATTTAAAAGACCAAGTACTTAAGCCAGTTTAATTTGTATTTAAAGCCACACCTACAAATCCATACTCATATTCAAGGCAAATATAGCCTGAAGGAATGCCTTGTCTTTCTTGCATATTGTCTACCCCAGGATACCTTACTGAACAGTGAGGGGGTGAGATGTTTCCCTGGGAGATGAAACACATGCCTTCAAATCCCCTTGTCCTGAGGAGGGGTTTTAACCTGAGCTTTTTTCGGCCTCCACAAAATCCCTAGTAACGAGTCTACCGTGAAAAAAAAAAGTCCCTTCTGCTGCTTTCTTCAGTACCAGTGTGGATTTAGGTCTTTATTTCCTTTGTGTTTATTGCATGTGCCTGTAAATGAAGTGCTTCAGAGATGTCAGAACAGTTCACTTAGACTTTCCATTTTCTTTCTTTTTTTTTTGTTGTTGAAGGTATTGGGCAGAATATAACCTTTGCTATGAAGTCATTTTGGCTTTCCTGGAACAACTTATTAAGAATACGTGCCCAGTTTTACCAAGAAACTGTAGTCATAAACTAGGAAAAAAGCAGAACAACATCATCTACAATAGCAAAATCCTGTCAGTGACTTAGGATGAAATTTAACCTCATCTCAGCAGAAGGATCTCGTTGCTCAGAGGAAGGCTACCCTGGATTTAGCACACAGAGGCTCTCAATAGATTAGTTAGAAATATTGGTTCAAATCCTGCTGGTGCTGAGCTCTGCCTTAATTTTTCTGAGCTAAATACATTGACTTTTGGCCTTTCTTTTTACTTTAAGAGGTTTTGCATAGAGAAAAAATGTTCAGTGGTCCTTATTGTGATCAACATAGATCACAGTGTTCTTGACCCACACTACCCCTGCCCTTCAGGTGAGGTGGAGGGTTTCCTTGGGGCTATGATTGTATGACAGCCAGGACTTACTCTTTTTAACTGGTGCTGTACGCACAAATCATAACCAACATTAAACTGCCTTGGGGCAAAATCCTTCATGTAAATATGAAACATTATTATTTTTGTATTGAAGCTGCCTAGGAATCAGGCAGTACATATGTTCATATGGCAGATAATCCTGGAGTTAATACAGAGCTGAGGAGTTTTGCTGTGGGTTCAAAGCCTGGACAAACAGGAGCACAAGGGCTGTCAGGCAGCATCATTTAAAGTTTACAGACATTCACAGTGAGGAAGAACTGAATCATAAACTCTTGTGTGAGATTCCAAGGGAGGAAAGAGAAATCGTATCTGCTGTTTTTTAGAGATTCAATTAAATACTCTTTTTGGGAGAGTAAGATTTCTAGGCCTCTTATAAATAGAAGACCGCATCTCAGCTTGATTACTTCAAAACAGCTTCCTGCAACCTCCCACTGGGAAGATGAGCAATTAGTATAATCACAGCAATAAGTCAAAGATACTTAATGCTGAAACTTGCGTAACAACTTTTCTTTTCCTAGTTCTCTGCTGGGCTATAGGCAAAGAATCGTTTAATGCATGTTCCAGTCCCTGAAAACACACTGCCCAAGAGGTCTTCTTTGCTTGCTGCAGTTAATTTGATGCCATGAAATGGTCCAACAAAGTTGCAGGAGGGTGCTGTGGCTAGGTGGAGGCCTTTTAATATGAAGTACAGACATGTGGATGGAAGTGTTGCGAACAAAATGGAAAGCAAAGATCCTCACTGTGAGTCAATCTGCTAGTAATAAAGGTGCAGCCGGAGAAGATTCCACCTCATTTTCTGTCAGGAATATTCCAATAACCCAAGGTCAGGAAACAGAAACATGTTTTTGAAAAACATGAAAAAAGGAATGAACTAGCCCCCTCTTTTGGTTAATTGGGAAACAGTAGTAAGAATTGGTATTGGCTAAATTGCAGGTCCTGAAAGTACTCCTCCTCTCACCTATGAGCCCGTTATGCTGTCAGATATGGTTTATGCATGTAGCTGCTGGGCTTACGCTGTAAGCAGGTGTTATTTCTAAATGTGGACCTCCCAGTTAAATCCTTTTAGATCTTATGGTCTAGGCTCCATGTCTACAAACACTCTCTGCATCTATTAGTTCTGCAGCTGATACCATCAGCTAGCACAGGAACCTCAGAGGTAGGTGCAAGATCCTCCCAGCACAGAATTTACAGGAGTAAATTAACGATGGGAAGAATCTCCTGGAGACTGTTGTGGGTCTGGAAGGACATTCTGTCACTGCATGGGAAGGCAGAACTTCATATAACACTTTTTTAGAGGGTTTAAAGAGAAATATCTCTTCTGGAAAACCAGAGAATCTTTAACAGTTAGCCCGCTACTTCCTGTTTCTGCAAATGGCATGGATTGGTGACAAAATTTAGCCGTGACAGAAACTGTTAATGCTTCCCTGTGATTTCTAGAAGTACCTGTAATTTTTTAAAAGTAATAAAAACAGAAGGGTAGGGTTAGTATTCTGCCTCTCTAGTGGAACTGGTTTGAAAAAGCTGGTTACACCTTGCAGAAAGTTATGGGGAAAATTATCCTTTTAATTTAATACTCTCCCCCCACATCCTGAAATAAATGTGTTTAAAAGTTTTCCTCTTCAAAAACAGAAAAGAACCCCTGTATTAACGAGAACATTCAATTATCTTTAAATGTGTGTGTGCATGTGTGTAATGTAAAAAAATCCCAAAAGCCAGATGCGGTAAATTGTTAATAGAAACTGAACGGATTGAGTTATATAGAAAACATAGATGTATATAATAATGCGTTTGCTTTCAATTTCTCATAATATTGTCATTCAAAAAGCCATTTCTACAAATATGCATAGATGTACATGCACTTATCTACAGTTTAAGCACTTAGATAAAGTAGGTGTTTCCAGGAAAAGGGAAAATTTTTGCTTATTTGAATTTTCAATTTTGTCATCAAAGTTATCAGCTATACTTTCATGGTCCATGTCCTCATCTAGCTGTGTTGGATCAAGAAGTTATCACCTCCAGCCCTTTCCTCTTCCAAAAGAGACTAACCATTGATCTGCCGGCTGAATTCACCTGTCTCAGCCAAAAGGAACAAGGTTGCTGAAGAACCAGTATTTACACTGTCTAAAATAACACGTCGTTTTGTCTGAAGCAGAAAAAATCATGAGTTCCAGCAGCAGACTTGAGGTTGTTAACTTGGGAAGTGGGATGCTGCTAGTAGTGCTGTTAACCTAACACAACCTTTCTGACTTTGGCCCTGTGGCTGTAAGTCACCTGGAATCGGGTCTTGGTGTGAGCACTGTGCTTAAACTCGTGACTCTACATTTCTCTAAGTGAGCAAGCAGAGCCAGACAAATGTGGTGTTAAGGTAGAAAACCTGGTGTAGGAAAGAGAACTAGAGGTAACAAAGAGAGTCACAATGTAGAAGATGTCAATATGGGCTTTCTTTTGAAGAGTTCAAGTACTGAAAATGAAAAGTAAAAGCACCCATCCAAAGTTTAAATGATCACATAGTTTAGAAGCTTGTTTGTGGTGTTTTCCTGTGTCATAGTATGCATATTTACAAGACCTGGTACATATAATCCTTCATGCAAAAACATGAGGATTAAAAACTATACCTGGAATCAGTGAGCTTTACAAACCCCCATTACTGGACTGCAGATACCTCCAGACAAAAAGTGGGAAATAAGGAAAAAACAGTGTGCATATTTGAACTTGATAAGGAATACCTGATAAGCAGAATGCAATGATTTATTGTTTCATCCAGGAGTCTGGGTTAGCCTTGAGCTACTTGGGAAATGTAGGGTCCTTTTAATGATTGCAAGCAATCAGGTCCTTGCCTGCAGGAAGTTGCTTTTGTGTCCCCTAACATTGCTCGCCCATATGTGTCTCAGGCAGCTCCTCAGGAATTGTCCTGAAAATGATGCCACAGCTGCTACACCTTCATGTTCCTAACCTCCTATCCAGGGAGCTGATATACCAACTAAAGCAAATAAATGATAATTTAATGAACTTATTGTTCTACTTTGATTACTAACACACTCTTGCCTTTGCCTTCTCCTTCTTCCTTTCTCTTTTCCTTCTTCCCAGAGCTTTCCCAAACTATCCTCTTGACCCAGTAAACATCTTTCTTTTTATGGGATATCCAGAACTCTTCCTCTTAGCTCACTCTTTTTCTTTGTTCTTGCTGTTTCTGTCATTTCTCAGCTGTACTTTGCAGAGAGAACGTTAATGCCCCCAAAACTCTAACTTTGTCGTTTTGGAAAAGTGGAGATTCTTCAGTGTTTTGTTCCTAGGCAAGTGGCAGCTTGCAGTAGTCACTCTGGGAACTGTGGCCACACTGATTCTCTAGGGAGCCCAGAAAACACTGAACCAACTCACCTGCTGTGGGGTTACAGCATCAGCTCTCATGCCTACCACCAGGTGATACCCAGCTATCATCACACCGACAGCTGGGGGTGGGTGATCTGAGAAAGGCCAAAGGTGTTTTACTTTTTTTACTGTTGCACTGGCTGCTCTATATGCCGGGGATTAAGAATGCTTTTATAGGTCTGTCTAATCCATACTTCTCCATAATACCACCTTGTGTTCTGTGTGTAGGCTTGACAGTGAAGAGGACCTCCACTGGGGAAGGAGAGGACTCTAATGAGAGTGTTGCCAGGGTTTCGAACCTGCAGACATCATAGTGCTGGTAACCGCAAATTCCATCATTTACTACTCCCAGCACACATGACTATGTGCTGTGAGGTCTAAAACACTTTTAAGGATACCAAGATCTTTCATACTTTGTATCAGCCCTTGCAAACATTTAGGAGAAGGGTCCCCAGGACTTTTGAAGCACAGCAGTTCTCTGTAGGATTACCAGGCCCCCTGAGTGGAAGTCATGGTATCTGTGACATCCCTGCTTGGCTCCTTTGCTGGCACTGGCCTGGTGGGCAAGTTTAGTGTCATCTTGCTAGTGCTGCAGGAATTTTTGAGGTGCTTGGAGGAAATACTGAGTTACAAGAGCAGTAACAGGTTCCCTTGGCACTTTGTTCCCTGTTTAGACCAACCAGATTGAGAAGCATCATAGGTTCATCTATTTGATGAAACTAATTAAATGCCCCAACACATTTCTGAGTCAGACAGATGTTCCTCTTTAATTTACAAAAAATATAAATAAATACAGTGAGAGTGTGTGCGGTTCAAACGCTTGTGCTTATTTTTTCACCACTTGACAACTTGATAGTGTTATTCAAGACACAGTCCTACCTTGCAGACACACAGACCAACCTGCAATTGCCCAGGTGCTGGGTGTTGCTGAGATCTTTTTCATTCAAAAGGTGAAATGAATCAGTAAAATACTAGTCTACAACAGCCTGTAGGACTGTGTCTTCAAGTCAGGGAAGGCATTACAAGAAACTCCCCTTGAGCTTTATTTAGGCCATAGGGGTGTCAGTTTGCTGTGGTACTCAAGCATGCCTGGGCATGCTTCATGGTACAGTAGGTGAAGGTAAATATCTGCTTAAAAATGTGGCTTTGCTAAGGGATAAGTAAGCTTTCTGCCTGAAAAAGATGATAAACTAGGTATAGGGAGAAGGCAAAATGATGTTTTCAGTCCTGATGGGTAGGTCCAATTTCTCCCTACCAGGAACCTCTGCAGAGGGGGATGTGCAGTTTATGGTTGTCCTTCAGTGAAGTGGTTATTGACTGTATTAGTTGGGAGACCTCTGGCAGTTGCCTCCTTATTACAGGAGTCCTTCTGGAAGTCAGTTCAGAGGCACAATATGGATGTGGCTTTAGTGTCTTGGTAGCTTTACCAGCTCCCAAGACTGTGAATCAAAATAAGAGAGTACAGCTCATCACTTGGTCTCCCTTGGTAAGCTGCAATTTCTCCGATGTATTTTTCTCTGTTCTGTGTGTGCTGGGCACAGTGCAGCTTGCTGCTGACACTGATCCAGCATGAGCTGGAGGGTGTATAATCAGAGATTTTTCTTCAGGTCTGCAGTTGCATGGTCTCTCGTAGATGTCAAGGACATTTGCTCCTCTGCCTTCATGGCTAGATGAAAAGAATCTCAGAATAACAATTCTTCCACAGAAAAAGCCCAGCATCTTCTGCTGCGCAGCAGTGGTATTTGTAGCTTATATGCTGCAGAGAGGGCATAGGACACCTGCCATCAGTTTTGCACACTCGGTGTTCAATAGGGAGAGACAGTGCACCCTGCATGGTGCTTGAAACACTTTTTAAAAAAGGGGTAAAAGAGTTACAGAGGCCCTCAACATTCTTGGGACATTTTCATTTAAACTACTGCTAGTGGAGATGTAGCAGGGCAGTGTTTTTTTTTTCCACAGTCCTGAAATTTCTCCAATTTGTTAAAAGGTTCTGTCAGGAGCCTTGTAGATCCCTGGGTTAGTTTTTGTCCAATAAACATTTTTATTCCAGGCTGTATGACTGGTGTGTTGAATTCAGTGGAAAGAGCCAAGGGAGTAAAGTTCTTGTACTTGCACTTGTAACTGAATGCATCATAATTTAGCTGTATGTCAATTAGCCTGTGAAGAGATGTCATTTTATCCAGGTTATCCTACTCTTTCTTGGATATACCTCTTGTTTCAGTTTGTCTTGACATGCTCCAAAAGAATCAGAAACAGGCCCAGCAGATGTCAGCCATTCTCAAGCACACAGCTCCTGCCTCTGCTCAGAAAAACACATTCCCATGGGAAAGGGAATGTGTGGGAAGGGCTAGGGGAGCTTTTCTTGACCCCAGTTAAATTATCCTTCTACTCGTTTGTCTCTTGCTTCTATGTGCTAAGCAGGATTCAAGGCTGTGGATATGTGCCATATCCCACTCCATTGCCTGCCTTGCAGTCTTTCACAAGAAGGCCATCCCTGCCGCATGTCCCAGCCTTGCTGTCATCCACCACCTGAACTAGCACAGAACCCTATGCAGTATGAAGGGAAGTACTCAGCTGAATCCACAGCCATATAACCAAAATGCTTGGCTTTGCCAGCTCTTATTCTGGTGGGTACTTTGGTTCATGTAACAGTCACTAAGTTTAGTATGAATAATAGGAAGATGGGATGGAGAAAAAAATGTGCAGGGTAATAAGGGAGAAATGTTTGTTATTGCATAACAGTGACTTGAAGTCTTTAGAATCATAGAATCATTTAGGATGGAAAAGACCTTTGAGATCATCAAGTCCAACCATTACCGCAGGACTGCCAAGTCCACCACTAGATCGTGTCCCTTTAGTTTTCAAAAACTTGATCTCTGCATTCATGTAAAATGAGTGGAAAGTGTGTGTGTGTGTGTGTAGATGTGTTCTGAGACAGAGCTAATATGTGGTTGTAGTGCCCATAGGTCAAAGTCAAATGGCAAGTGACAGACAAAAAGTATCTGTATACCTCTTGCACAGTGAAGAGGAATGCATTTCTGGAGCACAGGTACTTGCTTGAAATAATTTTCACAAGAAGCTCCACAGTAAGGCAGGATGTAAATTTGATGCTATAAGCCAGGCCATGAAATGACATGACTGATAAAGGACAGATTATTTCTGCATTCAAGGTCAAGTGGCATTTAAAAAAAACATTTTGCAGATGCAGTGGAAAATTACAGAAGCAGAATTTTTGTTGGCCACTTCATCCTTTCCAGGTCTACAGCAGAACTGGAAAGAGATGAAAAAAAATCAGTCCCTGCTTGTGACTGTTCTTTTACCCTGTCAGCATTCTGGGCTCACTGTTACAGGTTTGCCATTTTCTCTGTAATTATTTTAAAGCTTGAGTTCTGTGGAATGTGGAGGCTTGTCCACTCTGAAAGTTCAAACATCGTTCTTTCATGATGCATGAGTGGCAATGGCCAGCTTAATTCTCAGCCCCTTCCCTGGGCACTGAAGTATTTCTCAACACTGACCTGAGAGACTCTCACAGAAAGATGTGTTCAGGCTCCCTGCTCTCCCAGTCCTTGGCCTTTCAGCTGAGACTGCCAACAACTGATTGCTGAACACTTGCCAGACAGCAGTAACTTTCAGTCCCCAGTTCATAATAATGCAAAATCGGTATTCTGTTGTCAACCCCTGGTTTATCATAATGCAAAATCCGTGTTCTGTTGCTGGGAATGTCTTATTCATTATGGGCCACATCCAAATCACTTGAATGTGAAGCTATGGTGATGCACATCAGCTAATGTGCCAGAAAGTGCCTTATAAAGGTGTAATTTGCCATACTGACAACATGTGATTTATGAAATCTCCTTTTCAGACCAAAACACAGGTTGGCTTATTCTAAGAAGGCTAAGAAAGATGAACTCTCAACCAGCAATAAAATTCAAAGGGAAAGAGGCACCTAGTTCTATAAGGCACCACTGAAAAATCCCATCAGTTAATGCCTAATACATCTTCATAAATGTAAAATGAATTAAAACTGCTAGTTCTCCATCTCTCTCTGACATATTTTTCTTTTCCCCCTTTCATAGTCTGTTTATTTACTTTCCAGAAAGACATGAGGTTGATATCCAGGGTCAGGAGTGGCCTTATCCACCCATGCACTAGAGATTCTGTATCCACTCCCCACTAGAGTACTTTTAGCACACACTCAATTAACCTCGGTTAAGTATTGGGTATGCAATAGCGTGTAGGCAGCAGAAGAGCTCCTCTAGTTGTTTAACGCTCTGGCATCAGATGAGGATAAATACAGGGCATGACCTGACACTCCAGGGCAGTGGCCTAAATCTAGTAACATACAGGCTGGAGTTCCTCTGTATTTGTAGCTGACACTGATTTGATGAGAAAACGGCCTGAATGTTTAACAAAATAGTACAACCACTAATAGGATTTTCGCAACGTGATTTAACATAGATGTGTGGTTATGCTTATCCACACATTTGCGTACACACTGTATTATATGTTGGTTGAAGCTTGTAAAGGCTCTTGTGGAAAAAAGTAATATCAAACTTTGATATAAAATGTATAACATGTAAACATGCAGTAGGCTGGATTACATTTATCCCTGTAGTAAATCAATGCAGTGACCCTCTGCAAAGGAAAGTTTGGTCACTTATAGATATACCTGTTACTTTATATCTACTTATAAACATTTGCTTAAAATGTTTTAACATATGATTTTGCTTAATAATTTGTAGAATGGCTTCATACATATGTTTCTGGTTATGAAAGTTATTCAAACGCAGTAATGGTTTTATGTCTATAGTTTTCCCAGGCATGTGTAATGTGATTGCTTCCCTGTAAGTTGTACTCTTACTGTATAATGGGAAAATAGATTTGCTGTTGCCCCATAACCATATGGGGAACATTTTACAATATGTAATGCAGAGGGCACATATCTCTGTGGAAACAGAACCACATACTTCTGTTCATGACCCAGTATACAGCCAACAGGTCCAATACTGCGTGAACGGCTATATTCTTAGGGCTGTAACCTTCCTGGTTTGGGAGAATAAAAAAAAAAAAAAAAAAAAAAAAAAGTTATGCTGGCTTGACTGCAAATACAATGTGAATGTCCTAGCAAAAAATGGATTAAACTGTATGTTCCAAGATTCTTTGTTTTCTCTGGTCCTTTGCTAGCTCTGTCTCAATGTTGTTAAATTGGTTTAAGTACAAGGGAAAAATCAGGCCCTTAAAAGAGTACAAGAAGTGTGTTGGGCAAAACCAACACACGCAATATCAGCAACAAAAGTGTTTGTACAGTGTGGAGCTTTATGTCAGGCTGTATTGGGTTTAAAATGTTAGCACTTCCATCAGGCTAGATTCCCTGCTGATTGTAGTGTAATGAAGTTTACATAAAGCAGGAAGTTAAATTTATTTCCATACCAAAAGACAGTGGGTTGAGAAAAAGTTAAAGTCACTAAAATAATAATGAAACAGAATGGGTGGAAAAACAGCCCCCGGCAGCAGGCCATGTTAATTACCCTTGCAGCTGGGAGATCAATTTGCATATATATTCTTTGAAGCCTGTCAGGTATGAATTGAACCACTGAACTGTTACATTTGATAATCTAGCTCTCCAAAGCATTTTTGCTAAAGATGTTATGTTTCATAGGACCAGTTATTTTTCTATCTCAAAGTAAAAAGCTGTACTTAATTTGTTCCCGTATAAACAATTCTATGTTTGTGACTTCCTGGAGCAACAGGTTAGGAACATAATCTCATCAAAAGCATCTGTACCGCTGATTAAACACAAAAGAGAGATAGTCAAACAGCCTTGACAACCAGTGAAAGCAAGGAAATTAAAACTTAAAGCTAGTGGTGACAGGCATGACTTGGGGATAGTTAATGAGATATGGAGCTTTTCAGCTCTAGGACACATATTCCATTTTGTTCTGTACTAGTGATGACAAAATTGTTGCCATCTGATGGCTGCTTCATGGCCTGAATGAACCTAGTGTGTGGTCCCAGGAACTTCGCAAGTCCATTTGTTTTGCACCATCCGTTACTGTAGCATCTTGATGCCGATGCTGTGAAATTGTTTGCATGAATGGTAGCAGTTTACCACCTGTTGGCAGCAATTTCAAGGGAGCATCCGAGATTTATAGAGCTGTTGGAAAACCTGTTTCTCAGTCTGGGTAATCCAGAGTTGCTCAACTGAAACCAGTAAAGCCCAGGGCTTCCACAGAACAAAACCGGTGCAAAAGGAGAAACTGTGCATTAAAATGAATTTTATGCAGGAACAGGATATAAACTAGAACTTGCTTGTTCTGTTTAAAAAAAAACCTGTGAGAATTGCGTACAACAGTTTTCATGCAACTCACATGATCTCACTTTTTCTGGTCTTTAGAAAAAAAACCACACACACACCCACCCCCTATTAATAGCCATCAAGAGCCTTAGGAACACCTAAAAAGATTAAAAAACCCAGTGCGTACCAATCTGTTGCCAGATCAGGTGGGGGACTCTGACTGATACTTTCCATGCTTTTGCTCTGGGGCTATTAACACCACTACATACTTTTCTGAGGTTGCTTCTTTGTGTGGTTGACTCTAGCTTCTTTCTGTTTTGAGGGAAAAGTTCTGTACGGCAGTCCCTCCCCGCCTGTCTTCACTGACGTAACAGTTCATCCCAGGTGGTTACTGCTTTCCCATTTCTGAATGGGAAGAGTTCAACTGGTCAAGGATGGGCAGGGCATGGAGTAGGGTAAATGAAGAATACAGTTTAGTGTGTCTAGTTTGCTCTGAATTAATAGCGCTAAACATCCATCAACCATTTGACACACTTTTCTGGAAGAATTATTCTGAACATCCAAAAGAAATGCTTCATATTTTTGCAGAATTTAAGCACTGTTGAACCCAAAGGAAACTTTTACAGTCCTTGGTGAACCACAGATTTGTTGGCTAACAAATCTGGTTCATGCATCTAGTTGTTACTAGGGGTTAGAGAAGTTCAGTTACATTTCCTCCTTTCATTAACAATGTGAGCATCATTGGAAAAATTGGACATCTGGGGCTCCCTGATTGATCTGGGATTGAAAAAAGGGGTTAATATTCAGGTCTTATGGAAAACTAGATGGAATTGCATACCCATGGTAGAAACTTAAAAAATCTTACCCAAAGTCAACTATGAATTGGAATAATTTTATCTGCCAGGGAGGACTGGCAGGACAGCAAGTAAAATAATGGAGTTGTTATTTGTAAAGAGAGAGTGTGTGAAGCCTTTCTTATTATTTATACTTTTCTACATCAGTATTGCTGTACTCCCTCACTTGTATGCAGCCTTTCAAAATAAGAGAGCTGGCTGATATAATTTTAATACTCTTTAATATAACAAATCTCTTGCATGAAAGATGTTTATTTAATGATCATATATTAAAGATAAGTGTATTCCTTTCTTTTCCTGGCAAATAAAACTCTCCAGGTCTAAAATGAACTGCAGGTAGTTATAATGCAAACCATGCCTAGAAAAATAAACTCCTGCTGTATTATCTTAAGCTTTTTAAGATTTAATAAAGTCTTACATTCATTGATCAAATGTGCAAAGGGTGTAGTGCAAGCAAAGCTTTCAATTCGTAACAAGGAGAAAGTTTTGGACAGCAGAAGTCTTACCTTACAATGGAAATGTAGGTAAATATAAGCACTGAACTTTAAATCTTTTTGAGGAATATCCAGTGAATGCGATAGTCCATACAGAACATCTAAGATGTAGCACTCGAAGAACCACAATGTGAAAGCAGGATGAATGTAGAGGAAGAAGGACATACGTCTCAAAAATATTTGCTGGTGTTGTATTAAACAGTTTTCTGAAATTTCCATTGCTTTTTCCATTTTTAGAGATACTCTTTGTTGAATTCTTGTGCTGATTACACCTGGAGTTTCCTATCCTCTGATCTGTTAGGGTCAGTCTTGACCATCTCTGTCTTGAAGAGGCTGTTTTTTCATCATATAGTGTCTTTCAGGTTTACTCACCTGTTGACCTTTTTTTTTTTTTTTTTTTTTTTTTGTGTGTGCCATTTGTACCATGTTTTACAGCAACATTGCTCATATTTGTTATGGCTGAATTTCAACTATTATCAAACAATTGTAATTGGACTATTTTTTTTATAAAGCACCAACAGATAGGGCACTGTGTAAAGCATGCTCAGTTAGTCATCTGATCAATAAGTGTAATGAATATCATAACTGGAATGAGCTACAGAAATGTTAATGAATATTAACTAAGAAAGGTAGAAAACACACAGTTTTGTCTCCAGAAAGGTTTCTTAGCTGAAAGCACTCCTTCCATTTAGCTTTCTTGTATGCTGAAGATTAAGCAGAGGACATGAATCCCAAGGGGATATATGAAATACAGCACATGTCAGATTCTGAGGTGAAGAGTTCAAGAAGAGTGTCAAGTTTTTGTGATATCGCCATGAAATCTGGAAAAAGATGAAATAAAACAATCAGCTCGAAGGTTTATGTATTTGTTTCATGTTACAATGACAAGGCACAGACAGAATGTTAAGAAGCTGGGTTTACTAAGCATTTGCAAATAACCTTTACCAAGGGGAATTTAGAAAAAGAGAGGTCATCTGAAAACAAGACAACCTTGATAGCAAATGATGAGGCTTTGTTTGTTGAGTTCATTCTTTCCCTGATGGTGACTACTTCTACTGTTGTTTATCCTTCAGGCCATAGCTACTTTACTAAGGACACTTTCAGAGGGATTATGGGTGGGATGGTAAAAAAATAACAATGATGATCATAATGGTGAATATCATCTCTCCATTCTCTACCTGCCTTATTTATTCTCAACATATGCCATTATCTTTCAGGCCCAGATAATTTCTTCCTACCTTTTAACTTTAAAAAGTTATTAATTTATAAATTAATAATGCTGTAACTGAAAATGTTGAAGATGACCACCTGACACTCCTTTTCATATTACTATTTGTTGACCACTAAATGGTCATTGTGGTGGTGAAAAGTACTGGCCACTTTCTAGGTTGTCTTTTTGTCAACTGGTGCTGTAAATGTACTAGTCTTAGGTTTGTAGCCACATTGTTTGGCTGTACAGGACGTACACTACTTATACCACATTGGGGTCCAAATCTGACATGGTGCTTTTCCCATTTATAAGAGAAATATTAATGTTGTGTATACTTTTCAGTTATGTGGTTAACTTGTGTGTTTTCTATAGCAGCATTCTATTTTTCAAGGTAAGTTAAAAAAGCAGAGTAGAAGAGACACAAATTTCAAGATCTTTAATCTTCTGCATCTCCATTTCTTCCAATTTAAGAAAAAAGGACCATAAAATGAAACTGGTAGGGGACAGCATCACAAGAAGTAAGAGCAAATGGCACTATGGAATTCCTTTCCAAAATGTGTTGGGGATACAGAAATTTTATACATGTCACAGGAGGGACTGGACAAGTAATTGAGAGAGACATGTCTAGAGTGTCATTAAATAGACAAATAACTTCAGAATCAGGAAATGCCCTCAGCTTAGAATAGCTGGGAAAGTATAATTCATCATGGTTTTGAGCTTCCCTTTGCATCTGTCTACAGTCGTTGATGCTGACAAGTTTCTGGCCTGAATGGGTGTTTTCTTTGCACCAAAATGTCCATTGCGTGTTCCAGGATCTTCCCTATCCCTCTAGTTTCTTCTCTGAACCACAGATACTCTCATTGTACCCTGTGAAATTAATTTATTTTTTCCTTATTACTCTCAGGCAGAAGCCAAACTAAATTTCTTTCTGTTCTATTCTCCTGCTTTGTTCTCTCTTTGTTTTTATGGGAATTACTTTGAATTCTGCTTGAATTACTGTAACTGTTCTAACCCCAGGATTAACTAGTTTTCTTTTACTCTGTTTCCCATTCTCTAAATGTGACTTCTTTCCATCTCATTTCCAAAGACAAATTTAAAAAACTGATTTCACCTTGATAGTGTTAACACATTGTACTAGAGTCCTCCCATTCAAGTGGGATTAATCTTTAACATAGCTTCACCATTGTGGTTTGCAAGTGACTCCACATACAATCATGTTTTTCATTGTTGCAATTCATGTGCAGTATATTAACAAATTACTCAGATTATAGTTCTCATAATCTGAGAAATCAAATGGTAAGATTCAAGCTGGTACTAGTTCAAATGCCAGTGTTGAGGTCAAGGATGTCTGAAAGACACGAGCAAGAGATGAGTCCCATCTATTAATAAGTTCTTCTACACTTGTTCCTCGGCTTTGTATGTTATTTCAACTTTGTCAGGGAAACTTTTCTCAGTACATTTTATGGACTCAATCGGCAGGTCAGGGGGGAAACTTCCACTACTTCCAGAGGTTTAACAGAGATACTAATTAACTTCAAGATGTCATTTTGTCTCAGATATGGGGAGTAGAAAGACTGAGAAGTCACTGAGGTAAGCTTTTATGTAGTCTTTTTTTTTTAATTATTACTTATTTATTTAAATAAGCTAGTGGGGAAAAAATGACTTGCAGAGTGATAGAGAATTTCAGGGACAATTATTTTATATGCTGCAACTATGTCTGTACCACCTTACACAAAGACAATGATACTCATATTTGGCTAAAAACCCCATCTATACCCTATTGAGATGGGACCTGCGTATTCAGAGATTGTCAGGGGCAAAGATCTAAAGATCTCAAATTTATTTTGTTTGCAGAGTTCACATCTAACTCAGAAAGGGCTAATGCTGCAGTTTTCTCAAATTTTTAAAGAGTTTAGGTGTACTACAAAGACCATGAAATTGTCTTTGAATAAAATTCAAAGGTGGATGTGTTGATATGTTTGCTAAAGACTAAACATGAAGGTGTTATGTAAAAACCTCAAATGGAGATATATGTATAACTGTGAAACTGAGGAGGATTTATCAGTAGATTTAATATTTAATATCTTTGTTCAAGCTTTCTGTCAGTATTCCAGGCACTATTTAGAATGTTTTATGACACTTTTAGTATAGAAATTTCACTTCAGTGTGTAAAATGTAGTGATTCAGTGTTTAGGTTGCTGCACAAAGCTTAGTTATGTTTAATGTCTCAGAAAAGAGTGCTCTTTGTTCCAGTAAAGAGTTAATCTGAACTTCAAGAAGGGAGTTTAATAGAGCTATACAAAATATTACCTCAGTATTCCACCCCAGCCAGATATTTGTGCAGATGTGAATTAATGGACTGTTATAGAGGTAGTGTGATTTCTGTCTTTTCAGTTAAGGAGTCATGATGGCCATGGTTTGGCTACCTTTAAGTAATACTAGTGTACTAATAAAAAATCTCTGCCTATCTTTTTAGAACAAATTTCTTAAGAAATATTAGGAAGAGTGAAACTTCAGAAGCTGTTTCCTCAGGCATCACCTGAATGTTAGAACTGCTTATATCAGAAAGACCAATGGCTGGCAAATGTTGAGGCTACTAGAAGTGATACCATATGCCAAGTCAGAAAAATCTGATTGTTTACTTATAAGAATTTTCTAGTACATACTGCTCTACTTGAAGTTATATAAAAATATTCTGTAGAAGGGAAGATTTCTGACTGCCACTAGTCATCTGTTTTCTTTCTATGACATAATTCTAAGGGTTAATCTCACTCTCACTGGGTGTCATAAGGCTATGGATGTTTCTTCCTGAATATATGTCCTGAATATGAAGTTTGAACATTTAACTGGCAATTCTGTTTTAAATATGAACTAGGTTAATGTTTAATAGGACTGATGTGCTTTCATAATAAATAAATAAATAAAAACTTGGTGTACAAAAAAGTGGTCATTCTCTGAAAGAAATCTTTTCTTTCCTGAACAAAATAACTCAGACCTGTAGACTTTTGAGCCAAAGTTATAAAAGGTTGTTATGATCAGAGTGCAGCTGTGGGAGTTAGGGCTCCCAATTTCTAATTCAAACACTCTTTGAGGTAAAGAATTTCTGACTCTCCCCAGTCCCAAAACACTCTTATGTCTCCAAAATATAGTCTGAGGTAGAGAATAAGAGGCATATAAACCTTATACTATTCCCTGTACAGGGTTAGATATAATTCAGAGTTGTTGTAGCTTTGTGTTTGTAAATGTTTTAAATCTGAAAAGCATTGTGTAAGAGCTAAATCTTTTTATAGCTGAAGTGTTTCTAGTACAATAACAGATTTTCTCTTATCATTTTAATTACCAAAGGCAATTGATAAGCTCTCTCTCCTTTGGGTCATGAATGCTTTTGATTTACACTTCTGTATATCCCATTGTTTTCCTGAAAGTTAGCCTGTATAAAGTACAGAATATGGAAGTATAGAAGTACAGAAACTGAAAAATCTTTGCTTCATAGGAACAGCATGCACATAGCGACACAAACTTTGATGTCAATGTGACTTGTTGATTTTTATGGAAAGCTTACTTTCCAAAAAGCAATTTTTCCAAAGCTCTTAAGGGAATGAATCTGCTGTAGTGTTTGTTGAAGTTGTATGGCATTATTCCATTACACCTTTGTCCTTTGATTCTCTTGGATAAAACAAAATTTTATGTAAGTGAAGTTTGCATGTTTTGCAGCATGTGATCTCATCTTGTGCCCCACGCTTTGCTGAAGGATGTCAGTCTTTACTTGCAAGTTATGCAGATTGTGAAAATAGTACCTAACAGCAAGCTATGGGCATACCCTTGAACATTACATGTGTGTTTGGGGCTAAAATCACAACATGCTTATATTATCACAAAATCTAAAACAAGGTCCCTTCATTTAACATTAGGGACAAACTTTTCATAGCTGGGCTTGACAAAGGTGGATAATTCATGAACTGAGGATTGCCAATGACTTTATTGCTTCATGGCAAGGATGTAGAAGGGATGTTAATGGTTGATGAAGACAAAGCAGACAAACTCAGTGAAATCTTTGCATTGGAATTTTGTGTTGTGACTCCCACACCTGATGCCTTTTGATAGCAGATTGTCTTGATGATATAAATCAATTTGCAATGAATACACAGGAATTATTAGACCAGCCAGGCAGGTTAGGAAGGCCACCAGGACCAGATGGCATAAAACCAAGAGTTCTGAATATGAAATTTCCAAATTTCTGGCTCAGGGATGTAAAATGTCATTACAAATGGATACCGAGATAGAGGACTAGGACAGCTGTTGTATCTGCCATCTGTCAGAAGGGCTTTAGAGATGATCTTGGGAATGGCAAACTAGATAGCTTGATTTCCATTTCTGTTAAGATGGTATACATGGGTATAAATAAACACAATCTGTTTGGAAGAAGCCATGTGCTTTCTGGAGTTCAGTGATGTTTTCAGTAATAATATGGATAAATGGGATCAAATGGATATAATACACTTTTAAATGTCTTTGATCAGGTTCTTCACAAAAGGCTTATTAAAGAAATTATGTTGCATGGGATTGGAGGAAAGCTTTTTAAAGGAGAGGAATTCAATGGATAGGCCTTAATAATGGCACTCTCTCAGAATGGAGATTGTTACTGGGACTAGTTTTAGTCAGTATCTTCATCTGCGGTCTGGAGAGGGCAATGAAGAGTGAAATCTGCAAGTCTGTAGATAAAAATAAATTCTCTGTTCATGATCAATCCCGTTTGCCTTCAATGCCAATGCCTTCAATGGCAAGGATCTCTAAAAGTACATCATGAAACTGAGCAGACCAAAGGTCAACAGTGTGAAGCAATGCATCTAGGAAAAAAATAATATAAACCATGCTGAACTCAGAACTATCACTTAAAACTCAGAAGGGGACCTCTGACGTTGCTCTGAAGTCAATGGCTCAGTGCTGAGTGGCAGACAAAAAGCCACCAAAATGTTTGGCATGTTTATAAAAGTTATTGATCCACAGGAACAGAGAACAGCTGAGGTGTAAGAACAACAGGGCATCACTGTAAAAATCGGTGTGCCCATGTCCGGAGCATCATGTGCAGTTTGGTCTCCACATTTCAGAAAGGGTGTAGCAGGATCAGAATTATGGAGAAAAATAAGTAAAATGTTCGAGGTGATGAAGCAGCTGCCTTATACAGAGATACTAAAAGGCGGGGACACTTTGGTTTGGATAAGAGAAGGCTGAGGGAGGATATGACTGAGGTTCATGAAGGCAATAGATAAACTGGATACACAATGATTGCTCACAGAACCTCACAATATTAGACCTATAGGAACTTGAAACCATTAAGAGTTTTGCTTAAAGCTGGTTGAACGTACTTCTTAATATAGTGAACTTCTGGAACGGAAGGTCAGTGGAGAAGGTGGAGGAAGCCACTACTGGCAGGTTCAGAAAGGCATTAAACAAAGTCATGAGAAACACTCTCGCAAAGGTGTCCTTTAGTCCTTTTAATACAAAGCAGGCATGCACCCACTAACAGTATTTATAAAACCATTCTTGACACTGAGGACATGAATGAGGGGCATGGACTGCAGAAAGTGGCCAAACTTATGTGCTCTCCTTGTGCCTCTATTACTGGAGGCAGCACACTGGGCTGGGTGACCACTCGCCTGCCCCTGAAGGGCATTTCTTATCCTTCCTTTTTGGCCAAGGAGTTTTGTATGTAGTTTCTTTCAGTGAATGCCCAATCTGCTCTTTAAACAAGATTGATGTTTTTATGGCCTCACGGATGAGGACTGCATGTACCTGTGCAGCACCCAGGTTGCCTCAGCCACTGTGGAAGCATTGCTATTAGATAATGATTTCTATGTAGAGATCAAAATAATGTATAGGTTCTGCTTAATCTGTTAAATCAACAAGTAAATAAGTCCTGAAACGCTTAGGCAATGCTACGAATGGAGTATGCACAATGGCAAAAGCAGCAATCTGGTGACCAAAAGGAGAAAGAAGCTTCTTATGCTATTTTGACTGAATGGATCGTTAAATTTAAATCAAGTACCTGATTTTTCAATTGATATTCACTAAAGTACAGATCCTCTCTCACTGCCCTGCCCACACTCCTTAACCCCCACCCCCATCAATGTGGTTTGAATACTTACACAGCAAATCTCAGAAGTTGTTTCAGACCCAGGGCTGAGGGCAGAAAACATTTGAAAATAATTTTTAATACTAAACAAATTGGAGAAAATTTTCTTTCAGATTAGAGAAGAAATTTGTTGAATAAATTGTATTTTCTGAATTATTTCCTCTTCTTTAATAAGCAGACTAGATTAAACTGAGAACTCAGTATAAAACAGCCACTGGGATATCTATTATCTCTTCATCCTTTTATCCTCTTGCAATTCTCTTGGGGAAGTGTACATGTATATGCTGCATGAAATGTTATTAACTGATATTAAGTCTCTCATTCCCTTCGGCTGTGGCTTTTCTCTTGCTACTGTACTGACCATTAAGCAGCTCTTGTGGATGTGATCAGGAAATTGTATTTATACCTTCTAGAGCACGTGTATTAAACTGCTCATTAAGTTTTGATATGCCATGACTTCGTAAGTCTCATATAAGTTAAAGTATCAATTATGTTTTAGTATAATGACATGAAAATGACAGGCTATTGGTTCTTCACTTTAAATGTGTGCCAGTGCCTTTTAAAATGTTATCAGTCATCTCTCAGGTATCTGTCTTTCACTCTTCTTTTTGTTGTAACTACGTATGATTAAGGACAAGGACTACCTGCCCAGAGTCTTGGAGGAAGCCATGTGTAAACTTTTTCCTCTGGCTGACTTGTCTCGGTGTAAGGCAGTATTTGGTGGCTTGTGCTCTGAGTGGGAAAACTAAGAACAGACTCCATGTCCAGGCATGCTTCTGAAGAATGCTGGCACATTGATTATTTGAGTTAGTGCATCAAATTGGTTGCTGAAAGGTAGCATGAGGAATAGCATAGTGAGAAGGAAATTAAGCCTACTACACAAATCTCTCGACTGCATCCTCCACCAATTATACTGAAAATATTTTGCCTTTTTGTGCCCTGCTCCCGTGTAACTGCACCAGCAGGGAACAAGTAGTGTAAGTCCTATTCACTTCCATGTTTGGCTGAAATGTCTCCAGTCAGAAGCTCCCACCATGGTTTAATATTCATTTTTTTTTTAACTTTATAAAGGCTTAAAACTTCAGCTCCCCATGGGCAAAGCAAAAGATTGTACCAGTACAAGAATCTCATTTTACTCTGTACCTGAACTGTCTCTCTATTTTTATATTTTATGGGCCTGCAGTTCTTTCTACAGTCACATTGACTGCATTAAATTATGTAAAAGCACAGTCTTGTGACACCTCTGAACGAACCTGCAAGAGAATACAAAATCTCTCTTTTGCTCTCAGCCTGTCTCAAAATTAAATTCCAAAAAATTATATGCAAATAATATCACCAGTCTAAGTTTAATGAATGGAATCAAGGAAAGGCAAGGGCAAAGGCATCAGTTTTATCCTCTACTAGTGTTGAAGAATTAGCACCAGAATTAGTATGAATTTGCATTACTAAACGGTCTTTGAATGACATGATAACTGGGTGCAATTCAAATTTGTTAATATTACTAAATAATACCAGAAGATGAACTCTCTGCCTAAGGCTTAGGGCTGAAGCAAGGAGCACTGAGTTCCCAGTCACAGGCTTGCAAGGTGATCTTGACAAGTCACAGAACATATCTATGCCTCAATGTGGGATGGGGAATATTAAAACATTTTCTAGCTCACAGAGGTATTGGTAAGGTTCAATTAATCAAAGTTTTTCAAGATTTTTCACACAGAAGAGTCCAGATAAGAGCAAACTATTATTATTACTAAAGTGAACCTTTCATGAGCACTTGATTTTTCATTTTGTATTAACTTTATTAGTTTATATGCACTGTCAGCATGCAGAGCCATAGATCCTTCAGATCTAGTTTGTGTGGAGCTTGTCAAGATACAGTTGTTTTTAACACTATATCCCTATTAGAATATGACACAATACATCATAACAGCTCCATCAGAGCCATTAGAGTGTAAGCCGTCAATGCGTAATAAGATTACTATGCATTACATCTATCTGGTGTTTCTCTGATAATACCGAACCAGGTACACTATCATGGAGCCTACAAAGCCTTTGAATATTGATGGTGCAATGTCTCTTTAATGAATGCATCAGTATTATTTTGAAGTAGATCTTCTCTAGCATGTATGAAGAGCAATTTTTTTGTAAAATAAGTAAGTTTTAGCTTTTTGCTGTATCAGAAAACCCCAAAGATATTCTCCCCAGTATCTCTATGTACTAAAGATTTGAAAATATTTCTGTTTACAAAGGAAGTTGTTTTTGTTTGAAGGAATGGCAAAACTTGCCAATGTCTCTCTAGATAATAGCCAAATATACACAAACACACACAACTGGGTAAATGGCCTTGGATGCCATGGACTATAGGAAGTTTGCATTTGTAATGGCTACAGAGATAGGGACAACTTCCAGTGTGCTTTTCATGTCTTTAAAAGGTTCAATTTTGAGATAAAAAAGAAAAAAAAGTTATGCTTCCTCTCTCCCCCCCCGCCCCCCCTTAATATTTGTCAGAGTATAACCAAGACAGGAAAAAAGAAATGTTCATATAATTTGAACGTCCAAAAAACTCTGCTGATTGTGTAGCCACAATCTAGGACAGATGTTATCAAGTAAAATAATCAACAGAACTTTCCATTTCAGAAGAAGACTATATTAATACGTTTTGTGCTTCCTTGTCAGCACAACATCTGAGTATCACCGCTCATGAATTTATTCTTCTCATACTTTTGTGAAGGACCTTTTATTGATAGAACTGAAATGCTGACCAGAGCAGGGTCACAATATAGTCTGTAGCAGAACAGGTAGAAGTGGGCTTTGCACATATTTCAATATAATCACCAGAAATGTGCAATTTTATGTGTGTAACTCATTCTCAGTATCTCATTATTGCTGAAATAAAGTGCTCAAAGTGAGTAAGCTGACAAAGCTACAGTAACAGATATGCCTGTGGAGTTTGCATGAGATCTTGTATGTGATGCATATGTGCCTGTACAGGAGGAGGTTGTGGTAAACCTTGCATAAAGGGAGAAGTGAAGGGAAAGTACAAACTCTACATGCTCATAATATTTTTAAGTCTTCCCAGAGAAGACTGAGCTGTGTGACTTCAAAGGAACTTTAACATATTAGTGCTTCTTCAGTAGGTCTGTAGCCTCCTAAAAGTGGAAGTTATAGCCTCCTTCAATCAGATGTCTTATGAATATGTGAGCTGTTTGATTTTCTGGCTCTGCAGTAGGGGCAACAGGCAGGCAAACCTACAATCACAAAAGATTAATAAATTTTCTAGGAATATATTCCAAAAGGTACAGACTGAGTAAAAAGAAAAAAACAGTACAGTCATTTTTCATAATGATAAAAAGTCTTGTTCAAAGACTTTCTCATTAAAAATTAAATTTCTTTTGGTGCAGCAATAGAAGTTAAATAGGAAATGTATTCAGAGACCTGACACTTATGCTGAATAACAACCAGGAAAACATGCTGTGGTCCTTGAAGGAGACATAGAGCACAACAAAACACAGAAAAGAAAAAGTAAAATTAATAAAAAGCAAGTGAAGTGAGGAGAAATGTCAATGATGTGACAGGTAGCATGAGTACAGGCCTTTTCTATTATTAGGGTGAACAGGAAGACGTATGAAATTAAAATGCTTTGTGAGTATAGGCTGACATGGGGAAACAATGGGCTGAAGAGAAGACTTGCATACATGTATAAACAAGTTGCTCATTTAAGAGAGCAGCTAAACAAAATGACATGGAAATAATTTACAGTGTTCTAGCTCAGCATTTTTGTCTCTGACTAGAGTAGTCCACACAGAGGAGAGAAAGAAAAGTCATAGACATGAATTAAATCTTCTACTTGGAAACAAACTCCCCTCTCACAAACATAGGAACTTTCACTGAGATGAAAAGACATATGAAATGCTAGGAATGATCTAGAACAGATAGTGAAGAGCAAGAGCTCTAAGAACAAACCTATCTCAGGTGTGAACATGACATTTCCCTCATGTGGAGTTCTCAAAAACCTGTCATGGGGTTTTGGAAGAGATCGTCAGTTCTTCATGGCAAAACATTCAAAACTCAAAAGTCTTCTGCTAGCATTAAAATAGACATTAAAGGATGCTGTTCTCATTTGCAGTGTCAAGGACAGAGTAACTGCGGGCAAAAATTAAAAAGAAGTTGATTCAAAGACCCTCCCAAACTGAGCAAGAACACCAAAGATCATATGCCTTCAAAAGCAGCATATGCTGAGACAGCAGGAATCAAATTCTTCCAAAAATTAAATGCTGCTTTGCCACCACTACAGGTTTGTGTTTTGGTCGGGGTTTTTTTTGTTGTTGGGTTTTTTTGGGTTTTTTTTTGCTCTCAGAAGGCTATTTTTGAACCAAAGTCCCCAGATGGTTCAAAACCTTCTTCTTATTTCCAGCCTAAATTTATTCATAATCTGTTTAGATTCATTTGTCCTTGTGCCAGCACTGTCCTTTTGTTTTAATAGTACATCTATATTGTGTAGCTATTTGTAGATTAAATTATTTAGTATTACAAAAGATAATACCAATTTTTAAGAGAAATCACCAACTGAGATTATGAAGATAAAATTCATTGTTGCAACAGCTGTTTGATCATAAAGTTATAGCCTAAAAGATTATAAATACAATAAGATATGTTTTCACATCACTTCAGGGGAAACTAACACATATCTTTTTATGACTTCTTTTTATGATATTCAGTAATGAAATACAGTTAAAATAAATTTCAGTAAAGCAGTCCTTGATTTGAGAAAAAAGCAGACTAGATGGAGTCATTGTTCATTTATTAAAGGCAGGAGCCTATGCTTCAACCTTGGTACAAACAATACGATGAAGTTCTCTTTTGGACCTGACTAATTGCTTAGTTACAATTGGTCACAATTTGACAATTAGTTGGCAACTGCATAACAACCAGCTATTTTGGGAGCAGATTTGGTCAAACAATTGTTTGAGGGAGGGAAATTGTAAGTGTCAGGCTGAAGGTATAGTGTCCAGGTCTATGCAAACATACTGGAGAGATTATACTGCTAGCATGTAAGCCCTTCTGAGCAATGATAGTTCCTTCCCAGGTGCCTGTGGGTATTAATAGTCTTTGATGCATTAGCATATAAACCCCCAACACTAATAATGGTTTCTAGGTTTTTTCCCTTTCCTGTGTGAAGGAAGAATGTAGAGTAAGCTGCCATCTGTCAGAGCCTCTAGGAAATATTACAGGGGTTCCCCTGCAGCCCTTTCCCTTCTGTGCAGGACAGACAAGATGTGTGAAGCAGAATATCAGCAATCATGTTTCTTGGCTGAATGAAAACTCAGATTTACCTTCCCATTCCCATTATTACCTGCAGCCCCTCCAACAGCACCTTCTATCCACAATTGGACACCTTATTCTCAACCCTGTATATGCCGAAGTATTGGTACTCTGTCAATGCTGAGCTGGTGCCTCCTTTCTCTCTATCCCTCTGTTTTTCCTCCTGTGTATTTGGGCAGCACAAGACCCTTCTTTATTAACCTTTTCCACCTGAATAAGCCAGAACAGCACATGACTCCTGACCTGGAGCAATGCAGGCAAGTGAGTACGCTGGCTCTGTATTTGCACTGCCTTTCTACATGATGTCCCTGCTTTTCCTCAGTGGACACAAGAGATTTATCAGAGATGAGGAGGCTGCATCTGCCTGCCTGCTCACCCTATATCTCTGGGAGACAAGTAGGGTGAACATGAGAGTGTAGCAGTTTGTGTCCACAACAGCAAGTCTCCCGCAAATACTGAGAGAAAAATAGTGGGTATTACTGCTTGTATTTCAGCTGATCATAAATGTACACAGGATATAGTAGCCCAAAAGATAAACTGAACTCAAAGGTACTTGTAGCTACTTTGAAGCTTGTACTATAAAAAAAATCAGAAGCAAACTGTTCATTGAAGTCCTGGCTTTCATGCACTTGTGTTTGGCATTGTTATTTTAATCTCCTGACCCCGTTCTGTGTTTCTGTACTGTTTGTCTTCTCTGGAAATGTTTAACTTGCTAGGCTAAAATTAGTTTTGTGTTATGGAGATGCTGTGCTAGGCTACTGGGATTTTTCCCTCTGAAGCTAACCTGATCTTTATCGGTAGTTGCTTAACATCTGCATAACTCCATCTTTCTTATGTCTAAACAATAACACTTGGTAGCCTGCCAGCTCATCATGGCAATAGGGACCTCAGATGAATGTGTGAAAAGTTTATACCCCACTCAGAACACTTTATCCATGGTAATTTTTGCCAGGTATACAAAGCCTTTTGGGCTTAGTCCTGCAAATGCCTTTCAAAAAGCCCAACTGCTGAGGAGCTGTCTCTTCAAAGCATTCTCTCCTTCATGCCTATGGGCCTCCAGCGCATTCCACAGAGAGGCTGTAGACGTTCATTTTCTTCCATTACTGCCACATAACCTGTAAACTGTTTTCTTGTTTGTTTGGGGTTTTATTTCTGTTTTTTTCCCAAGGAGAGGGACGGGATGGGACAGGGGATAGAGGGGTACAGCAGGATGGGACACAACATTGGAATGGGGGACATACAGGGAGAAAGAAGAAACCCCTGCTTTTGCACATTAATTCTGTACTTGCTTACCTTTCATTCACCATCTCCACCTTCCTCAGGGTCCTTCCCATGCTTCTGCAGTCAGGACTGGCCACAGAGTAATTTCCTAGGAAGAATGTTGGAGTAATTCTACATTTTAGCCAAAATAAACGCTACCTGGTCTATGCGGTCCTTTGAAGTTGTTTTCCCCTGAAAGACAATGACAAATGAATTCCATTTGATGATAATTTATGTATAAAACAACTCTGGAAATTAACACAAAAGTAACCTTTATCTTCAGTGAGAATATATTCTGAGAAATATGTGATGGTATCCTGTTTATGCAGCAATTAAACATGATCTTCCTTATCTGCATCAGCCCCTGGGAGGAAGCCACTTCTACAGTGATTCCCTGGTCTTATGACAAGTTTAGTTAGTCCTGGTAACATCTTGGTAAATTGGCCATTCATATCTGTTTTCAGTCTCTTAACCTTAATACTGACATTAAAAGATGATAATTTAGGTGGGAAAAACCACTACAACAAGCGACCTGATTCCTTCTTGATATACAGCTCCTGATCATTAATAAGCATTAGGAATATTTACATCCAAATCTAACTCTTCTAAAGAAAAGACATTGTTCAGGAAAAGTCATATTCATACAGATCAAGTTTTCCCCACGTAGGTGAAAATATTAGAATCTTTCTGATTGTATTGTTTCCCTATATAGTGGATCTTGAATATAACTTCTTTGATTTCTGGATAATGAAGAACAGTGCAGATAAAATTCACACAAATCTACTTAATACAAACAACATATAATCCTAATTTTGTCTTGAGTTTTCTGTTTTTATTTATGATAAAGGAAATAAATTTATTAATCATAATATATAGACTGCATTTAACATGTATATGGTATGTACTATCCTCTTTTATAGTACAGTTTATTTTACATATGTACACAACCTTTAAACAGCTGAGAAAATCTAACTGATGCTTGAAACTGCATATTTTTCTTATGCAGAAAACAGCAGACAACATTCAGAATTTGTATGTCAATCTTCCTAGAAAATATTCAAATGGCCTAAAAGCATAAGTTGCTACTTATGAAGCAATAAGAAGAGATTCTGTTCTTATGCCCCCTGTTCTAATTATCTCTATTTGTTACAAGCATTTCTTATTCCTGCCACCATTTTGGACTGATCTGGCAATTTCCTGCTCTTGGGCTGAATGCTTAATCAAACAAGCGATGTCACTAGAGCCAGTGGGTAAGCTGGAGTGAAATTATTTTTGTCAGAGTACATATTCACAGGACTGGTTCCAGAATGCTCAGTAGCAAGGCAAAGATATTAAATGTAATCTGTACAGTGAAAATATTCAAATGCCTGCATGACCTTCCTTTGGAGGTACAGAATTTCAGAAAGCAGCCTTGGATATCTAGGGATCTTAATCACCATTCATTTTGTTTGTCTCAGCTAGCACCTTGGAGACCCCGTTCCTAGGCAGATCAATCCCTTAGAAACTTAAATTTTCAATTCAGTGCTTGTCCAGGGTTCCCTCCTTCGTTCGTTCACCAGTGCCAGCTGTACATAAACACCACTAAAATGAGTACAGCTGTGTGGGAAATATCTAAATAGGGAGAGAGATGGGGCTGCTTCATGATTTCCTGGTGCTGAGCACAGCAATACAAATCTGCAGTGTAGATGCATAGTGCTGAGGCCATGCAGAAAGGCTTTGTCTATCCAATCCTGGAATACAGGGCTATCCCTGCTCCAGAACTCCTACGTGAAAAGCAAACAAACAAGTACATATTTAGATATCTAGCATGTTTACTGATTTCAAGTTTCATGAGAGACTACAATTAGGAGAGAATTAAGTAAATCAGGAAAGCTGATAGGAAAGCAAGCAGAGTGGAATGCACACTCATCTGATTCTCGTTAGTGACATCTTCAAGCCAAGATTAGAGAAGGATGCTGAGAAAGTGATTCTTTTCCCTTTTTCCTCAGAAACAAACTCATCATTATAGCAACACACCTGGTCTCAACATCCAAAGAAGAGAAAATCTCTAGGTTACCAGATTCACCCATGGGATGTTGAGTGAATTGAACTGTGTAGAAATTTCAGTTTGATTTACTAGAGTTGTCATACTTTCTTAAAATTAAGAGTTATACAACAGGGATCTATCATTTGTGTATTATTGGCAGCAATTCTAAAACTATTGGTACGTATTACTTAGCAGCAATGAACATTACAAATGAAAGCCTGTCTTTCAAGAAGACATCTGGAAGATAAGGTTCTGAGTCTTATAAAAATAAGATAGTTTCTAATGTTGTATTTTATGGAGCTACAGTAGATCTTCCCTGATGAAAAGATTTGCAAAAACTTTCAAGAAAATGTGAATTTCAAAAAGTTTTTGCCAATGAAAGAAAGACCAGTTGAGTTTATTGTCAGATTCTGTTTTTCAGGAGGGGGTGTTACTGTAGCACTATCATCCTATTTTTTATTTGCTCCATGTGGACCAGTCTAGACTTTATGAATATGGATTTTTGTAGCAAGAACATTTCTTAAACACCCTCTTTTTGTACTATTTTGTCACAAGCTGTGGGAAAACTTCATTCTTCTGAGATTTTTTTTGAGAGATATTTTTCTTGTGTTTGTCTATTTACCTGTTGTAGCAACCATAGTTTTCCAAATGTTATGCGCTCAAAGGCATGGATTCTCTTATTTATACTAGGCTCTGAAGTGGATTAAAAACATAGCCACTTTCTATAAGCACTACATGAGAGTATTTCTATAAACAGAGATGAAAAGAATTGCAATTGACTTTGAGATTCCCTTGGATGTGCCCTCATGAGGTATATTGTCAGTGCAATAATGTTGCCAGAAAAAATGTAAGTTAGGTTCTCCTTCCTGAATCAAAATCCACACAGAAAGTTTACATACCACCTGTGTCTTATGAGTATTACTCTTATACTCAAGTTATGAGAGGATCCAAGTTGAAGAGCTCTGTTAAACTTTTCTTTACCCATCAACTCAATTTTGCAGAAATAGCCATAAAAAGGAATTTTCCCTCCTTACCTGGTGGGGGTTTTTTTGATTGTTTGCTTTTTTTGTTGTTGTTGTTGTTGTTGTTGTTGTTGTTTTTTCTTCCCAGAATATAGGAAAGTATTTTAGAGGTTTTTTAACATTCTTCCAGGTTGGAGGAAACAAAGTATTATGTTAGAACATAGGGAATTATATGAAAACTTAAGAAATTAAAGCTAACAAGAAACAGAAATTTAGGTCTGATATTATTATTATTATTATCCAAGCTGAATAATATGTGGAATGTAAGTGTTATTAAAAACTGAACATCAAAAGAGATTTTAACATTCATTCAGTTCCAGTTTGCTGTGGCAACAATTTAGTCACTATATGTTTTGGATCACTTATTACATGATACAGACCTCTATCTTATTACCTAGTGGCTTAACATAAAAATATAATGCTATAATA
Source organism: Falco biarmicus (assembly GCF_023638135.1). Lineage (NCBI taxonomy): Eukaryota > Metazoa > Chordata > Aves > Falconiformes > Falconidae > Falco > Falco biarmicus. Next base: position 51,224,152 of record NC_079293.1, on the reverse strand, counting down.
AATGCAAAATATGTGTATAAGAAACATTCCCTAATGTTTTCAGAGTTTCTGTAAATGGATGGATATATGGAGTGAAGATGGTCCTTGTACAGAAATTTATAGAGGAGATTCTGCTCTTTCTGCCATGACATGTCCACATTGAATCAGCCCAGGTTAGGCCAACAAGATGGGTGAAGAGAAGCAGTCACCCGATTTCTGATTGTAAACAGGTTTCCTGTTTGAAACCCCAGGCAGTATGAGCCTCTCCACTTCCAAAGGAAAAAGTTATTTTCTTATTGAGGTCATCAAAGAAGAAATTAAAACAAAATAATTGTAATTGTAAAACAAAGGTTGACATTTAGATTATTCCCACTGCTACAGTGTGGTTGGTACTGTAGAAATCTAATGGATAAAGCACGTGGTTGGAAAGCAGTGACAAATGCAGGAGTTTTATCAAAACATTTATCCTGGAGAATTTTTTTAATGTTTAATTAACAACACATTAAAAAAGGTTGATATGTTAATAAAATATCAACATCTTGCACTGAAGTACATTAGGTGTCTTAAACTGCCAAACAGTGAATGTATTCTGCATGGCAACTGCTTGACATGTTAGTTGTTTAATCATTAAGAGCTAGACAAATACTGTAAAATATCTTTTGTGCATTTTTGATTGAGTTCTACATCCATTTCCTATTCCTTTTGTGCTTGCTTTCCACAAAAGCTTGAGCAAACAGGCTTTATTTGCACCATTTTACACAATAGGTGACATTTATTCCTGTACAGGGGAAACAGAAGCAGCACACCTGAGTGCAAAACTGATTAAAAAATAACTTTTGCATTATTAGGGGTTTATTGTAAGCACTTGAGAGACTGCAGTTTCTTCAACTGGATGAACACTGCCTGCTGTGGTGCAGGTTTGATGTCTCAAGATACAAGAGCAGCCTTAGAGATGTACGTCGCTACCAGAGACGAAAAACAGCTGCATCCAGCTTCCCCACTGAAAATGGGCAACTTCTCCAGACAAGGAGGTAGCAACACCACACATTGAATATTAACAGTGGCTTCACACATTTTTTCAGTGGTCACAGTGGCCATGGATATGAGGAAAATTTGCAGTCTAAGAGAAGAAGATGTGCTGTGTAAAAAAGCACAGGCGACAAACTGATATACCAGGCTTCTATGGTGTTTTTTTTCGGGTTTTTTTTTTCCCTTCTCAAGTTGATGGAAATCTTATATGCAAAGACTTTACAGCACAGTGAAAGAAAAATTAACTTCAGCTCAGTTTTCAGGAAATTTATTCAATAGCAAGCTAATTTTGGTGGCTAAGAATCCCTGAAAAGCTATGTGGCTAAAGAGGACAAGAATGGAAGTGTTCTAAAAATCCTTAATCTTCTTTATCTACTGCAACTCCCCAAGAGGTTCAAAACCTATTAGAAACCATGATCAGAGATCAGAAAAATACGCTGAATAATCTAAACTATTACACTTTAATTCATGAAGCTCAGAATTCTATTGTGATGGACAAATCTCTGATAGAAGCTGTTTGCAATCCATCTAAAGGAATAAAGCAAATAAATTCAGGGAAATCTAGATTTACTCTTGCACATTCTGCAAGCAGAAGAAGCTAGGCTGGATGAATACATTGCTAATTGTGAATTATTCATCTCACTCTAGCAATCAGTAACATCCACATTAAACATTAAAGACCTAGATTCACAAGGAGAATTTAGGCACATAAATACCTCTTCAGGCAGCCAGGGTTGACATTTAAATGCTAGTGGTATTCAACACCCCACCATCCCCCCTTCTACCTTTTTGTATGTGCTTAAAACTGCATACATACTCAAGTTTCTGATGAAAGGCGTCAGAATAACTTCCAAAATTTTAGCTGGAAGGAGTTAGCAGATACCTGTTTTATTACTTATCCATGTCAAAGTTCACATGATAATCCTCCCTCTTATCATACTTCAGGTATCCAATTTTTCATCTTACAGAAGATACACTCTGAAAGTGTTTCACTGAAATATTGTAGCATTAGCTTGAAGCCTGGAAGCTGAGTTTCTGTACTCCTACCCCCGTGCCAACATAAGGTGCAGAGTCAGTCTCCAGGGTTAGTGGTCTGATAAATATTTAGGTCCTGCACAGACACAGATGCACACATACACAAATTGACCTTCAAGAAGAGAAATTAATTACTGTTTGCTAGAATATATATAACATTTTATGTTTATATTAAAACTGTTCATTTTATGATTATATGATGATTTTATGACTAGAAATGATAACCCAGTACCGATCACTTTTCTGGGCTTTTTCTGAGTTTGGTACTGCCACTCTGCATAGTGATTAGTGACTCCTACTAGGTCATTTTAGATGTGGTTCAAGCTCCACTAGAAACCAGAAGCCTGGGACCTCTGTCTCCTCTCCAGGGTGAACGGTAAACCCCTGACACCTGTGTTTGGGAATGACTTGACTTCCTCAGTTATTGAAGAGAGGTCTCAGGTTCTGAGGTTTAAAAGAAAGTTAATGGCTGTGGCTCATAGTAGCTCAGGGCTATCTTCTGTATTTCTTTGTGCGTGCTGCTAAAGCCCACAAATACAGAAAAATTTCTTTAGATCCAATATGGAATTTATACTATCTTTTGATATCCTTTCTCTGAAATAAGGCTACAATTGCTCAATCTCTTTCTTGTCAAACCCTCTGTCCCTTTTCTAGGGTTGGGGCTTTCCCCTCAAATCTTTTCAATGCAAATAAAAAGGGTCTTTAGGCTCATTAAAGGCAACCAACATTCTTGGGGGTGTTCTGGTCTAAGGATAGGACAATGCTTGTTTACAATAATTTCAATGTTACATATGAAGGATCTGTACATACCTCATCTAATCAAACTCTCTCTCTTAGGTTTGCTTTTCAAACAAGGAACCCAGAAGTGAACTTTATAGAGACTGGACTTTCTTGAGAAATTTTTCTGCCTCTTGTCCTTCTCCTTTTGTCAATTTGGCCTCAAGCCGCCATAATATAAAGCCAATATTAGTTCAGCATGGGTCTGATCCTCATTGTGTAAGTATATTTGATAGGTGTCATAAAGGAAGTGGTGGAAGTTGTTTAAACTTATGCTGCATAATTCAGATTATAGGTGCATGAAAAGTCTCAATCATAGATATTTACATGACTCCAATGAGCAAGTTCCATACTAAACGTTTAAATTTTAATAAGCATCTGATATAGAGCTGAAAAAAGACAGAAAATACAATGGAAAGTTAACAGTTCTCATTTAACTTGTGTTATAATACAGCAGGGTGAGAAGGCTGGGATGGGGAAAGGAAAAATGAGAGCAAAAGTATGATGTGACCCAAACGTTGAACTCCCTTCACATTTTAGCACTTCTAACATAAGTGTATGAAATAAATATTTAGTCACATTTGTATGGTCTTTAGAAATATTTCACACATAAAGTTTTTTAAATGGAGGATTTCTTAGTGAATTCTAATGTGTGGTCTCTTCAGCAAATAAAGCCTTTAAAGTAAAGCATTCTCATGTCTGACTGGAGCAAACTAAAGACCTTTTTGTTTTCTGAATATAATCTCTTATTTATATATGCATAGGAAGTAACTTTATTGAAGCCAGAGACTAAAAGGTAGTTCTGTTTTATTAGAAATTGTAGCAATGTTGTGAACAAAATCCTTCAACAAATTGATCTGCAATACTTGCTACAGATGTGCAGTAACTATTGCTAAATTGCAAGATTTCTGTCACTGTAGAAATAATTAATATCACATGAATTGGATCATATTTGAACAAATCAATAATGTTCATTCTAACAGAAGTGTAATGGCAACACAGACAATATTGACTTTTTTTTTTTCTATTTTTAGTATGTGATTAAAACCTCCAGTTAGCTATTCCTGTTGAAACAGAAAAATTGGAAACAGGAAATTGTCCAGCTTACCAACGGCAAAATATATCTCCACGGAATAATTATTTTGATATTAAATCACTTTTATTCTGGAGTGTGGTATTCACTGAATAGTTTTTCTGGTAGAGCTTATAGGGAGAGTTTATTCCACTGTAGTTGTAACGGGCAAATTCCCTGTGCAGACATGGTTAAGGTTGAGCAGAATATGGTCTTTAGAAATAATGCTCCGTGCCAAGATGTTTCATAGAATATTTATTTTTGCTTGTATTATAAAGCTCTGAAGATACAGATTTGTGAAAGCGATGAATGCCTATATGCTGATGGGCACTTAACAAATATTAATAGCCTGGCTTTAAAATATGAGACATCTGTTTCAGCTGGTTTCCACATGTGATTCCAAATATTGCGGTGCAATGTGATGTCTATATATAGTTCAGAAACAGACCTCCAACTCAAAGAATCTCCTAGAAAAAGACTTCCTTAGCTGGAAAGTAGACAGAGTGGGGGAGCCACTTTCAAGTTTTCTGACTTGTGCTTTTTAAGGGACTTGTATCAAGTTCTTGAAATAAGATATCTTAACTTTGAAGGACTGAGAAATATTCTGAACTTTTCAGGTCATCTCCTATTTTGAGTCATGATATTCTACTGATATTAAATGTTTAAAATAGGAAAGCATGGATGCTTTGCTCAGAGCGTGAGCTCTCAGTTTTTTTGATGTGTTTGGGCAAGAAGCTATGTGTGTTAGAGAAGATAGCCCACTTTTTTCACCTTGATCAACCACAAGCAGTCCATTTCAGCACAGCCTGTTGCACACACCTCCATGCACAAACTGCTGTGTGCCTGTCTAGTATGACCAATGAAGCTCCGTTTTAATGGATGAAGAGTGCAAGTATTTAGCATGAGGGAACAACTTTGAAAAGTGGGATTTTAGATTTTAGAGCATGGTACTGGTTCCACACCATCTTCCTTTCAGACTCCTGCATTCTGCTTAGTAGACTAATTTAATCTATTTGCAGTCACAGGTCAGGCGTGTTTATATTGTGTGATAGGTATTCTATGTAGTGCTTTTTTTTCTGGTTCCCCTTGTTATGTCAGCACGGATGTACTAAAGTATACCACAGCTTCCTTTCTGCTTCGACTCAGTTGTCCTTATGTGCAAACCTGGGTTCGTGACAAGAAAGAAGAGAGGGCTGATATTTTCCCCCTTTCACAACACTCCTAAAACCCATAGTATAACGCTGGCCTTTGTATTCAACAGGATTGTCTATATAGAGAAACAATGAGGAACAATTGCTTCAAACAAATACGAGGCCAAATCTTGCAAACAGCAATGAAGTTTGGTTAATGAAGGCTGGATCTGTCAGTCCCTGGGTCCCCCATTTAGCCTTATATATTGTCAGAACTGCCCTCTAGTTGCGGCTGGCTTGAGCAAAGGGATGAAATGGGGGAACTAGTTTCTGGGCAATTAGCATCTGAGTCCTGTGCTGTTCCAGCAAGCTGTGCTCCCCATTTCCTATACTAGCCATGTGGTAAATGCCACATGAGCAGGCATTCATTGCAGAATCAATTTGATGCCTCAGTCTAATTAATTACACCCATAGACGTTTCCTTAACCAAGTTCTGCTGCCACATTCGTACTATGCAAGTACTTCCTAGATCTGCTTTGAGCAACATGACTGACATCTGTCATATGGAGATGCACTCTGCAGTTTTTCTGCTGGGGAAAATTGATGTAAGATTTGAAATATGTGCATGTGTGGTTATTTTATATCTTTATATATATTTTGTGGTTTTAAGTCCTTTGTTTCTGAAAAAAAGGCCAAGAAATATATATTTTCTTTAGAAAGAAAACTGTTGAGATTTTTTTCGGTGTCAAGTTAAAGTAAATTTTTATGCTTCTCGTTTTAAGAGACTTTTGACATGTCATGATCATATGAAGATGGATTTAGCTACAGAAAATCATAGTCCATTTCCTGTCATGGTGGTAATATTCTAGGTAAAGCCACAAAAAAGAAAAGAAAAAAAATGTTGAAAAAGATTTTGCTCTAGAGTGGCTAAAAGTCAAGGATAACACAGTGTCAAAAATAATTATTTTAATTAAATTTGAAATAAAATACCTCAAATCAGTCAAGAAAATCATGTAGGAAATTATGCTGCACAGTTAGAGTAAAGGAATTATAATGTGATGATGTCAATATCAGCAACTTAAGTATTGCATCTGTCTTCTTCTTTTTCTATAACATCATCATTAATTTAAGCCCTTAAACTTTCTATAGGAATCTGCCTGGAACAACAATCTCCCTTCACACATTCACTCTTTTCCCCTGCCTAAAATGTAATTATAGTTTTTTAAATAAATCTTTTGGCTAAGTTCCTCTGAAGCTATTGTTCTATTAAACAGCTTTTGGCTCAGTTTGTGAAAATTACACATTAGCTAAGATTTTGACTAAGGTTGTTTCTGTGGTTGTTGCTAATCTTGCAATATTAAAAAAAAAATCAAGTGTACTGGTCAATGCAAATATACATTTGCTCAATATCTGAAAGGTGAATGATTATGTTGTTGCTAGAGAGGTAAATGTTCTCCATTCTTTTTGTGTTTATTCACTTAATTGCACCATCAAAGGCTCAGAATCATTTAATGTATGTTACTATTGCTTAATGCTAAATACAGATAAAAAGAAGTGTTGAAAGGAAAATGTGTCATCAGCTTCTGCAATGGTATTCACATATGCTTTTAATATAGCACTTGCATTTTGTATATTTTGACACAACAGTTAAGATTGTGAGTACTTACATACCTAATCATGTAGTTATGGTGTGTCAAGAGCACATATTCCGATTCATTATAGACTGAGAATTCAAGAACTGAATTAGTGTTTCTGAAAATAATTGTTAGAACTTCAGAATCGAATTAAGGCCAAATTCAAATATCTTTACACTGAAGAGCTCAAGAGCTGCCAAAGAAATAGGGTGGTATTCCATTCAAGTGGAGATGTAAACACTTGTTCCATAATTAATAAATCTCCAGTTTGTGTACATATGAGGGCAATTCTTTGCCTGTAGGTCTTCAAGGGTCCATTGAGTTCAATGGAACTATGCAAATTCACATCAACCAAGCATCTGTCTCTTAGTGTCATGTAAATTAGATATTAACAACAGCATAAGGACATTTTGTCCATTTTTCTGCTGTGGCAAGATTATTATCTACAGCATATTGCCCAGTTCAGATTATCAAAATAATGAGATTTCTTTTACTTCCTAGGGAAAACTGTTAATTACAGACTTTAATGATGCTCACAATTGCAGATTATTTCCTTGAGGTGCAAAACCACGTCTTAGTTTCCTTTTATTTACCTTTTTTTTGTTTTGTTTTTTTTTTTTTTTATTTCTCTCCCATAGATAAATACTTTGTCTCATTCAGAAAAATTCTGTCTTTTGGCTGGGCAGGTCACTATGTTTGGGGTCTGTCCTATTAAAAGTAGAAGAAATGTTTCAAGACAGAATGCAATCGTACACTGTTAATGAAATGGGAATTTTTGGTTACCAGATCATGTTGTCTTACTTTTTAAATGCTCTACTGCCATAATCTAAATAATTTTCTACAGACTTAAAGTTGCGAAGGAACACTTGTAGGAGAATGAGGGTTACTTTGGCACAAGATCAAACATTCTGCAAAGTAAATTCTGGCCAAGCACTTCGTTTAAATACTTGGTACTTTTAGGCATTGGGTTCAAACATTCTTTTCTGGGTTCATACACCTTTATCTTCCAAGGACATTCCAGGATCAGTACTTTTCTTTTGGCCTCTTTTGCCTTTCTAGGCAAAGAGTGTTTTACCAGCTTATAGAAATGGGAGTTCAGAGCTTCAGTTCTCCAGGACCACCCGGTATCTAAAAGTTCCCAGGAAAACTTCCCTAAAAATTTACCTTGTTATTGGTTGTGGCTTACAGCTCATTGCTTCTGTGACATTTGATGGTGAAAACAGGCCAAGCAACTTTGCAGAGCCGCCTGCATTTCAGTTAGTGAAAAGAAAAATCCAGAAAGAAAGAACTAGACAAAACAGGGGAATGCATCAGTTTTCTTAACATGCTTGAATATTTTGTGTCATTTAGGAGTCCAAGAACTACAGTGTAGTACATGCCTTCATATATTTTGACTAGCCTCCTTTGAATAATAGATTTCCTTCTTTCCTTCCACATTTCCTTCCCTTTCTGCCAGCTTCCCACTTTCTCACATGTTGTTGAGAAATGACACAGTTGAATCATGACAAATCAACATGACACAGTTGAACGGTCTCCACCTGCCAGAAAAAACTTTCCCAATAGTTCTTCCATCCTGCTCAAACTTCTTTCTCTTTTATGCCTCATAGGCATTTCCAGCACAAAGTTTAACTTAACCTAACGTGGACACTTCAAGTAGATCCGATGAATCTCAAAGTGACTTGACCCTCTCTATTAATTACAATGAAGATACAGGATGACTAGCTCAGATACAGGTATCTTCATGGCAGCTACCTAAATTTGAGTAAAGAATTTTGCACCTGGGCTGAGTGTTGATCAGCTGAAATGTGTGTGCAGACATTTTCTCAGTGCTGGTAGATGTTTTGCTGGGATCCAAGGCAGTGACCAAACAGCCCGTATTTGGGGAACTCTGTAAGGATATAGTTCCCCCCCTGGAACTGGTGCAAGCTAGAGTGGGAGGTGCAGTGGTGAGCCCCTGAGAGGATGGCACATGCCCACTGCCTCCAAGTAGAAGTATGTTTCCTTTTAGTGCAGTTTGGTGACCTTTCAGGAGCACTGGAATTGCATGGAACCTAGAAAAAGCCATGAGCCTGAATAAAAATTTTGCCTAAAATAACAGAAAAGTGCTGTGCAACATGAAGCATATTGTATTAGATGTGAGTGGGAGGTCTGCATAGAAATCATGGCAATAAAAACAGAAGAAAACAATTTAACACCAAAGTTAAAGATCAAAGCAACTAAAAATATGTCAATAAACAAAATGCCCCACTGAAGAGTATGTTCAGTTTACAGGGGTTTGCATTTGTGAAAAAGATTTGAACTGCCTGCTCCCACCTGCAAAGCCCATCAGCTTTGTAGCCCAGCCTTTCACACGAGAAGAATAAAGACAGCACTTATTAAAGAGCTCTTAGCAATGTTCAGCCAATTGGCTCATTCAAGTGGCTAATACTCTCAATCCTGTAATTTGGTGCCTAGAGTGCCTTACACAAATACTGAACTATTTGTTGAACTGCCCATTATTGTGTGGCTGATATGATACTCACCTGAATTGCCACCAAATCTCTCAATACAATCTGCCCTATCTGATTTCTAGACATAATCATAGACCTTAAAGATCATCTAGTTCCACCCCCCTGCCATGGGCAGGGACGCCTTTCACCAGACCAGGTTGCTCAAAGCCCCATCCAGCCTGGCCTTGGACACTTCCAAGGACAGGGCATCCATAGCTTCTCTGGGCAACCTGTTCCAGTGTGTCTCCACCCTCACATTAAAGAATTTCTTCTTTATATCTGATCTAAATCTACCCTCTTTCAATTTAAAGCCATTACCCCTTGTCCCATCACTACATGCCCTTCTAAAAAGTCCCTCTCCAGCTTTTGTGTAGTCCCCATGTAGGTACTGGGAGGCTGCTATTGGGAGGCTGCTTTAAGGTGTCCCCCATGCCTTCTCTTCCCAGGCCAAACAACCCCTGATCTCTCAGCCTGTTGAAGACATGCTCCATTCCTCTGATCATCTTCGTGGCCCTCCTTTGGAGTCTCTCTAACAGATTCATGTCCTTCTTATGTTCGGAGCCCCAGAGCTGTACTCAATATTCCAAGTGGGGTCTCACAAAAGCAGAATAGAGAGGGAGAATCATCTCCCATGATCTTCTGGTCATGCTGTTTTTTATGCAGCCCTGGATTTGGTTGGCTTTGTGTGCTGCAAGCATACATTGCTGGGCCATGTTGAGCTTCTTATCCACCAACACCACCAAATCCTTCTCAGGGCTGCTCTGAATCCAGTCTCCACTCAGCCTGTATTTGTGCTTGGGATTTCCCTGACCCATGTTCAGGACCTTGCACTGGGCCGTGTTGAACTTCATGAGGTTTGCACAGGCCCAGCTCTCAAGCCTGCCAAGGTCCCTCTGGATGGCATCCCTGCCCTGTAGTGTGTTGACTGCGCTGCACAGCTTGGTGTCTTTAGCAAACCTGCTGAAGGTGTGCTCACAGTGTCCATGCCACCAACAAAAGTGTTAAACAGTGTAGGTACCAGTACCAACCCCTGAGGAATGCCACTCATCACTGGTCTCCATTCGGACATCAAGCTGTTGATCACAATTCTTTGTGTGCGACCATCCATCCAACTCCTTATCCACTGAGTAGTCCATCTGTCAAATCCATGTCTCTCCAATTTAAAGGCAAGGATGTCATGTGGGACAGTGTCAAATACTTAGCCCTCACTCACCAGTGTTGTAACCCCATTGCAGGAGCCCACCAAATTTGTCAAGCACTATTTGCCCTTAGTGAAGCCATGCTGGCTGTGGCTAATCACCTCCTTATTTTCCATGTGCCTTAACATAGTTTCCAGAAGGATCTGCTCCATGGTCTTGCTGGGCATAGAGGTGAGACTGACCAGCCTGTGGTTTCCCAGGTCTTCCTTATTTCCTTTTTTAAAAATGGGGGTTATGTTTCCCCTTTTCCAGTCAGTGGGAACTTCACATATATAGTCAGAGAGTCTCAGGAACACTGTGGTTGAAAAATGACGGGAACATGATGTGATGTCAATTTTTCAGAAGTCTTTTCTTTGGCTTAGTGGCAAAGAAAAACATTTCAGGTATTAAAGTAGAAAAAAAAATGTTATTCACTATGCACTTGTATAGAGAATTATCTAAGTTGCAAAGATACTTTTTTTCCCTCAGTTCAACCAGATAGTCAGTGATGTTTTGTCATTTCTTATAGTGAGGAAGGGTTAGAATCTATTTCTTAAATAAATACATTATAATATTTTACACTGCCATTTAATAAAATGCACATTGCACAGAAAGAAGTAAACTCCTGGTTTGAACAGGAGTAATAACCCTGTTCTGTGCTTCCATACCCCCTTTGTAAGATGCTAACTTCTTAATGTATTTTGTAGTTTCTTCTACATAAAACCTGATTAGTTTAATTTGTAATTTAATGACTAATTAACTATCTAGTAAGCATAGTCTTCGAAGATAGTATTGCCTACTACAAGTGGAAGTTGCCCACATGTTTTCTTGCATTTTTTGGGGTGTATTTAGGTTCTTAGCTCTGTCCACTCTTCATCTATTTTGAATATGTTTTGAATTAGTCAATACATGGGCTGACACTCAAGGTTTTCCATTGGACTTTAAACTCTCTTTGCATCTAAGAGTGTGTGGAGGCTTAGAAACAGATGTGAAGGCCTAAGTGTGTATGTTTAAGTACCATGTTGAGTTCTGTAACAGGTGTTTGACATTTTTTATATCTAGCCAATGAAATCTTAGAACAAGAGATAGCTTTGAAAGGAAAACAGTAAGAAAAGCTTTTATAGTAGTAAACTACAACTGTGCTGTTTCTTCTTCCTGTTCTCTCTGAATATCATGTTTGATTTCAGACATGCTGATAGGACTCTATGAGATTCATCAGGTTGCCTTCATGTAAATAATCTTGTTTCTGGTTTTGTTTCGCCCACAGAGTTTTGCTTCAATTTAAAATTGAAGAGTACCAGGATCTTAAAATGGAATCAAACTGGCAACAGTATTTTTCTAATGTTTAGTGATTAGAATAATTTTAAACAATACAATTTGAATAGTTTCTATAACTTGAATCAAGTTTGCTCAAAACACAGCTTGATTTTCTTGAAATTTAGCTGAAGTTTATTGATGTTCTATGGAGAACCTCCAAGTATTTTGAAGTGCTCAATTTATACTCCTAGAAGAATATAATTAGAGCTAAAAACTGAAAACATTTTTAACAGAAAAATGTTATTTTTCATATACCTCAGGGTCTAGTTCTACTCTCATCACAAAACAAGTAGTTGTTCAGGATGTTTCATTACAGCTTCAATTTTCAGTAAGAATTAATAACGCTGATATAGAGAGAATATAATTACATTCATAGCTTTAATCCTTTCTTATTTTAATATTTTTAATTGAATATATATATATTCACAGTCTAGTATATAGTGTATTTTGCGTGAGTTTACTTGCTTAGTTAATTGATTATCATTCCAGTGGAATGTAACTCCCTGATATGCAGGGAACAACAGAAAAAATGCTTGTAAGTGCTGCAGAATAGAAAGGCAATGCAGAAATATGCTACACTTCTATGGTATGGGTGTCTAGAACATCTGCTCACTAATCCAAACATTATCTTACACATCTGGATTGACTGGCTATGTATCCAAGCCCACAGTGTGTTACCTACATAAAATCATAACAGTTACCACTTGTTAGGAATCTAACAGAGAAACAGAAGAATAGATGAATGATTTTTCTTATTGATCTTCAAAATGAGGATTCAGGTGTTTTTCAGGGAAAGTGTTAGAATCTTCTCTTGCTGCTGCTCTAACTCTGCAGATAATGAAGACAGTAACTAATTCCCATAGACAATTATTCTATCACTTTTTACAAGCAACCAGTTAACATGAAGTGTAATAATGGAATTAGAAACTATCCTATCTTCATTATTCTTGGAGCAAACTTAAACCTATTATGCCCAACCTTTGGAAAGCAGAGGATTCTGCTTGCAGGAAACCCTGCCCCTTTAGCCTACAGTTTTGGGGAGACAGAGCAAACATATCGACATATTGACAGCAAACATATAAGTAGTGTGGACATTTTGCTGAATAAACAATTGTTGACAGTTGCTGACAGCCTCAGTTTAATTTCAGATTCTCAGCAAAATCTGGGTATCTCAGATCTTTGACCATACAAAAACTCCATGCTTAATAAAAACTGCACTCATTGACAGAAAATATTAAGAAAGTGTAGTGAAAGAAACGGTATCTTCAAATGAACATGAGACCGTGGCTATGGGGACCAGAAAGTTGACATGTCATGTACAACACCAATAATTCATTACATGAATGTAATTAAGAAATCCCAGCTAAGTCTGCATCTGGATGCATTTCAGTGTATCCATGCTGTGATTCATCTCCCTTTAGGTGAAACATAAGTTGATGTGGCAGAGTGCCATGTGAACTAGAGATTAGGCAATATAGGAACTAGAGTTTGATTATAGGTTCAAATTAAGATCTGTATGATGGAAAGACAGTGCTTCAGTACAAATTTAAATGTGCACAGTATTTCTGAGTGAGATGAAATCATGAACAATGTTTTCATTCCAGCATTTGACACAACCTTTCTGTAGGAATAAAGAAATTGCTTGGGGAATACTGGGAATTCAGCTTGAATGAGTAATCTCTTGTATCAAATCTTGAATTTATACAAACAAATCAACATTTCAGAAAAAGACTCACAGTTACAGATCCAACTACATTTGCTGTTGATGATCCAGGGCCTATCAATTTATTCTTTTTAGAAGAACAATAGCATGTTGCTCTTCTGTAAAACAAGCTCATTAGAAGTGTTAGCAACTCCATTTTTCACACATAAATTAGTGAGAATTTTAGATCTGGCTTAAATATGGTGTACACACATGTTTCTGGGTGTAACCTAGGCCATAATTATTTCCAGAGCTGACAAATGCTAGAAGAAACATACTGTGAACATTCATTTGCAATTTTAAATTAATTTCATTGACTTTGTAGATGTAACTATTTTATTCACTTTCCATCAATATCCACTCTTACAAACAAGTTTCCTGGCAAGAACATTTTCTAGAGCACAGGGTTTTATATGAAAAGTATAGACTGTTAGCTACAAACAGATTTTAAACTGGTAATCGAAAAGATATATGGACAAAAATGCATATTCTAAGTCACAGCCCTCCAATCAGCAAACAAAAATATCACCATGTGATCATTTCTTCAACCAAAATAGCTTGGATTATGATTTTCAGTTCTTCACAATGAACTATGTATGAGCTGCAGACCAAGAATTATAGAAATTAGTTGGCAAATCATTTCAAATAACAAATAAATTAGAGTGAATCATGATGCATTTGTGAAAATGTCACAATTACTATGCTAATAAGTTTAAATTTACATAGTGCCTTTCATCTGAATGGATCCTAATGATGTATAATCTCAACATCCGGCAGAGGCATGATGTGACAAAGGCTGAGAAAAAATGTCTAATATTACTTTGTTAATACACAGAAAATGATACTTTATTTTTCAAGTTGTAGTAATATACTTAATTGCTATCAATAAAATAATCAAGTGCTTTTTGTTTCTTTTTCTGTACTCCTTGTTTCTTTCTTATTGTGGGATTTTTTTTCATTATTTAATTTTCTTTTACTTCTCTTCCTTGTTTTTAACATTTATTTTTCTTTCATTCCCACTGTATCTTCTTTTCCAGTTTGTTTTCTGGTGCTGTTTTTCTTAATTTATTTTCCTGTGCCTGTATTATTTTGTATTTGCTTTATGCTCCTTCTCTTCCATCTGTCGTAGCAAATTCTTCTATAAGCTGCCTTTTTCTCACTATATGCTTTTTGTACTCCAAGTTAGGAAACAGGAGTATCTCTTCTCCTCCTGTGACCCTGTGGATTTACTATCTCTAAGCATTTCACTGATTTTTCTTTCTACTTTTCTCATCATTCCTGCTGTTGTATACTCTGCCAGGATATTGTCTTCTCCTGGCTTAAAAATCCCTTCCCCTTGCATCCACAGTTATCCAAATGTCTCCTATTATACTTGCCCATGATGCATCACAAAAATGTATCTATGTAAGCTATATGCAAGTGCTATATATGCTTAAATAACATATGTTTTACATATTGAACTTAAGTGAGATCATATATTGACTTATAAGAGTGGTTCCCTTTAATTACAGTCCACACACATACCGTATGTTATGCATAAAAAACATATGTCAGACTATTTGTGTGTATGAAGCACTCATGCCTTTTCCACATGGGCAGGTCCTGCAGATATCTTGATCCCCCAAAGCAGAGTCAATATTACTTTTGCTTTTCCTCTTCAGTCTTTCAAGCCCCAGGGGTTTCCCGTTGACATGTGTACCCACTTCTCAGGTTTGCCACTGTGCTGCCTTCCCTGCCCCATTCTGATATGAATCCTGGTTTGGTTTTGGTTTTTTTTTTTTCTAGAAATGTTATTTGGTGATTTGATTTACAGACTATCCTTTTCAGAGCTTGTTGATGGATCTTCCTCTACATCACCCTTTCTCCTTTTCAAATTTAGGGAGCTGCACTAGCTTTGCACCTCCATGTCTTCTCAGGAAACTTCTTTTTCCCAGATCTCATTTCTCAGTTGTGATGGCAAGGGAGCTCAGTTCCTTCTTCCATCCACAATGTTTCAAAATCTGTTCTCCTAATAACTAGGCAACTGAGACTGAACGTAGAGACAGTTTGATGCTCGGTGAAGAATATTTTGTGTCAGGATCTGGGCATAGCTGCTCATGTTCCTTGTGACCGCAGTAAAATTATATACTGATTTCCATTTCCATTTAGACGGGTTTTTATTTCTATAGGTTGTTTGTAGGGAAGTCTTTTTTCCACTGAACAGTAAGCCCAACAGGACATGATAATAAAGGCTAGAGTGTTACATAATGACTACATGTTGCATGACCTGTATCAGAGCTATGGCATAACATGGTACAGTGATCAAAGCCAAGAAATTAATTGCTGCAATGCTTAGTTATAAAAAGGAAAAAAGCTTGCAAATAAAGAATCTTACTGGAAGTAAATTAAAAGGAGCAGATGTAAGCAGAAAATATTTGCAGATGATGGGGAAATTTTGAAGATATAACACTGGTGGCTAGCAGAAGACGCTGCCTGTTAAAAGACTTTAGGTAACAGCTAAAGAAAGCTATATAGCAGGGTATGACAGGCTATCAGAAGTAAGGGAATGACCTTGAGAGGGTCAGGTGGTGTTCAAATGAAAAAAAAACAACAACAACCAAAACAAAACAATAAACAAAAAAAAACCCCAAAACTCTGGTATGCAAAATATAAAACCACTGAAGCAGTTCTAAATGGATAACATTTTTAGAAAACACTTGGAAAATGCACACAAGCTAACAATAAATCCTTTTTCAAAGACTTCAGTAGCAGGAAACCTGCCAGATAATCTGTAGGACCTGATCTATTGGAATAAAGAAACACTCAGAGAAGGTGAGACTATGTCAGAACAACTGAATTATTTTATTTGTTTCTGTACGCACCATGGGAAGCTTAGGACGGTTTCCATTCCATAATCTTTATGGGACAAGCACTGAGTGGTCTGTCTCAAAATGATGGTTAACCAGAAGACATTCTGGAACAAGCTGGGCAAAAAACCTGTCAGATATCATCAGGACCTGGTGGTATTTACACAGGGGTTCTAAACAAGCTTAGGGATGAAATGAATAAACAATTAATGTGCTGTCTAACCTGTTGATGAAAATTGTCTTAAGCCTGATGTTCATACTATATGGATAAAACCACACTAAAGAATAAAATTGCTAGAAAATGGATAAATGCAGTTTTATCACTGGACAATTGACATCACTAGAGTGGATGGAGACCATTCCTCACAAAACCAGTCAAACTCTTTGAAAGAACTAACAATCATGAGAATAAAAGGTTGTCCTAGCTAATAACCCAGGAATCACTGAGTGTTAAGATGAAGGAATATCCAGCTGATATAATTTAGCTGGGTTTCCAAAAGATGAGACCTTTTCACCAGAGGTTATTAATGAAACAAGCTGACATGGTAGAAGAGGAGGAGTCCTCAAGAAGATCGGTATCTGGTTAAAGATGGAAACAAAACAAAAAAATGCAACAAAAAATAACAGTTTTCTCATTGCAGGTCACTGATGAGTGCCACAGGGATCTGTGTGAGGAGTTATGCATAGATAAAGATTAATGAAAGATCCACATCACAAATATTTGGTAATATTCAATACTTCTGCAAAGATGTGGCAGAAGACCTTCAGAAAGATGAAAGAAAAAAATGTACAAAAAACCAAATAAAATTGAAAATAAAATAAACAAATCTAAATATAAAATTATGCAAATATGAATTATAGGCATCAAAAGTTTTTATTACTCTGAAAAAAATGTGGGGGTAAGCCCCTCAAAAACTTCAGTTCATTACACAGTAGCAGAAAAAGAAAAGGTTGAAAATTATAAAGGAAAGAATGGAAAATACAATCGGAGACTCTTCTATATAAAAATTCAAGACGTGACAGCATCTCACATAGGTTGTATAGTTCTGGTCCCATCATCTAAAGGAATATATAATAATAAAAGAGGTATGAAGGTTTCAGGCTAAGGCGATCAAAGGCATGAAACAAATGAAACTGCCCCTATAAAATGACTGAGGACTCTTTATGGGGGGAAAGGAGATAACTGGAGTGGCTTTGTAAGGGTACCAGGGAGGAGTGAGAAGTTCGAGAGAGCAAATGTATCACTTGGCCATTCATGAACACAAGACAGTAAGCTGGATGGACCTTTCACCTAGCAGGCGGCTCTTCTATTCTTATGAATTATAGAAGAAGTTATCTTTTTTCTTGTGGCCAAGAGATGAAAAACTAAGTCTCTGATGACAGTGGTCTCGAAGTCAGAACTACTCTGTGTGCCTTTCATAAATGTTGTTTGACTGTTACACTGTGCCAAAAAGGCAGAGCAAGACATTGATGAAAAAGTTTGGAAAAGACAGCCCATCCCAACTTTCCTTTGTCATCTCTTCAGCATTTGTTGAAGTTGCAGGTTCATTGAAATGCTAGGTTCAAAATCATTAGTCATGGTTTTTTTAAGTGCTTGGCAGGACCAAATAATCAATTCTGCTAGTCATTCACTAATGTGTATGTAAGTGTGTTCAGTTGGTTCCATTGCCATACTAAAAGAAGCAGTCTGTTATTCATAGAAATATGCTTTTCTCCCCTTGCATATGCAGCAAAGCCTATCTGCTATGCCTGAGAAGTGGGAGAATTTATGAGGTTTATCTTAATTGATAAAGGTTTCTCCATTATTTGTTGAAATGTTTCTCAAATACCCTTTCTGAATCAGATTATTCCTTGACAACTTTGAAACAGTTAGAATTAAATTTTCTTGATGCTGAGATGATCTGGGGAAATGAGTGATTTAGGTGTCAAATGAAGGATGTAGTCACTCTTTTGCATGATGTAAAGAATGATGAGTCATTGTGGCTGAGATTTTGTGTGCAACTCAATACAAGAAGATGGTTTGCCACACTACATAATGCTCCCTATGATACTAACCCCCTCAAAAATAAAATGGTCACTGAAAAAAAATTTGTTGTTCATTTTTATTTTGGATTTATGCCAGGCAGCTGTTCAGATCCTCCTGGGAATATGGAATGCTTTTCCCTAGCAAATAATATTTTCTTATATTAAAGGATAAGTGGACCCAAAAGGTGTTTTATATTAGACTGAGAGCCCAATATGTCAAAAGTAAATATTTAATACATGACACAGAATGTCACACTCCAGGATTATGGAGTAACACAAACACTGTGCTAAAATACAGACGGACTAGGTTATGATTCTATTAAAAGGTTTGTACCATACAACCAATGTGCTGTATTATTTCTTTAAGAAATGATTTACTGTGTTCCCATGGCTTAGCATACATTTTAAGATTGTAGTGATGATAACATGCATGTTTTATGTCAAGAATGGTAATCAGGGTAAACCCTGAAGAATTATGATGGGGAGGGGGTTGTATTGTATTCCCATGAATGTGTGTGTCATTTGCCATATTTTTTCAATAAAAATAGTTCTTAAGCAGCAAACCTTTCTCAAGAACTGCTAGTTAGTAGTATTTATATCAGGATGGGACTCCCAAGGATCCCAGCAATTGACACAGAGTAGATATAGCAGTCTTTATGGTGAAAATCATCTTTGCTATTGCAGGGGCAAAGAAGTGGTACATCAGTATGTTAACAGTTCTTCATTATCTGACCATTTATCTATAACTGATAAACACTAATGACCTTGTCCTATACCAAGGTGCAGTGAATGAAGTTTATTTTTGTGAAGCTGGGTGGTGGCATGTTTTCTTACAAAACAAGGTCAAGTTTTAGTGCTCTGGTGGGCCGGCCTGTGTCTGCCTCTTGCTGCAATCATAGTGAAGGCTATGAAATAGAAAACAAGGTCTCCTGTTAATTTACTTCTTTAATTTTAGGTCATGAGGATCTATACTACGGACACTCACTTGCTCTGTAATATATATTGCCCTTACCAGCTCATTTCTGTAATGACCAACAGGCCTCTTAGCATAAGTCCACTCTAATATAACTATTTTAATAAAGATGTTCCACTGTATAAGTATACTTTGTTTACTCATTGAACAGTTTTGGTTTTGGTTTGTTTTATTTTGGTTTTCCATTTCTATTTGGACAGTGTGAGGTTTTAATTCCATTTTTTTTTAATGAGGAATCAGCCCCTAGGCGTCCTTGTATAATCAATAAAGGATAGCTTCCCTATATAACCATATTTCCTAGTTTAGCAGTCTTTGGATCTGAAGATGATCCCAGTTCATCCTGCTTTTCATCACAAATGTTTTGTATCAGATGAACTTTGAACTCTCAAGAGTCATTGGAGGATGGAGCTGAATGATATTTTGTGCTCATGGGAAAACTGGTTTCTTCTCACCACATGGGAACATGTAAGTAGAGTATATTTATTCTCTATTTCAGTTATTGTCTCACAGTCCTAGCATTAGTCTCAGTTGGAAGCTGATTGCCTGCAAGAACAGTTTGTTACTGTAACATGATGCTATAGTCTCCAGGTACTGTTGTACCTCTCTGTTTCTTAATACCGCTGCTGCCTCCAGGTCCACTCCGAGGTCGACCCAGACAGTTCAGCAGTCCTCTCATGAGGCAGCTATTTCCTGATGATGCAGCCCGATGATCTCACCAGTACCTGAGGACACTAGCTTGCTTCTAGGGGGGGAATGTTTGTTATTGATGTTAAAACAGATTTCTTCTATTCCCTACCAGGGAGCAAAGCTGTGATGAGAAATAACTGTTGTGGTGAAGTGGAGGGAGGGCACATTGTGTTGTAAAATGAAAACATGTAGGGCTTTAGCGAGGGTCATACCTTCAAACACATCCATGAAATCTGAAGAAAAGTAGAGTGGGTAAAAACACTCTATACCCACTGAGGCCAGCATTTTCTAAAGCATGTGCAGCTACCAATAGACATAGACAGTCCTACCTGAGAACTCAATGGGATTTTGGTACCCAGGGGTATTTTCAGAGAGGGGGGCTGGCTGTGACCTACTTCTCTATGCACATGGTTCTCAATTTTGCTTGTCCAAAGGGCATGTGTCAGAATTTTAGGAACTTCAGTTGTCATAATGCCACATAGGTGAACAATACTTACAAAATCTTCCACTTCTAAAGACTGTTGATATAAAGTTAGAAGCCAACAGATTCATTCCTTATTTCAGAAGGTAGAGAGGTCAGTAGTTTGATGCCAAAGTCCCAATGTACAGGGCCTAGTGATGACGAACGTTTGGTATCAATTAAAAAAAAAAAAAAAGCAAATGTTTTCATTTCTTCAATCAATCTCTTTCTGCCTCCAAGTAAAATGTGGTGACCAGATTTTCAAAATCTTGGCTTTTTTGATAATCAGGCCCATAAACACCAGAGACAATATTTCAAGAGCTTGTGTAAGCAAAACCAGCCATTTAAGCATCATCTAAATTCCAGACTGGTAGAATAAGTCTAAATGGTGACTTTGTTGTCAATATACTGCAAAAAAACCTCCATAATGATAAAAATGCAAGAAAATTGCTTCCTTCTGCTAAACTTATTTTGGACCAAGAGTGAGTCTAATTTCAAGATGCTGTCACATCCTGGTTGGAGGTGGCTGTTTGTTGACAATGAAACTTGTTTCCTACTTCTTAATATGAACCAGAAAATTATCTGTGCACATTAAAACCAAAACTAAAATAAGCAATCTACTAAACTAACAAAAGCCTTTGCAGTAAGGTTGTTGGGGTTTGGTTCAGTTTTGTTTTTCCTTCCTTTTGCCTTCTTCCTTTTTGCTGATTCAGTTGAAGCAGACTTCTGTTCATCAGCCAGGTTTGTGGAAAGAGGCACTATTTTCTGTGAGAACAACTCATACTGTTGAAAATGCAGAAATGTTTGAGTACATAAGTTCTTCTTTGGTATTTTGCTTAGCTGTCTTTGAGGGCTAAATGCATGCAATGCAAGGGCTTTCCTTACATTACTCTCCTACTGTTTCGTGACAGTGTTTCTGTCTGATTCATCTTCTGTCCAAAAAACTACTTTTAAAATCTTGGTGCTAAGCAGTATCATCTCTCCAGGGCATCCTGCCAGCCAGACCCCTTGGGCGCTCCCCTCACACTCCTAGACAGGAACAAATGCTAAGCTGACTGGGTGGGAGGATTTCTGATCTGGTTCCTGAGGAACTGTTCCTCTCAAAGGGAAGTTTGCAAACAACCATTAAACTCGTGAATTTGCAGAGGGTTTGTATTTGGAATGAGATTTCTGTCATGCCTTTGCAATGTCATCCTTAAATGCTGAAAAGAAAAAAAACCCAAACCCAGTGGTTTCATTTTCATAGTAAGAACTGTAAAAGTATATAACAGACTAAGTGTGGGGTAATATAACCAGACATCCCAACTGGCATATAATGAGCCAGCTATTCCTATTATTTTTTAAATATCTTTTTTATTTTTAATTGTGCTATATCCATCTGTCCTGAGAAAAAGCTGATGAGAATTTTTACTGGTTGGCTTCGTGTCTTAGTCTCTAGGAGAAAACCCGAATGGCTAGGGTTTTTTTTGTGTGGGCTAGGCTTGTCTGGGCATTTGGTTCACATATGTCTCATAAACACCCCCACCCCCACCTTCCTCCCTATTTCCTGACATACTTTGCTGTTGCATCTTTTCAGTGGGAGTGTCTGCTCTCTCAGCTGATGGTTGACTTTTCAGCTGAGAAGAGTATAGTACTGGAAGATCTGCTGTTTAGTTTGCCACATTATTCAGTCATAAGTAGCACAGGAAAGATGTTCTTGTTTGTTTTAAAGAAAACACTGTAGTGGGTGTTAACAACCTTAATGTATAGGCACTTATAAATAGATGTCCAACCCAAACTATTACTTTAAAAGAACATCCCTAAAAAGGGATGGGGCTTAGATCCTTGTATCCCTCCCCCCAGCTACCATTTTGTGCTGCTTCAGGAGAAAAAAAGGGGATTATAAAAACAGAAGGTTACCTCAGATAAGGGGAAAATCTTGGGTGTTCCAGCTCTGTCTTGCCTTTTTCATGGTGGCAGTTAGGCTGAACATGTGTGAGAAGAACATTGAGGTAGGAGCTGAAAATGCACAAGTCTGACTTAGGTGCTCCAGAGTCCTAGAAGTATTCTCAGCACGAAAGCTCTTTGTTAGTCTGAGCCACCACCGTAGCATCCTCCTTCCTTTTACAACAAGGGCCCAGCCACCCTGAAAGATCTCACCTGATAGTGTGAGAGAGGAAAGCAGGAGCAGGGCTTGGCAAAAGTTACTGTAAGGCATGGTCAACAGTTTTCTGTCATGCATAAATTAGTCAATTAGTAAGAGGAATTACACTGTGTTGCACCTGAGAGCAACCTGTATCTGCAGCTGCCCAAATGGATTCAGAACTCTTTTAGACTTTACTTTGCATCCATCACATTTAACACAGCTTTATCCTCCCTGTGCAGTAATGTGCAGGGTTTTTATGCTGTCATGGAGTTTTCCTTTGGTAACATAATCTGTTCTTGAAATCCAAGGGGCATGTTTTGACCTGTTTTTTTTAATGGTGGAAAAAAGCAGCTAGGGGAGGTTCTGAGTTTTATAACCCTACTTCCAGGCAGACATCTTTATTAGCATATATGCAGCTGTTTACCTAAGAAATCCTGTGCTGGCCTGGAGGGTTGTTTACACTGAAGAAATACCTTATTTGGGATCTCAGAAAGTGTTGGGGGTAATAAAAGAAACAGTGGCTCTCAACCTGGAAGACAAGTGAAATAATTACACTTCTTTGGAAGCAGAAGGAGGGCTATCCCCACTTAAAAGAAGTGTTTCCCCTCTGAAAAGCTGCAATGCTACAGAAGTAATATTAAAAAGGATAAATGTTTGCAATGCTGATGAATGGAAAGTGAAACAGTTCAACTACCTGTGTTATTTCTGGAGAGTACTTTGCCTCATTACTTAGCGGCTGTTCACCTTGCTTCTCAGAGGGCATCCAGGCAATAAGCATTGAAAGGCAGTGCAGGAAAGGGTTGCACAGTCGTCAGTTTTTGAGCGTGGCTTTCTCAGCTGAGGAAGTGAGACCGAAGTGATATTTCAATGTGCTGTCCTTCCCGGCTCTGTTGTGCTCAGACCAGAGCACCACACAAGCTGGTTTTCACTCAGAAGCTTCTCAGCTCCTTACTTATAGGTGTCATGTTTTCTTTTTCAGTCTAAAGAGGATTGCATTGGGTCTATATAATACAAAGGTAATATGTGAAAAACAAAGCACAAAACAGTATTAAACACAAAAGGGAATGAAGTGAATCTTCAGATTGCTTACTAGGGAATAGTTGTTTATGACATGAGTAGACATTGCATGCTGAGCTAGAGTTTCAGGCCAGTGAATGGCCCCCTACAAGAGTCTGAAGTCCTTTCCTTTTTGCGTGTTTTCTATTTATGACACTGAGCATGCATGTGTTCAAATTTCAACATAATATGTTTCATATTTTCAAGTGAAAATATTTTCACCCCTTTCACATCTAAGCTGTCCAGAGGCTGAACTTGGCAAAGCCCATACCAATGACTCAGTGCCATAAAAGAGGGGAGATAATCTCCGTACCACTCTACTTGGTACTAACCTGAGTACACTCCTCTCCAGTACATAACAGGATTAGAAACACTTCAATGAATTTGGTCTCCCAGTTTTCATTCCACCAGTATTACTTAGCTTCATTTAAAGCTGAAGAGCTCCAGAGGGCCTGGGAAGGCCCTTGGTAAAATCACCCTTAGGGAATACTGTCTCCTAATTAAAGTCTATATTCATACGGTGTTTACAAAGAAAAAAGTGTGTTAAACTTGAATAGGAGAAGCTGATGGGAATATTAGGAAAAGCTGATGAAAAAAAATGCTGCAAATAGGTAGAGAAAAAAGGCAAGGTTGTCTAATCTTAAGTTACTTCACATATTCTTAATCCTTCTTGAAAAAAATGTTATGTTTCTTACTTTGTAGAAAGAGAGAGGGTGAATTAAAGTCTGGGAAGAATAGTTGTAATGGGGAGAGAAGTATTTGTTTCTGTGCATCCCCTTTAAAATGAGATATTCGATATCCTCAAATAAAACCTACTTACAGGAAAGTAGCAACAAATTGTTGTTGTGGGAGTAATCAGGCTTCGGGAAGAAGAAGAAATGACTTACCAGTGTCTTGAACGTAAATTTTTTTCCATGGCAAAAGAGTTGTAAGAGAATAATACTGTTTAACAAAAATCCTCCAAGTGACAGACACAGAAAGTTGAAGACATCTACACCTGGGTTTGCAGTGTCTGGACTCCTTTTGGAGCATAGATCATGCAACAGTGGACAGAAGATAATGCAATATGTCACTGCAGCAGCTGGTTGGCCACACATGCTACAGGTAAAGAAGAGAAATGGTATCTGGATTAAGATTTCTTAACTCTTCAGTTCATTAATTCATATCACAAGGTGAATTGTGGGAAAGGATGAGAGTCAGGAGTGGTTCTGATTGCTGTAACTCTAATTAGAGCAGTAGGCATGACACGTGGGCTCATGCAGTGAGTTTGCAAGGAAAAAGGGCATAAAAATTCAAAGGTAAAGTTTTAAAAAATTGAAAGGTAAATGAGGCTTTAGCATACCTCAGCCCACAAGTATCTCAATCTATTTTTGTTAGCCGAGGCTTCCTTTCCCTTCCTAACAGAAATCCTAAGAATGGAAGTAGAGCAGCAGGAAGTCCACAAGGTCAGTCTGATTAAATAGGCCTGGTCCTGAATCCTCAAATATTTCCTTCCTCAGTCTGTGGGCCAAATCTAGACACTGCAGATGATTCTGGAAAAGTTTCCTGAGTATAGAGGTCAGTATTAGTAGCTTCAGCAGGAGCTAAGATACTAGTGACAAGGTAGGAACTCTTGCTATTAGCAGGTCCCGTTTATCATCAGAAATTCCCGTCTGTACCTCATCCTACTTAGAAGGGATTTCCTTAACAGAGATGGGCTGTATTACTCCTACATGTCTTAATATCTTGAAACTGTGTTCCTCTTCTGGCAATGAGATGCCAGAGCCTCAGAGGCTGTTGTGCAGCACAATTGCCTTTCTAAAAGGTGACATGTGGAGGGATATTGAAAGAACGGTTCACAGGGATTTAACTGAAGGGTTCCCACTGATGTTAGTTTACCCCCTGCGAGTCTGACAGGGTAGATTAGGCCACGTTGGGGAAAATAACATTCATGCTCAGTCAATCACAAAAGATCACTGCTATTGTGTCACTTCTGAAAGGACACGTAGGTATTAGCCATTGCGGTTCCAGTTTTGTTGATTTGAAGCTTGTTAAACTAGTTTTGTATTCATTGAAGGAGTGCTTGTGGTAATAAGCAACTAAGCTGAAGCTCTGTGATCCTGCAGCTAGGGCTCATAGAGGAACTAACACACATCTCTTTAGCTTAGTGCTGAGAGAGGAGCCATTTTTTCCTGGAGTTTATTCATTAAAAAAGAAAATCCAGTTTAATCAGTTTAGAGAGCTGTCCTGCTGTGTTCATACAGAGCTCAATGGTTTGGGCTGGGTCCAGCAGTCCTTCCTTCCCAAGCACTCCGGACATCTTTATCAAGTCCCTGAGGTGGTTAGTCCTCCCCACGATAGCTGTAGAGACGGTGGTGGATCTCTGATTTGTTCTTTCTGCCTGCCTGACTCATCTTCCCATACTTCTTTTTTTAGCACTCTCTGTTTGCTTCTCTTCTACTGTCAGATACTAAAGAGTTAAAACTGCTTGAATCAACCAGTCTCTCTTCCCAGTGACGGGGGAAAAATAAATGTTCTGTTTCTTTACTTTACTTGAGATATGTCACAGAGGTTGCAGAAAAATGCAGTAAGTGACATCTTTCATGTTTTTCTGTCATTTCTCTGAAACAAGAAAATTTCAAGCTCTTATGAGTTAGGAACACTGACTCATTACCAACAGAAACAAACAATTCCAAATGTCTGAATAAAAAGAAAAAAAAAAAAGAAAGATCCCACAATGTGGCTGTTACTGTCAAACAGCAGAAAATAACCTCCTGATATGTCTCTATGGCCTGACTTCCTGAAAGACAATACAGCCAGTCTTCTTAGAGCCAATATGGACTGTAGTTTTCTTCTTACTGCAACATTTAAAGAAACACATAAAAAATTGCATAATGTTATTGTGTTACAGTAGAGTATATATACCTGCAAAAAAAGATAAATTCTTTTGAAGTGAATTTCAAATGCAAAAGAAAGATAAGATCTGTCTTAAAGACAGTATAGCACTTGGAATTTTTATAAGTCCAGAAATTCATGCTGTGTTGCTTCTCTATAGTTTATTACTCTGTGGCTAAGTACTGGAAAACATTCCCATGTACGGTTTAATAAGTTAACGAACAGTCAGTAATGACAAAGCTAACTTATTTTCTGGATAACTGGAAAGAATTAATTTTGCACTTAGAATCACCATATCTGAAATAGAAACAAATTGTCTCCCTCACAGAAATAATTTGAAGTCAATCATTTATATAACTGCATATTTTTTTGTGTGTATTCTCTGAAATGGCTGTGTGCAGGTCAAGATTCCTTGTTTCTTTGAGTGGACTGTGTTTGCTGTTTTTCAGTATTTATTGCCTGAAGGCATTAATCATAAACCATTTTCTCTGAGTAGTTGATATGCAAACAGCCAAAGTTTATATTGTGTTGCTTACTTGTAGCTCATCAGAAACTCACATGATATAATTTCTATTTCTGGATTGAATGACCATGCATGCTTTGCCAGGGTGAATATTTGCATGGGTGAATTGAAAATCCTATTTCTGTATATACTTACTTGAAATTCACTTCCACATTTGTGCCAGAAAATTGGATTGCTGAGAAGGTGAGCACAATGGGAAATTCATTTAAAAATGGACTGAAGCTCTTTGCCTTGATCTAGAACTGACTTTGCAAAATGAATTTTAAGAGAAGAGGAATAAATATAAATCTGTTTACTTTTGAGTGGCGATGAACTGCTGTGAAGTATACACTTCACAGTGTATTTTTCTTGACCTTATTTTTTCTTTTCATGGGGTCAATTAGATTTCTACAGATTTAATTATTTGCTCTTGATTTTAAAGAACATTAAGAGCATTCTTGGCTGCATCTGTAGATATATTCTCATATGTTCCTTCAGAACTTCTTCTGACTTTTGCTCATGTAGTAGGAAGATCATCCGGATGCAGAAAAGCATAATATACTTGCAAAAATGGTGTCCTTCCTTACTGATCGGAATGTTTTCTATACTAGAGGTTTTATCTTTAACTATCTTGGTTAGCTCTTCTGTGAGTTTAAACTGTTAGCTCTTCTGTGAGTTTAAACTGTTAGCTCTTCTGTGAGTGTTAAGCAAGCCAAAAACCTGGTGCGTGCACCTGACTCAGAAGGGTAAGTAGCATGAGGTATAAACTGCAGTATAAGTGTAAGATACAGATTCTCAGTGATTCTCCAAAGGCAAATCAGTCCAGTGATCCAGATTTTGTGAGTCAGTCTGTGGTTTTTCTCTTCCTTTTACGTATCTGCTCAGTGCTCTCAGTACTTATTTCTGTGGCACTGGTAAACCTCCACCGACTGCTGGGCTCAGATTCTGTGTTTCCAAATATCTGGGAACTGGGTACTTTGGGGTTTTTTCTGCTCTGAGTAAACTGTATCTTTCTTGGTTGTCTCTGAACGCCTTCCAAGAAATAAAAAGGATGTTACCTTTCAAAACAGTCAGCCCTCTGTTGCTAATACCCTTGTTTCTTATCCCTGTCTTCTCATAGGAAGACATAGACATGCACACTCTTTACCCTCCTGTTTTGGCTCTCTGGGTACATACAACAGTGAAAGAAGATGTAGTTCCTGACTACAGATGCTCCTTGGAATCACATTGCTCTTTCTCGATCTGCTTATTCTGCAGCCATCTCCCTCAGCTTGATCCCGCAGGGCTGGAACAGTTATAACTGGAATTTAAGATAGTTACCTGTCATTTATATTAATGATCGTTATAGCTTTATGCACTAACCTTACTTATTTGACATTGAGCTCAGTAACATTCCATATGTTGCCAAAACTGGAATTAAACTGTAATGAATCAGGCTTTGTGTATCACACTGATTCTTTCTTAGAAAACTTGGCATGTACTTTGAAAGTATAAGGTTAGGGGATGTTAGTCACCTAACAATTGACCCATGCTTAGAATCACTAGAGGAGATGTCAGTCATACACTGGAATTTGGAAGTAGTGATCAATTATTTATACTAGTGATCATTCAGCCCTTATCTAATAACCCACTCTGTACTTTCCACAGTCTAATTTCATTTGGTGTTAGTGATCACTGCTTTTCCACTTAAAGTGATCTGATTAGACCTTGATATATTTCCTTTTTTCAAGATATAGCACATCTTCTGCAACTCTATGTAGCATATATTCAGGTAGAATTTGATTAGACTGGACAATTTACTTGTGATTCATGCCTAGTTTAAGATACTGAAGCAGGCAGGAAGGCGCCAGTACAATTTTAAGCCATCCAGGGCAGCAGCTAAAAAGCCTTTCTAGAACCATAATACGTAATGAACATTTTAGTTACTTTGAGAATCACATCAGATTTGCTGACTATAAAAACAAAACTCAAACCCACCAGGCAGGAGCCCTTGCATATAATTTTTTTCCTTTTGTCAGAATTCTAGTGTGCAGGAGAAACCTGCACAGATTGCTGTACTGGGGACTACTATGTGACTATTTTGGGTGGCAAGGCTAGGAGGGGTTTGTGTGTTTGAGCCATGGATGTAGCAGAAATTAACATTGACATAGGCAGATATCACTTGTAGTTTTACAGATCATAATTTAACAGTGATATTTGCTACTGGCATAACTAAACATATATGTATTTATATATGTATATATTTATATATTTTATGTGTATGGTAGTATGTATTTGTATGGATGTATACAATGTGTATACAGCTATACAGACATATATGTGAGTGTGAATTTATATACCTATCTATATGACATACACATGCATAACAGCTGGTGCAAGAGGATGCTGGGCCAAACTGGGACTAGGGCCAGAGCAGGATCAATCAGCAGGATCAGACAGCATGACATGTGGTCACTGATGATCTCTGTCCACGGAAATGGCCTCCAGGTTAAAAATAAGGCCAGAGAGGGCTGAGGCTTGCATCGGCAAGGATGTCCAAAAGGCACTCTGCTCATATAAGAACTCCTCTCATCTGGCTATTTGGATCTCTTCAGGGTTAATATTTGGGCCATCCCTAAACCTAAGGTTCAAGCCATGAGAACCAAAGGGTAAATGTTAGAACTGGAAAGAGCCAGCATGAAATATAAGGGCAGATAGCTAGGTTTAGCCCAGAGGCTAACAGGGATATTGGGCTTATGCCACCAGGCGTTGTCCCTGGGTACAACCGGGTCAACAGGCTTGGGCAGGTACCAACATGGGCCATCTTTTCAGTTTTATCTTAAAACATGGCAGTCTTTGATCTGCATTAAGGAATTAGCTCATGTGTTGCATAGGTACAGAGATTCAACTTTGGGATAGGTTTGGTGAGGAAATCTTCAGCCCACCTGCTTCACTTTTAGGCTTCTGCACAAAGGGCTCAGATGGACAGTGTGAATAAATTGCTAGTATTAAGGTCACCCATGACAACCCTAACACATTATAAATTGGGTTGGAGTGTCACTTTAATGAACATGTCGCCACCTTCATCTCAGATTTTTTTCCATGTCCTTCTTTTTATTAGGTTGGAGTGGAACTCACTATACAGAGGTATGAAGTAAACTCAGCTTACCCAACTACTGAAAGTAAACTTTCTCACTATGTCCTGATCAGTTTGTTTCTGTCTTCTACAGGACTTTAACTTGCTCTTTCCCTGTAGTAAGGCTTCATAAATTTGGAGGAGCCCCAGAGTGGACTGGAGGATATAATAAACCCTAATCCTACTTATTCTTGGGGTGAGTGAAAAGTAATTTACTGAAGCTCGTGAAAGTGTATAGCTCAGTATATTCATATAAATCTCTAAGTGTTGATTTAATTCTGATTCCACAATTTTCATAAATGGCCTCTGCTTTAAAAAGGTACATTTTAACATCATATCTTATACTAAAATTAAATGCTGTCATATCTAAGGTGGTCTAGCATGAGCATAAAGTATCTCTGTGGTGTTTCAAAAGCCCTGACTTGATGTTCAAAATCTCGGTTTTTTCCTCCAACTTTTCCATATGAATTCAGTTAAGAAAATAACAACATGAATTATTTATTTATTATGCCTCATCAATCTTTCTTTGGTGTGCATAAGCAGGGACTTTTTAGTATTCCTTTCAGCCGTGTTAACAGAACCCAATAAGAAGTAAATACCTTGATGAAAATAATATGCTGTATTCTTATTCAATCAGATTGGTCTCTTTACTAAAGCATTTTGTGTAGTTTAGCTGGCATTGATGATGTCCACAGTATGCAGGCAGAATTGTATGGCCAGAGGGAGATGTATCTATCACAAAGTATCCATCACAAGTTACCTATTGCAGACTACCACGCTATTTTGTTTTTTTGAAGTATTCTCAGAATTGTTCTGCCTTGACTGCAGTTATGCCTCTGGACACTCTTACCTTCAAAAATCTTTCACTTTGCCCTGGGCTTGATTAACACTTTACCCTTTACTCCAAGTTTAATTAACTCAACCTATGTCAAATCCAATAAACATTATGGAGTGGAGTTCAGATAACATTAAATGATGCCTCTTACTTTTGCCTCAGTCATTTAAGGCCTTTAATTACTGCAGAAATATGTACAAGATCATTGTATAAAGTACACATTTTTGCTAATATTGTTAATTATGCTTTTTTTTTGTATAGGGTAGGGACCTATCGCCAATGCTTAATTAAAATGGAGCAACTAACATTCCAAAAGGGCAGAACTTCTTGCATTAATAATCTGGCTGTTCACAAAACTCGCACAAAGCTGTATTTGAAACTGTTTTTCCATTGATCTCTTGTGGTTTGGAATTGATAGGTTGGAAAAACTTCATATTCTTATGTTAACTAAATCCTAAATTTTCTGAAATCAGGTCAGCAGTGATCTAAAGATGAATCTTCAAAGTCAATCAACGTTTCAACTAGAAAACAAATAAGCAAACAAAGGAAAACTTTAGAGAACACTGTAAGAACAGTTACCAACCAAATAAATGTAAATGAGCTACAATGGACAGACCCCTTTGTACTGTGGTTTAGCCGCCTTTTATTGCACTACTAAGGATCTGAAAAAGGTTGCTAATCTGTTGTGCTGCAGACACACCCAAAGGCTTTGCAATTTAAACAACCAAGAAAAATCTGTAAGAAGGAAAACATGGGGGTAGATAAGCTAGTTTGCCTGAGGGTGAACGACAGGTCCTATAATGAACACCGGGTTTCCCATTCCAGTACCCCTCAGGAGTTCATAGTCTGTTAGGTCTTTCATCCCTCACGCTCCTTTAAAGTAAAAGAAGATTGAGAGGTGACTTGATTATAGCGTAGATAGAGTAACTTCACAGGGAGAAAACACTGGCTACTGAAGTGTTCTTTAATCTAGAAAACAAAGGCGTTACTAAGTATAATTGCTGGAAGCTGGAGTCAGACAACTGCAAATGAGAAATAAAGTAAGCACCTTTACAAATAGAAGGTGATTAAGCAGTGGGGAAAAAACTTACCAGAATTCTCAACTTTCCTATCAATTAAACGTTGCTGTAGCATTTTCAGATGAAATGAAAAACAAACTTTCAAAAGAAAATCTTTGTCTGGAAACACATGTGTGTTTTTTGATGAAAGCAGAATCTTTCATCTGTGAAATTTTATTTTGGTTACAGTTGTTTAGATTTTCTTTCACCAGCTGTTATATTCAGATTAAAGAAGGGTAGACAATATTGCAACTGCGTTATGTATTTTACTTATAAGTATAGAAGATGATCTCCCAGAGTTCTGAAATTATGTCAGAAACCTTCAAAACCTCAAAACCTCACAAATTTTCAAAAACCCATAAGCTTCCAGCCATTTGGCTGGAAAGGAAACTACAAAAGTGACTCAGTATATCTCAAAAGTCTCAGAAACCAAAAGACAAATAGTAAGAAAGACAAATCAAAGTTTAAAATCATACAAAAATGTTATCTACATTAATGATTTATTAAACACTTGAAAAGAAATCTGGGTTACAAGTAAAAAAAGATGAGGTGTCTGAAAATATTTGAACTTATTTTTGTTTGGCATTTAGATGGGATTTTTTGTTGTTGTTTTTTTAAAGGAAAATTACCAAATACTCCATTTTCAAATAATGAAAAAACCCAGAATGCTTGTTTCTAGCAAACATCTGGATTATTGTAAACTTACAATAAAAAGGTATCTCTACTGTTCCATGTCTTTCCACTGTGATTTAAAATTTTTGTTCTACCCTCAGAAAATAACAGCTTTGATCCTTCTGAGGAAGTTTTTGCCTTCAGAACTCTTAAGACTGGCTAGATCTTAAATACCACTAATGGAAGGTTTGCAGAATCTGACGGGCATAAGTCTTGCTTGTTCTATTTTAATGTGTACGTTTTTTTACTGGGCTCCATCCTATGGAAGATCAGTTTAAAGATAGTCACAGAAAAAGCCTGAAATGCTCCAATTAAGTTCTGTTATAGCAAGAAAACATTGGTCTCGGATTTGACTGCTTCAGTGTCTCAGATAAACGCAGATCATCCTAGTGCAGTGTCCTGAATGAAAGTGTGAACCTGATCCCAAGCTGTTAAAAGGCTGCAGCCGTGTTGTTTGTTTGTGCTGCTGGGGGAGGATGAGAAACTGGAGGTGGAGGGAGGGAGATCTCTCTGTGGTGCCACTGCTTCCATTGTGCTCTTGTTACAGCCTTATCTCAGTGTCCAGATAAAATGTCAAAGGCTGTAAGAGAAATGCAGAAGCAGAGTGGTCTGAGAGTGATGGCTGTTCTTCGGCGTGGGCAGAGGGTGAGGAGGGATAAGGTCATATCTTATTTAAGTGTTCATGATCACTATAGCTGCCCACAGCTCCCCAGGCTTTGTTAAGAGGATATGTTTTCCCAGCATTACCAGACTTCTAGGAGAATAAATTAACAATCCTTTTCTTACATAATGCCATGCTCGTTAACTCAAACTGAATTTCAAAGGAAAAGAGTCTGTTGTGCATGAAAACTGTGGATTTTTGTCTTGCATCTGGAGAGTCTGGACCTCTGCTGGCAGGGTATGATTTAGGCTGCAGATCCTACCACTTGCACAGTCCTTTCTGTCTGCCTCCTGTTCCTGGAGCCATTTCTTTGCTCTCATTGGAACGGATGGCTCCTGTGAACAGCTCGTTGTTTCCAAGGTGGCATCCCTAGCACAAGGCAGCTGTGGGAGGGGGTACCAGAATGGAAATGTAGGAGATGGCAGGTGAAGTATTTTGAAAATTTGCAACTATGTTTTTCTCCCTGTTAGGAAAAGGGTCATAGAGCATTCTTCTGCCTTGCCCTGATGGACTTAACTGCCCACTTGAATCAATATTACAGAAATGATTTGCATACTCAACCTACAACAATTTCAGTTTCTCATTCAAACTATACCAATCTCTGCACTCATAGAAATGCTGACTTTAGTTTATTGTCTGTTAAATTGCTTGCCAAAGTTGTGTAGAATAAAGGGTAGAGTAGGAATATCTTTCTGATCTACACTCACTTTGCCTGTGACCACAAGTTTTTAGTCCATATCCAGGACTCACAGGTGTTAATAACACATGAATAAGAAGGCATAATTATCAGATATTGATTGAAATCAGTGGAAGAGACATTTACCTTGTGTTCTTTAGCTGGAAGAGAAGGGGAAGAGAAAGAGGGAAGGTTGCAAGGTTATAAATTTTAACATGCTTCATGCAACCTCTTTATAGATACCCAAGAAAGCACAGCCTTTCCACTTGCTGGCCAAGTGTCTGTCTGTCTGCCTGTCTCCTTGTTATGTCTCTATAGAGATTTTATCATACAGGCTTTTTGCTGCTCAGGTTTATTTTCTGATATAGTCAGAAAAGTCATACAATGACAGCTCAGGCTTTAATTTTCAAGACATATGAATGAGAGACCTTTATGTTGGGTAACTATGACAGACATAATATAACTACTAAACAGGGTGAAGGGTTGTGGCCACCCCGTGCATTTGCTTCTGTAGAGCTCCTGACTCCAAGTGGTGACAGCCTCTGGCCAGATGGGACTAGCAGCATGGAGAGGATATGAAGCTATGTTCTGTCTTTTGTCTGACTAGATGGGTATGAGGATTTGAAGACTATAGGGCTGAAGGATATATAGTTGGGGTTTATGAGGGCTTCTGCTAGGATTGTTGGCATTTGTTGATTTTTTTTAATACTTCTGAAATCTTGACAATGATGATAGACACTAAAGAGATTCCTACAGAGGAAAGATAGTATATCCCAATCAACTTGGCTTCCAAATATTAGAAAAGAGAAGGAACAGGGAAAAAGACTAAGGCATAGCAAGACCACAATGCATCACACAAGTGGATAGCATTCCCACCCATTCCCTTTCACACACAGCTGAGGTCTTTTTCCAAACACAGACGTGCAGACCACAGAGCTGTGGGCTTACTCTTCTGGGTTGTCTCCCTTTGTATTATTTGATTCTTATAACATCCCTCCATGAGCCATCAGCAAGACAATTCTCATCTTCTTCTTCACCACTCCCAAGGGCACATGCTACCTTCAAGGTATTGCATAAGAGGTTCATAGACAATACTTCAGTCTTCTTGAGATCTTTGATTCTTTTCCCCAAAACTTGATGGACTGAGTTTTGTTCCTCTAAGTATCATTGTTTCTTCTTACAGATAAGCTCTTTACGTACCTATTTCTCAATTTCTTGGGACTAATGAGGTGACGTTTTAACACTGCACTGTCCAACACAGTGTTGAATAGTCACAACACATACATCCTTTTGACTGGCTGATACTTTACAGCCACATTCAATATCTTATAGGTAAATTACACCACAATTTGTCTTTGTGTCTCACATTTGTGTGATATATACTTGTACACTGTAATCTGGGCTCTAAAAAATGCATTAATTACTCAGCACTATGATTACGCATGGCTAATTCAATACTGGTATAGTAAGCCTTGGTTACAGGATTTTTTATTATGGTGTTATTAGGTCTGCAGTCAGATAAACAATTCCTAGATTTCTAAAGCAAATATTTAAAATATCAGATTGTGGGATAAATGCGAAGGTATCTTATGTTGTGTCCCATTTTTATTAATGGCAACTGTCATATAATTTGCAAGGGAACTGTTGCATAATAACACTCTACCATGGAGTGCATCTTCTTTCAGAGTGAGTTCTGCAATGATTTTCCATAAGATCTCTGTGCTACTGATACTTTTCTGATAGAGTTACCTCCATTCTCATATGTTAACTAAATTATGGCAGAGGCATTTTTATCACTGATATCTTAATGAGAGGAAGAATTTTATTTTTTTTCTTTCTTGGCATTCTCAAGGAAAATATTTTCTTCTGTTTTCCTTAGGGATAGCTTCATTATAAAATGATTTCTTCTGTTCTTTCCTATCAGGACATGGGAGACTATATGTCCCTTTTCATTTACCCTTTTTATCTCCTAAGCTTTTCCCTTCTGTCCCTCTTCTCCTTGCATTTTTTAACCTCTTCCATTTTCTCTCCCATCATAATATGAGCTTTCTCAGCTCTCTCTCTCCCTGTCTTTTCTTAACAAAAAGTTATAAAAGAAAAAGACTGCTGGTCCAACAGACTGCTGGGAAGAACTTGTGTTTACATTTTAAGGTCTTTAGGAAATCCTTCCTTTGTCCTGTGTGTTTTACTAAGTCTAACACAGGAGTCCAGGACCATGATAAGAGAGTCCTTGTGCTACCAAATTACATGTAAGTGATGATAGGATGTTCATATGAGATCTGAGGTTGAAATCTCCTTGTTAAAATGGATAAGGGAATTCTTTCAAGAAACTGAGAGACACAGAGCAGGTATCTTATACTGCTTTTAGGAAAATGAGTTACTTCCTCATGTAATGACTACTGCAGTTCACTGTCCAGTATTCAGGTCTAGTCTGTAAGGGTAAAATGAATTTATTTTGGTTTTAAGGAAGTGATTCAGAACACTACATGAGCACTTAACAGTATACCCTAACCCAGGGGTCCTCAAACTTTTTAAACAGGGGGCCGGTGCACAGATGAAGTGGCAGGCAGTCATCTGCGGCTGCTTGGTTTCCCCCTGCAAAAAAAGGGCGGGGGGTGGGTGAGGCGGGGGTGTTCTGTACGGGGGCTGGATTGAGGACCCTGAGGGGCTCTATCTGGCCTGCGGGCTGTAGTTTGAGGACCCCTGCCCTAGCCTGTCACACCTGACTTCAGTAGTGTACTCCAGAATGTCCTGCATAATTATCTTCCAGAATGAAGTATATTTGTGGTTTTATCAGATCATTTAAACACCTAAAATGGTACTAGGTACCTATGTTTAGTGATCTGAATCACTTCCTTTTGTGAGTTTTTAGATCTTTCCATTTGGACAGCATTTGCTCTTTGTAAAGGTTTGCAACCAGGATCATATGCACAATGGCTGTGTACACATCAATTGCTTATTAGCTAATATGGCTAACAAAGGCTAAACCAAAGATACTACTCAGTTAAGCATTTCTATTTTTGCCATCCTGGTGCAGATATTTGAGAAGCCTCTGTTGGTGAGGCATCGGCTTCCATTGCTCTATGAAACGGCTTCATCCTCAGTCTTGCTGAATGGCTTTCTTTTTACTCTCCACTTTTTTCCTCAAAGTTTTATAGATTTCCATGCCAATGTTTTGCTTCTGAAACTGAATTCATAGCTTCTTATGAGCACAGCCTCACTCCTCCACCCAGTGCTCTTTTAATCTGTACAACTCCATAGTCAATATATTCTCTTGCTCACAGATCAATGTTGAAAGCCACAGCTCAAAGTTGGCTGAGGCATAGCTGTGTGAGCTCAGCTTCACACAGGTGATCACATCCTTGACCAGCTGGCTAAAGCTGAGTCTCAAATAACTAGACTGTTCCTCTGCAATAGATGGAGGTTACAAGCCTTTCTGGAAAATGATTCAGGAGTCTTAGGGTGGAGATCTTCTATCAGCTTTTGCTGAAATTTTAAGTTAGGTGAGATAAATCCCAAACCAGCAGATCAGATACGGATACCTGACAGACAGCTATATGGTTAACATACCTAAATCTACCGGACAACCAACCACTTAGAGGTATGAGGCCAACATGACTTGTAGTGCATGGACCCCCACTGTGATGATGTGATGGTGTAAGGATGTAAGTAAGGACTGCCTTACTGTGTCAGATGAAAAATGTGCCAAACCTGCCTGTGGAAGTGGTCAGTAGCAAATCCTTATGGAAGACTACATGACTGAAGAGAGAGAAGAAAAATGCAGTCTTCCAACTTCTAGCAGAGATGTCCATTCTCAAAATGCTTGAATTTTCTGGAATTAGGAAGTTCTTTGAAACTGAAGATGTATTCACTTGCATTCACTTAACTGTATTCCCTTATAGTCCCTTAATAGTAGGGGTACATGATTTTTACATATGGTGTTTACATGTATTTATGTTCATATTTTGCTTAGAAACAAATTTAAATGGAAAATAATATTACTGCATCACTCTGTGGCCATTGGATACAGGAATACTGCAATTTGGCTTATGCTCATGTATTTATTATTTATTTACTTATTCCAGAGACTTAAGCAGCTGTGGAAGAAGATCATATGCTTGCAGGGGTATGAGCTCTGTGAGCTTGCTGCTCTAGTTATTGCTTTCTGTCTCGAAGCAGCTCATTCTAGCCCTGCTCCATTTGCTCCTCTCACCCAGTTCAATACACTGGGAAGTGATAAAAATTTTGCTCAGCGCTTATTGTTCCCAGAGCAAAATTTCCCATTGATTCCCATGGTCACTGGATGAGGCCTGAAATGAATGAAAAAAAATAATATGCTGAGCTGATTGTTTATTCAAGGGAGCAAATTATAGATGAAGTGAGGGCAATTACTAGAACGAAGAGTCCTGACCTGTGCCAAGCCTTGACCCAGGAGTGACAAAGATTATCTAAACTGATCAGAGCTTGTGTTGGAGTAAGATATGTTGAGGCTGGCTGTGGTTTGCCAAAAGGAAAAACAAGCCAACATGGAAATGATTTATGCAAGGAAGAAAGATTATCACAACAAGCAGCAAATGAATGAATTATTAATTATTCAGTCCTGGGAGGAAATTATAACACTCTTTAAAGAAGCAAGCGTGCTAAAGAAATGGAGCAGTAAGGAAAGCTGCTCTCAAAGAAACAGCAATACTTACTTGACAAACCTGCCAAGGAAATATGAAGCCAGCCTCCTAAATTAAGGTAGAAAGTGAATAATTTGAATGGGACTATTAATACCATTAAAATTGATTGCCTTAAGGTTTGTTGTTGTGCTGTTAGATTAAAAGATAGATCAATGTCAGTTTTGTATGGAAGCCACTCCCACACCAATCAATCAGTGACTCTACAGCTGCTGCCCTCCATCCCTCCCAGCACATTCTTATTTCTCTTCCACCACTTGAGTCAGAGTATGCTCATTTCCTTAAGCCCCCCCTTTTTTTTTCCATGAATGCAATCTGCTCCACATGGAGGATGGCAAATAATCCATGCTATACAGTCCTTCTACACAGTGCTTACACTATTCCCTATGGGTAGGTGAAAACTTGCTTTATCTGTGCCCCAAGTTGAAAGGAAAAAGGATACATGAGGGCATTAATAAAATGCTGAGCTAATGAAAGCTGTTGAGAGGCTGAGATTACTAGCACATGATGGGTAATGCACTGACATGGGTTGTTTTTCTTTTTTTTTTTTTTCTCTCGATTCTGGACACAGGCAGGATCAGTTAACTTGTGCCCACAACAAGCTCCCATTGATGTGCAGCATGCACTGTAAACACAGCTAATGAGTGGCTTTGTTAGATGAGGAATGTCAGAGATTAATACTGTAACTAGAAAATCTGACTGGAATGTGATTTATATTGGTGACGACTGTGCTTAATGGAAATCTGACCTTGAACCCCTTAGTGTGTTCTCCAAAAGCCTATCAATAGTATTGCTAATGATAATATCCCACAGATTTTCAGTATTGCAGGGCTTGATTTATGCCTTGTTATAAAAGCTCTATTAAACTGTCCTTTTACATACTGACTGGATTCAGTCTCTGGGCTCATCCATGTTCAAAGCTCTTCAAAAAACCTCTTGCATTATGCAGGTATAAAACCTCAACAAGAAGAGCATGTGAAGCCATCTACTGTGGACTCCCATGGGTAAGAGGGAGTTGCTATGGCTGCCTCTGGGCTTGTTATGTGCTGTTCAGAAGAGTTACCCTTGGGAGTCTGCTTCTGCCTCCAGGATACCCCTGATGCTGCCACCACTGCTGAGAACGCTTGGAATAGGAGGAGGCTTACCCTCTAGAGTTCAAATCTACTGCAGCGTCTTCTGATGTGTTTTGAAGTACTGGTTGCTATCCTGTAATGGGCAGATTTAGCAAGTACACATCATAGCACTAATGCTTTCTTTTTGCCTATTTGTGAGAAAATGTCAGGGTGTCTCTGAGGGCCCAAAGCCGTTGGAGAGGATGTTCTCAGAGTACCCTCAACAAGTAACTTTGAAACTGAATTGTGGACTGCAACCCAAGTTATGACTAAAGTATATGTAAGTGCACCTGATTGATAGGAATTTAATCATAGCAGCACAAACTTTCTGCTTCAGTGGTTTCCCACAGTACTGGAGAAGCCTGCCTTGGAGTTTGTATTGAACTAACTTTAATGGTACTAATGTTTGATATGATCAGATTAAGCATTTCAAGATTTATGAGCAGCAGCAATCTTTCCTGTTAATAGTGCTGATTTGCCCTGAGAGACCTGCAGAATCAGTGAATAATCTGAGACATGACCACAGAAGACAGTGAGGCCTGTGGACCACCTGAAAAGCGCTTCAGGTGAGCATCTGAGCCTCCTGAAAGATGAAGTTGTAAGTCAAATCCATATGACTGCGACATCTCACTGAAGTCTTTTCATTCCTGGTAGTACTTTAGAGGGTAGTGATACAAACAGAATGATATGGAATCATATGAATAAATGCATGAGGGAATGGTAAGAAACTGAATTGTCCACTAAAATATTCCACCAAAAATGTCATCCATTCTCATCTATTTTTCTTTTTTTCTTCCCCTTGCAGTATCCTTCTTTCTCACTGCACTGCACAATCCCCCAGACTGATTCTAACTTCAGAAAGAAAACCCAGGGTCAGTGTCACTGAATTGCTTTATAATGCACTACACTTACATTAGAAGCAAAGCAAAGGGTTGTATCCTTCAGAAGTATCGAACTGCACAAATGAGTGTATAGGTATATAGCCCAGAATTCTGCAGGAGCTGTTGTGATCTTTTCTTCAGTTAAGAAGCTGAGAAAAAGGAACTTTTTCCTAATGTTAATTTGATTTCACTGTTTGGATGTAGAAGGCATCTGTAGCACCATATTCTGTGAGTCTTTCAAGAACTGTGTATGCAGGTCTAATCAATATGGTGCTAAAATGCTGACAGAAGTCAAAATAGGTTTTCTAGTCTAGGTGTGAAATTTCCACTAAAACATCCTTAGAGTAGACAAGGTGTGAAGTGCAAGGTGCAGCCAGAGCATGGTAACAGCCACTTTCAAGTTTTATATATTTACTCTTTTCTAGAGTACATAC
This sequence comes from Falco biarmicus, assembly GCF_023638135.1. Lineage (NCBI taxonomy): Eukaryota > Metazoa > Chordata > Aves > Falconiformes > Falconidae > Falco > Falco biarmicus. The sequence goes on along the minus strand of NC_079293.1, from coordinate 51,183,139 downwards.
TTGCAAGAGAATTGGCCTATTTACAGGAGGAGGCGTTCTCCTGAAAATCCTGCGGGAACTGCCTGCAGTGAATGCGAAGGATCTACACATATTGCTCAAAAATAAAAGGAAGAAAATTAGCCCCCTCAAGATGTTAACCAAAAAGGACACACTTTCCTCATCTTAAACTGTAATTATTCTGTCTGCATTATATCTGTTATGGAGATTATGGCAACAAAGAAAAAAATCTGCATTTTAGAAGGACATTGTGACCGGCAGTAAGAATGGGAATATAGTGTTGCTCTTTTCTTTTCCTTTAATGTTAATATCCACTCATCCATATCCACAAAATGAGGTAATACACAGGAATAAGTAAGAAAAAAATGAAAGGCATACCTACATCGCTGTTTGGCAGAATCACCTAATTAAATGAATCGAAACTATTGCTTGTTGGATATAGCACCTTATAATGAAGGACACGTTGTTTCAAAGTACTATGCTAAAAGGAAAATCCAGGAGAAGTTAAACATTGATTGTAAATAGACTACTCTGTGTCAGAAAACAAATATATGTACATCTTAAAAGAAACTGTTCTAATTGGATAACAGTTAAAGAGCTCTTCTCACCAAAAGGTTTATATGGCATAAAGTACTGAAGGTTTGTTATTTTATGTGTTCAGATAATGCTGTTCTCTTGGTAGCTTATGATGTTATTTGGCTCATTGATTTATCTTTCATTGATTTCTATGAATCTGGATTTCCTGAGTATGTACTCTGTCTTAGGAGGTTTTTGGAAGGTATTAAAATTATGAAAGCTGTTGACTTGATAGCCTTGGGACTAAAGACATCTATTGATGCTCCATTGTTTAAGAAAACCTGATGTAAATGTCCCCTCACTAAACCATTAATTTGTCTCAAATCTTGCTGGGAGGGAAAATTTCTGGAGTTATATTTCATCTTCTATGTCCCTTATATCCATGAGTCTGAAACTGTTGTAAAGTACTGGTGATGACCGGATTATTGATACACAAAAAAGGAATAAAGCATCACTAACACTGACCCTGAACATCCATCAAAGATTCCTTTCAAAATATTCTTATAGAGTCTGGTGGTGAATTAAAGAAAACATTACACTACTTTCAGAATATCTAGTTCTTCCTTGTGTTGTGTTCAGCCGTCGATTTAGAGGTGGAAGGCTCAGTATCCAGCATTGTTCCCCTGGGACATCTAGTCTCTGCATCTGTGAACCTCTCTAGAGCAATTCCATGGTCTGTAGCAAAATATTTACCAGGGGAATAAAACTGATTAGCTGCAGACTTCCTTGCTCTGGAATTTAAATATAAAATCATGTGGCTTTTTTTTCTTTCTTCCCAGAAACACTGTTATATAAAACCTCTGTTTGTTTTCTGTAACCTTGTTATGAATTTTATTCAGCAGTACATTCTACTATTTCCATCGGTAAACATATTTTTTGCAATGAAAGTGGAAGAGTCCTGCCTCTGATAAACTTATTGCACTTTGGTCATATTTCATCAGGGAAATATTTGCTCTTACTACAGGAAAAAAACCCAGATTTTTACAGTAAACTTAGTCTGCAGAGCCAAATGAGTGAGAAGACAAGTAGCCTTAAGAATTTGTGACAAAACCCAAAATGTTTTTAACCATCCCAAAATTAATAATGTGTTCATGTATTTTTAAACCAACTTTTAAATTTAATATGTATTGTTTTTTGTTTTTTGGGTTTGTTTTTTTTTAATACATAAATCAAAGTAGCAGTTAACACTAAAGAGTTGGGTGGAGAGGAACCCAATGAAGTTCAGTGAAGACAAGTGGAGGGTCCTGCACCTGGGAAGGAACAGCCCCCTGCACCAGTACTGGCTAGGGGCTGACCTGCTGGAAGGCAGATTCATGGAAAAGGACCTGGGAGTCCTGGTGGACACAGCAGGTTGACTGTGAGCCAGCAGTGTACCCTGATAGCCAAGAAGGCCACTGGGATCCTGGGGTGACTTAGGAGAAGTATGGCCAGCAGGTCAAGGGAGGTTGTCCTCCCCCTCTACTCTGCCCTGGTGAGGCCACATCTGAAGTGCTGTGTCCAGTTCTGGGCTGCCCAGTTCAAGAGAGACTGGGAACTACTGGAGAGTGTCCAGTGGAGGGCTACAGAGATGATGAGGGGACTGGAGCATCTCCCTCATGAGGAAAGGCTGAGAGAGCTGGGCCTGTTTAGTCTGGAGAAGACTGAGAAAGGATCTTATTAATGCATACAAATGTCTTAGGGGCAGGTGTCAAGAAGATGGGGCCAGACTCTCTTCAGTGGTACCCAGTTGACAGGACAGGGAGCAACAGGCACAAACTGAAGCACATGAAGTTCCATCTGAATATGAGGAAAAAGTGCTTTACTTTGAGGGTAACAGAGCACTGGAACAGGCTGCCCAGAGAGGGTGTGGAGTCTCCTTCTCTGGAGACATTCAAAACCCACGTGGATGTGTCACTGTGCAACCTGCTCTAGGTGAACCTGCTTTAGCAGGCGGTTGGACTAGATGATCTCCAGAGGTGCCTTCCAACTCCAACTGTTCTGTGATTCTGTGGTTATGTGATTATGGCCTAAGCACCTAGGTAGAACTTGGATTATTGGTCTCCTGTATGGTTTAATGTATGAGAGGTTGCTTTGTCCCTTCTTAGGGCAGAGCATTACTTAAAGAGTGAGAGGATCTTGAGGACTAGGGTACTAACTGACTCCTGAATTTCAGAATGTAAAGAGCCCCAGGCTGTGACAGTCTGCCTTTTGTTAGGTACTCAAGTGGAGTTCCTAAGACCATTGGGGCCTTTTGAAAGTTTTATTCAAACAGATTTGAAAAGATTAAGAGCCATATTCTTATGGAAACACAAACATACCAAAAAATCCTCCAAAAATAGGCCTTTGTGAATTCCAGAAGAAATCAATCCTTAAAAAACTATACTTAAGAGGTTTGATTCAAATGATAACTGCAAAACTGGGTAACAACATTGTCAGCATTTCTTTTTCCACTTTGTTATGATTTCATTTAGTTAACAAAGGATCTTCATGAACTATGACTTATCTTTTACTGTGCATGCTTTTTTATAATGAGGTTTCATCTGGTGACTCCTTCCTTCTATGCCTCCACTGCACAATTTGAATCTGTATGCTGCATATCGTTTTATGCAATTAGCCTATATTTAGATACCTCTCTGTGTTGGGAAGTTCTGAGACACATGCTTTTTCCTGGAAAAAATATTTCTGTTGCAGCTTTTCTGAACATTTGGCCCTGATCTGTGAGCAAAGCCTAGATCTATTGTATAATTTGCAACACCATTCTGTGCAATTTTAAATGATCTCAGTGACCGAGAGTACCTGAATGTATTTTAACTAGAGAGACATAAACAGCTTGTTTAAACTGACCTTCAGATGTCCTTTCCTTTACAGTCCTGAGCCAATTTCATAGGTGAACAGAATAAACTGTACACAGTCTGTTACTATCGGATACGGCAGTGAAGTGGCATCTCTCCTTCCCATGGTTGATGCCTGTCATGCTTTGTCAGTACTGACAAGCAATTATTAGTCTTTGTTTCTTTTATACTATATATTGGCAAAACAATCATTGCAAGGAACTGTAGAGATAGAAACCATTATCTTTGCACTATAGTGGTAACAGAGCTTTTAGGCTTACTAAAAATATCCATTAGGTTCTGTTCTCTTATCTACAAATGCTTTCTATTTTGCTTTGTGTTATTCCAGCAGTTGAATCACCAACTTTTGCTGCATTCTTTCATTGGGTGATTTTCATTTTCTACTGGCCTTTGTTCAGGGCTAAAGACGTTCTTCATTTGTTTTGAGTCTCACTATATTAAATATAATTTGGGTATCAATTTTAGCCTCATTGACTTTGAAGATCTTGTTTTCCTCTTAGCAGTTGTGACATGATATGACATTCCTGTGCACGTTTAAAAAAAAAAAAAAAGAAAAAGAAAAGAAGACAAAGCAGACTGAGCCAATTTTAGTTTCTGAGCTATGAGGGAGTTTTTTGAACTTCACTCTGTTAGGTGGTCATGTCTGTATGACTCACATAAATCATTGTTTTCAAGTACTCTTAATAGCCTTCAAGAGCTCAAGCAGGACGCAGCCATGGAGAACAAAGATTTTTCTTGCAGGTCTCTGAGATACGAGCACACCATAGTTATGTCCTCCCACCTGAATTAGAACAGACACAAGTTATCAAAGGTCTCATCTCCAGCAGGAATTGTCCTTGGTTGAAGACACACAGTTGCAGAAAACAAATTGCTAGTGCAGGCAAAAGAAACAGCTTTTTGTACCCCTAGAATTTACTTCTGCTCAGATCTCTGGAGAGGTCCAGTGCTGCTTCTAGCTATGGGTTTTCATTTTCTCAAAAAAACACTTCTTCCACGATCCCCATCAGAAATCAGTTCCCTCTACTTCCTTGCTCTTGCCTTTTAAATGTCCCTCAAGTTTGCCCTACTGTCGTTCAGGGGTCATCTGTTAGTCTGTTTTGCTGAGCAAAATTGTTTTTAAAGTCTCTTTCGTGCTGTCATTTTCAGAAAACATTTGGTAACTTCTTCAAATCTCTCCTTATGATTAATGGACATACACACAGGCTGAGTTATTTGGAAAAAGAGATCCAGAAATCTTCACAACTAAGAAAACATATTTAATGAAGATGAAAAAGGGGGAAACTAGATGCAGATTTCCTGATTTGGTAGTACCCACTCTGTACTGCAGAGTTGCAAGAGTTACAGCTCGGTCACTGTATTTAATGTTCAATTCAAATTTTAGTCAAATTCTTTAGGTGTTACTTAGCATGAGGTTTTCTCCTTGCATTTGCTAAAGCTGCCAGAACTATTCAACTCATATAAAACCGAAAAATTGCTTTTCCACACCTCATTTTTGACATGGTGTATGGATGGTTTATATAAAAGTAGTTATGGTCACCCATTGTTACAGACTTAAAGGGTTTATTCTCTTTTATCTCAACTACTGTTTCTTTTCTCCTGATATAGAAGAAAGGTTTTATAATCCTATTAGCTTTTGTATTGGTATTTGACATCTTTGTCTTTGACATTGTCGATGGACAAGGAGAGCGTCTGTCCGATATATAGCTTGAGTTCATACCCAAAACGAAAAGATAAGCTGTGCTTTTTTTTTCTTCTTTTTTTTTTTTTTTCCTTTTTGTGATGGGTTTCTACTGTCATGTTGTCTGACAGTAGAGGAATGAGGAGACTTAGGCCCCTTCTGCCGCATACAGACTGAGATGAGAGCTGTTCTAGGAAGAATGGACTAACCTGTCAGTTCTTTCTAAACATGAATTATCCTGTCCTGTCATTCCAATCCTTACCTGTTTGAGCACTGTCTGCTCCTTACTCCTGTTCCATGCTACTTTTACATTCACATTCAAACCTGTTCTGAGCCTGCTCAAATATAATTTCTCATTTGCACATAGTAGGAATAAGCTACTTTTATTTAGTCTGACTTGGGACAGACAGCTGTATGTCAGAAATACCTATTATACTTAGATCTTGTTCAGTTGCTAGATGCTCTTTTCTTCTAGTTGCTTTTAGACAGGAGAATAGGAGAGAGTTCAACTTATTGGACAATCTCTACTGTCATCCCCTTGTGTAATTTTGCAGGAAGGCTACTGCATTTCAAAATTTTCTCCCAGCTGTCCATTTTCCGGATCACACAGAAGTAGGGAGGCTCACACCTAGGCACTTCTCCAAGACACGCACAGAGCAGTGGCTCTAGCCTTTGACAGTCCAGCAAGGACCTAGGGGAAGATACAGACCTGCTTGTCATGAGCTGTACATTCAAAATCCCTCTGACAGGAGATACCTTTCTGTCCTTCTCTAGCCTTTTTCACCCATTATCTGTCTACTTCATTTAGCTGGTAAAATCTTATACTGCTGTGTATGTCAGTCCCCACACCAGTAAGCCCAGTGTCACATAGGGGCCTCTAAGCATTCATATTTTACCAGTAGCAAATATATGAATATGGTTCCTGTAAAAAATATTTGAGTAGTCTCACATTGTTGTTACTGAACTCCTTTAATGCCAAATATTTTGTGTGCAAGTACCTGCCATAATACTCTGAAGCACCGAATTCTAACCATGTCCCCTTTTTTTCTCTACATACTTTCATGGAAGGCAAGACTAAGTGTTGGCCCCACACCAGTTCTCAAGAAAGCTTCCAAATTGTATCTGGACGCTGGTGAAGCTATTACTGGTCCTGCATGAAAAATGTCATGGATATATGTAAATATTATTTCACAAGTGGAGAGACTAAAACTCTCTTACAATGAAGAACATGTAGCAAGACAGTTTTACATTTAAAATACCCCCAAAATAACTCCTTTATACTAAACTTCACTCTGTTTTAGTAGACTCTGTAAATCCATGTCAGTAAAGAAAGTGAGATGTTTTCAGTATTTAAAAATAAGAACAACTTTTATATAGATATCAACAGAGAACTAAGTCTGTGTTGTGGGACAGGAGAATGTTTTCCAGTTCCCACGTTTCTGTCCACATCTTCATTCCCCTGCACATTTCCATGCAAAGGAAATAAAGTCCAAGAAGTATCAGAGAGCACTCCAGTTTGCACTAGCTTCTAGCTTTTACCTTCACAGATCACAGATTTTTGGCCTGTTGTGTGTGCCCATGCCATTAATGCAAGTACCATTTACTCACTGTGAGTCACTGCCCACCTACTGACTTACTTCTACGTCACCAGAGTATTTTTTAGATGACATCTTTTCCTCATTTTTTAAACTGACTTTTGTTCACATCTTTCTTCAATTCTCATTCTAGGAACACAAAGGTGAAGAGAACACTGAGACTATTAAAAATACAGACAATGCAAGCTGGTGAAAGAAACATGAAGACAGAAAAAATTAAGATTATTTCTTCTTGTTTGCTTGCTTGCTTGTTTGTTTTTTTACATCAATATTCTGCTCTCAGTGAACCAAAGTATCCTAAAAATGCATGAGGGAAAAGTGGCTGAGATAGAGATTTGCAAATATAAAAGGGCAGTTATGTGTGCAACTCTTACCAAAATCTACCAGTGTTTGGATGGCCTTTGTGCTTTAGGAAATCTCCCTCTGAGATCCTTGTTTGCCAAGTCTGACCCACCAACCTGTTTTATGGTCATTACAAAAGCCCTGTGAGCAAGGACTTTTGCTAGGAAAAGCTGACATTGTCTTTAACTCTGGCAACCCTAGCAGGTGCTGCTGTAATAAATACCTTAAAATGTGTAATAGCAGTCCATGTTGAAGTTTTGAGAAATCTTTTGTATTTGTCCCCATCTGCTTTTCAGGCAGAGGGGGTAGGGGTCTATTAGATTAAGATGCTTCCTGCTGACTCCTGCTGTTGCCAGACAGGCAATATTTACGTTCACTTCACCACCTATAATTATACCTTTTCTTGAAACCATTGGATGCACTTTTATTCAAATATTCGCTCTTGATTTGTCACTGCAGAATAGGCTATTTAATGACCTTAGACTTTTATGAACCTTACAGTTTAAGATAAGTGCTGGCAGAAGCAGCTTGGGTACTTATATGTCATTTTTAACCTTCAGCAGCACAACGAATGTGTCACAGTGAGCAGCACACTGGTCAGTACAGAAATATAAATAACATTTTGCTTTATGATTTCATGAGCACAGATCTCACTATACTTTCAGATGGTTGGATCAACATGGTGAACCACTGAGAACTCTTAGCTGTATGATGTTTTTCTGTGGTTCAGCCATGTAATTTAATCTGAAATAGGTTACTGTTGTACTGGGTTACAACAGTAGCTATGTCATTATTAAATAGCTATCCTCACAGTGATATGGTTAACTGAACAAATTAAGAAGTACTTGATATGTTCTGACTGATATTTTATTTTAGTACTACATTCACAAAAACATGTTTTAAAAACGTGCTATTTATTTTCCTCCCACAGCATCTGCATGGTGTCAATTCCATCAAAACAGCAAGGGAAAACTGGATATCCAGCAGGGAATGTCAAATGAGCAGGTACACAGGCTGTAAAAATGAGAAAATACTTCATAATCTTCACAATTTTCAGATTTTTATACACTGTAATATATAATTTTTGTGATAGATGGGTGATTTTTCTAAGTTGATGGTAAATTTTTAGTAGCCTCCCTGCTTTCCAAGTTTTCAGTTCCAGACTGATGTATTTAATGACAGAGATGATCTTCAATTCTGATGCTTGATAAGTCTCATGACATTTGTGTCAAAAACTTTCATGCATAAAAACCCTTATATGGGAAGACTTTGCTTACTTATTCCATTTGCCTTAACCCAACAAATAAACCTGAAACAAAGATAATTCATGTTTCAGCAGTAAAGTAATGAATGAATGGGCTCAGTTATTCATGGTCATTCCACCCTTGGAAACAAAATGAACTTGAGGAAGACATAACTGTTCTCAACAAGGCATTCAGTAAAAGAATAGACCTGTCAAACAAATACTTCATGTTGAATTATTCACTGTGCTCTAAGGATTAATTAACAGATGAACACAGTTGTTCTTGCTCATGTCCAGTTATGGAAAGCCATTATGTGTTCCCTACCATGTCTCCCCACTCAGTTAAATACTGCAGGAAGATCTGTGTGGCGAGGAAGCTGGAGCCATCAGTGTTTATTAATTCATGACTAGTGTTTGAAACACTGACCACAGAAATAAAGCCATGAATTTCAGAAGGAGCTGCCCATGTATTATAGCTGGCCCTTACTGACTCTTAGGTTCTTGGCTCTGTTCTTGGTTTCTGTTCTCTGTCTGCTGACTGATGGTGTTTTTTAAAGAGAATGTAGGATTTAGAAGTGGAACAGCCCAGCTGTCTGATTGCTTTTTGGATAATCCCTTTGATACTTTGTCACTGAACAAAACAGTCAGGTGTATCGACTGTAAATAAAGACATTTCATTTGACACATTGCCATGTTTGGGATTTTTGAATGCCTGGAATTTGCTTTTCCTTTGTCAACATTCTTACTTCTGTCAATTTGGGTTATCATCTACTGCAAATGAATTCCATTTCATCCCAACAAATTTTTATCAGGCAGATCTAATCTGAAAAGTCACAGTTTGAACTCAGGACTATTTGCTTCTGAATTGCCACAGAAAAGGCACACACTCATTCTAAATTGAGAAAAAAAATTATTTAAAAGCTTGAAAAATATTAAGCCTCAGGCTACTTGTCCTTTATGTATCTGGTAGTAAAAGACTTTAGGGGATGTTTCTTTCAGCTTCTGCTTCAGACTGACAGTTAAAAAGGATATAAACTAGAAATAGACTAGAAATATCTGGAATCAGGCTTGTGATGTGTTTCAAAGAGGTATCATATTTATGCCAGTTATGATGAAAGTTTACAGTTATCAGGTGACAGTACAGCTCAGCAATAAATATGACCTCTCTTGTTTATTCACTCTGCATAGTCTTTTGTAAAGGTATTATTATTACTGATAATTGAGATATCTGTGCACCTTTAGAACTGCCAAAGTTCTTTTCTTCACATTTCATTTGGCAAATAGTTATCATTCCACCTTGCTCGAGTATCCTGGAGAAGCAACTGAATGAGCTGTGTAAGGGCCATATTGGAAATCGCAAGGAGCATTTGATCAGTGATAGCAAGTAATGCATTGCAACATACTTTAACACGTGTGTTTCAAATTATCTTGTTTGACATTGGCTGTAACATTGCAAAAATATGCAAAATAGAAGTCAGCCTGGATGTACCTAGTGCTGTCTTGAGGAAACAACAATATTTTGGTCTCAGTCAGCTGCTAGTCAGCTGCAAAACACAGGCACTGAATCCATTGGTCTGCATGAGGAGCAACCAATGTGGAAATTACAGTTCCTTAATCCTAATAAATTATCGCAGTCGTGAAATCAAACTAGAATCTTTATCACAAACACTGAAGGAAGCCGAAGTCTTTCTCATTTCAGATTGCATTAGATTAAAACTAGAATATTTTAACAGAGAATCTCTTCCTGCCAGGGCCCTGAAAGCACTTGCACTACTGATGTGGCTCTGCTTGTCCTCAGCCATGTTTGCATTTGGTGGATTAACCTTGGATTCAACTCTTACCTTGCTTTTGCCAGAAAGATCACTGGACAGTCAGTAGAAGCTGCTGCTGCCATCACCCTGACCTGTTCGCCTGGCTCCACTGCCATGGGACTGTGCCCCGTCTGCCAGGGCTTGGCCCTGCCTGCGTGGGGGTTGCTCCTGGCCTCCCTTCCCTGGGCAAGCCATCTGCTCCTGATGCTCCCTGACAAGCCTTTCTTAGCTATGCTTGTTTCCTTGCTTACTAAGGAAAAGTCTTACAATTATTTTATAACTTTTAAGCTTCTTTTACTTCCCCCCCCCCCCAAAAAAAAATACATGGTTATTACATATTAAAAAATGCTATATGTTACAAATGCATTGTTGATATTTGTGAACAAATGCAAGTCCTGCTTTTAAATGGTTGGCTTTCTTTCTGTTCTCATGTGAACTGCATATACTCTTTCCAGAATGAACTTTGCCATTAGTTCCTAAGATGCTGTTTACATGGTTTGGAAGATAGATGATGAAATAGCAGATATGTTTGTTTTCATTAATAGTCATAGATTTTAAATCCAGAATAGACTGTTGTGTCATCTACTTGAGCTCCCAGCAGCAATGCTAAAATCTGGGTTACTGCCTGAGTTCTACCTTGGTATCTTAAGACTGAGTTCTTAAGACTGATACTCCAGTTTATGAGTATGATTAAACTGGTACAGCTTCCTTCATTTCCCTTTAGTTATACTTGTTACATAGCGGGTGGAAAAACTGAGCTGCAAATCCATATGTATGTGTGTTTTCACTGCTTTTCACAGATACTGATTGACTACTGGCAGTTTGACCCACTAATCCTCTACAGTGAACGGGCAATGGAAAGATGTCACATTTCTTTAGAAGACAGTCCATCTCTGATGAGGCTGGAAATGGCATGGTGAAGTGTCAGTGCCATGTGACTGGGACCACTTCATATAGCTATTTGACATACCAGTCCAGAAAGCAATAAACACTCTTGCAGGACTGATGATTACTTAATGGGCTTTTCAGGAAGCTGGAAGCAAAGGGCTTCACCAAATCTAAATATTCAAAGGTGATTACATATAAAGAGAGAATAAAGAGAGAAATTCTTGTCCTGTGGCTTGTGCCAGATATTTTCCTCCATCTGCTTCCAATCTAATTCTGTAAGATGTTTAAGAGCCTGGTACCTGAGTGTTGCTGCTGGTGCTTTCTGGGAAGCAGACTTTAAGTGCAATACTTGTCAGATGCTAATGAAGGAGCTTACCAAGGCTTGTGGAAAAGAGGTGAGCTGGTTTAAGATGGCCTGGGATTTTGTAGAGGGCAATGGCTGAACTGTAGAGGAAGCAGGAGTATACAGAAGTGTGAGAATAGTCTGTTTCATGCAGTTTTGTACCCTCACTAATATTGTCTTTCAGGTGCTTCTGAGAACTGGCAGAATAGAAGTGGTGGCTATCTGAACCTGAGCTTGTCAGTCCCATATTTGTGAAGGGTAAAGCAGAGTAGGCTGGGCTGACAAAAGCTGGTTGCAGCCAAGATGAATGGGCAGGTATACCTGGCCAGAAAACTTCTGTCATTGTTTGTTGTCATCTCAGGCTTCTATTGTGCCCTTTGGTGTTCACCTGGCAGAGACAGATCTGGGACCCAACACCCCATCCCTGAAAGTGGGAGATGGATTAGACAGCTACACTGACCTGTCCAGGCTGATCTCTATCCAAGATTGTGAGTGTGCTCATGGGGGCACACTTCATCAGTGAGGGGCTCTTTGGTGTGATTGACATCTCTTCCGTGATACATGCAGGTGCTATCATGGCAGCAGGGCAGACCAGGAAATGCGGTTACATGTGGCTGGAGATTTATGAACATCAGCTTAGCTACTGCTGCCGAGCTGTAATATGGCTGTGATGATGGTGGTGTGATGTATACTTTATGTGCAACTCAGTCACTGGCAAATTCCCCTGGAAAGGGATTGTATTTTAAGTTTTTCCACTTGCTCTTTAGGGAAAGGATCAGTGTTCCTTCAAGCTAATCAATATGGATAGCTAGGGAATTTAATGCTCATGATGTACCAAAGTGTCCTCTTACAGATCAGCTCAGACCCAGTCCACTACACCAAACCCAGTCTTCATAAAAGAAAACATCTAAAAGCATTCATGAGACTTTTTCCTATTTAAAGAACAAGAGATGAGGTTAAATGTGCAACCACCAGCAAAACAAAACAATTCTTGAGCTTTCAGGCTAGGCTTATTGCATTACATGAAAGGTATTAGGACTTGGATCCAGGCACTGGAAGAAAATAATCCACACAGAGATGGTGCTAGAAAAAAACCCTTTGTATTCTGAGTTTGGCCAGCTTGTACTCTCTCAAGTAACTTCTGGGAAAAGTGTTGGAAATTAACAGAAACCATGGACCATGCCTGGTAGGAAGCTACAGAATGGCAGGCACTAGACTATGCCATTGACCTCAGAGCCAGGGAATGGGCCCTGGCATTGTTTGGTTTAATGTATATATATATAGCCTCAGGATAACAAGTCAAGACAAGCAAACTCAAGTGTATTTAGAAAATAAATATTATCTCACGGTCAGGTCTGAACAGACTGTTGTGAACTTTCTCAGTCTTTCAAGTTTGGCAAGATGAAAACCCAGTCTAGTTTTTTGGTGGTATTTTGTCATTTTGTCTCCTGGAGTTTATGTAGAAGAATACAACTGAATAGCTTGCTGGGAATGTCTGGCCTTAAATGGAAGGAGTAGCAACCACTTGCAAACTGTCTTGCTCTGATTCTCAGTTGAATGGTCTCTGTCACTTCTCAGTTTCTAACAGGTTTATTCCAGCTCACCTTCTTCACACTCATAATGTTTATAATACTTTACTATTTCCAAACACTTTAAAAGTAAACATCCACATTCCAACAGAAATCAAGTGGATTTTTATTTTTATTCAAACTCTAGCAATCAGGTTTTAGCATGGGTGCAACGGTCATGTCAGTTCTTAGTGTGTTGGGATAGTGCCTGTTAATAATTGTTTAGCACTGTACAGTAACAGCAATAATATTTTGTTTAACCATAGGAAGTATTTTTGTCTTCACAGTTTAGGCTTTGAGTCACTGTCAGATCTGCTTCCAGTTACCAGATTGTCTGTTTCTTCTGGCAAAGACTGTTTGGTTGGAAAAGTAAACTAATACTACATACAGGTTTTGAAAAACCTTAAATCAAATGGCAAAATTAGTTTAACCTACTGTCCCAGCGCAAGTGCCTGGATGTTAAATTACAGTGCTAAGAATATATTTTTTTGTGTGAAATATCTGGAATTTACCTAATTTTACAATCATACAGCTAAGCTTTATCCATTAGAAAGTAGAATTAACAGATGTAAGCTTGCGGAATGCTTTTCCTTCCTCTCACTGAACATCAAGCATCAGGAACCATTCTGTTTAATAATTGGAGATAGAACAAAAAGACCAAAGCACAACACCAAAGCTGCCCAAATAATGTAATAATATGCCCTGTGGTTACTTTCATTCAGAAGCATTATCAGGGGAGGCTGATGTTACCATGCAGTGCTTCACCTTCAACAGAGCAGGCTGCTCAGATGAGGATGGTGCACTGCATGTCAGCACCAGTCATACCTGCAGATTGTACTGAAGTATTACAAAGGAGGGCAGCTACAATGTACTCATTATTGAATTCCTAAGCAGCTTTCAGTGCATCAGTCTCTGATGGGAGTTGTGACAGAATATTTCTCTTTAAGGCAGCCACATTCTTAACTGAATACTTGCAAACAATATTCCTTGTCAGCCAGCTCTGGTGCCTGCAGCTCTGCCCCTTCTCTCGCAGGACACACAGAAGGGAGTCACAAGGGCTCCTCCCAGGAAGCCCACTAGAAGAGTGTGCACCCAGGAGCTGCAGTCTTTTTTGCATCTGAAAGAGGTTCTAGAGTGGTAGAAAGCTGGTATTAGTGGCATGTGGTAATCTAACAATACAGTGCAGTGAGAAAGGTTTGCTTCAAATTAGCCTTTGAACACATTTCATGACTGATTTTAGTGATGGTGTACATATGATAAAAGTAATTGCAGCTTGCCATGCATTAAGCAATCAGTTGCTTTTCAAATTATTTGAACAATGTATATTTTCCAAACAGTTTAGTACATGCTCAGCTTGGCTTTATAGCAGGCAAACTCGCTGCATATCTGATATAACTGCACAAAAGCAAGAAAATGGAAAGCTTGCACAATTGGACAGTTTTCGTCCTCTTCTGGCTGTGATCCACTTTAGCACTTACAGACCAACAAATGTACAGAAAGGGATGGTATTTTACATTTGGGAAGATAACAAGCTTGCCCCTTCTTGTCTGAATAGCAAAAACCTGCAAGCAACACCAAAACTCACCATGTTAAGCCACCTACCCTTATCTCTCTGAACAGAGTAAGGAATGCTGGATGTAAAATGGCTTATACTATAACTGATCTTGTCCATCACACACTTAAGAGACTTCATGCTCCATATTGTATTTCCAGGTGATTTCTCTAGCACCTAGTTAAACAGTGCTCACATGAGGATCTTGGTACTTTTGAGAAACTACTGCAGATTCAGCAGGTGAAGCCTATCATATGTAACAGTATGAAGGAGAATGAAGAGGAGCTCTGAGCAGCTGAAGCTCAGAGACATGGATAGATAGGGATGAGCTTTACCTCTGCTTGCCCTAGGGTACCATGTATCTGAAAAGTAGCCCAGTCTCACTTACTTTTAGAAATGTTTTGTGGTTTATTTTATGGAAAACTTGGTACTTAAAATCTATTAGTTGCAGCTATTACTACTGAATTCACAGAAAACATGCCTATGTTGTAGGGTGAATCAAAAGTGTCAGTATATCAAAAACCATACTAAATATATATCTATCTCTATATATAAGACATTGAATAGTAAATACAATTTTCTTGTGACCAATTAAACCCTGAAACAGTGACAGGTAATGAGGCTGTCACTCCACTAAGTTCTTTCTGCTGCTGTAGATGATGTGGGAGCTATGCATATTTTTAACAAATACCATATGCACCTAACTTTTGCTAATTGTTACTGTCTTGCCTGACTGCAAAGGGAAGCTCACATGAAATAAAATAGTGAGAATCTGAGGAAAATGTTCAAGGTCCTTGTGAGAACTAATAGGAAAACTCTGAATAGGAAATTGCCTCTGCCAGATACCAAATTGGTGGGCAAGTTTACTCTTGCCAGGCCCAAGAAGGACACTAAAACTTTTCAGATGCTGATTCAAGGGAAGAAGGGAGGTTAAGTGGGCTGTCAGCAGCTGCACAGGGGGGAGATGATGACTGACTCTGAGGGGCACATAAGCAAGCTGAAATAAAACAGCCTCACCTACCCCCACCTAACCTGGAGATGGAAGTACCAGAATAAAGTAGAATTTACTGAGGCTCAGATGGAAAGATGAAGGCTGAGGTAAGGGTCTTTTGTTTGTTTAAGTCCTTTTCTCTGTGTTTGAGTGAATAATGCTTTGTTTTGGAGAAGCTGGCTGGGGGTCACTTCAATTCATCTGCTGTCATAGGCTCTTGGAAGAAAAGGCATATTGATGACAAACACAGTTGGGTCTGTCAGTTGAACATGAGTAGTAAATGAGATACTGCCGCCAGGATTTCCAGTCTGAGACTGGTGGGTCCATATGGCTCTATCCACAGAAAGCTTAAGGTAACAAACCTTTTCTCAAGAAAATGTGTTTGAACGGTATGAAAAGGCACTGCCTTATAGATTATCTGTAGTTGTAACTAATCCTATAGTTCTTCCAGTTGAAGAAAGCAGAATATTGTCTACTGGAAATCCTTTCCTCTAATTTAAGCCATCTAGAAAACCCCCAAATATTTACTTTTAAATGTGTAAAATGCTAGCAATTTGGCTTCCTGCCAACAGTTGATGTGTGCAACAAATGATCCAGAACTAGCCCATCTTAGTTCAGTACTTAAAAAGGACTATTTGGTAGCTATGTTACTGTTTGGGGTTAAGTTTTGTTCTGAATAGCTGAATTTCTTCTCCTGTGGTTTAAAAATATTTGAAGAAATGTAATTTGCAATGGCCTTAAAAGATGATTTTTTTAATATTATAATTAAGGATATTCTCTTCCTTGTGATTTTCTTTGCAGCATGACCTGTAAACACCTAGTAACCAGTATTGATTACATTCCCAATTAGCGGAATGCTCCTGAAATCAGACACCAGCCCTGCAGGCAGGGGTGTGTGTGGCCCAGGAAGGTTTCAGATCACCTTTTTTAACAGATCAAGATAGATGCCATCATTTGAAATGACAAGTAAGGGAATAATTTTTTGTGTGTCCATAAACAGGAAAAACAAGAATATATGTTGGATCCTCATTAACATGTATGAGGCATTAGAAAATCTAACAGCAAAATTGTTTCAGGTTATTACTAGTTGTCTGCTGGAAGGCTACAGACAAGAGATTATGGGAAAGCAAAGGCAAATTACATCATCCCCATTTTACTTTTGTATTTGTAGTTCAAAAGGACCTCTATTTTTTATTATTATAGAATGAAAATTTGATCTTATTTTGTTAACTTTTTGTTATCTGTTAACAGTTTGTATCACGGTATCTAGAAATAGACTGTTTTCCTTTTCTTGATAAACACACTGTAAGTAAATGTTTAAACTGGAACATATAGAGATAGAAATTAATATTTAATGTTGTTTCAGATTCATCAGTGTATCTCTTATTCCAGGACCGATAAACCAGATAGCAGATTTTTCTTTCCTTTGAAGGGAGGAAATGAGGTGTAAAAACCAGAAAAAATATTTTTCCCTTGAAATAAGTTTCAGAGTTCATGATTAATGTTTAATCTGAAATAATATTTAACAGCTTCAGAAGGGAAATGATCTATGGTCTGTCTAGAATTAATGTCCTACCACCTTAACAGTGAGGAAGGGCCACAGACCTTGAAATACAAAAAATGCCATGGAATAGCAAAAGAAACAAGTAGTTCTGGGAGTAACAAATCTGTAAAACTCATTCTTAGACCTTTTCTGTATTCTTTTGGTTTTAGGTGCCAAATGGTGGGAGCTCTAACAGAAAGGTTCTTGCTTTTGAAGCTTGTTTGTGTTTTCTCCTATGTGTGTATATACTTTGTCAGAATCTCTACTATGGCATGACTCGATAATGTAACACATTCTGCAGGCCCACTTAATTTATTGGAATATATATCTTTTCCCACTTCTTAGGTAAGTTGGCTGAATCACCAGCTAATCAATCCAAAAGTCACTGGAGATGGAGGGAACTGAAACTTACATGTGTGTGCACAGAGATATTTCTAGGGTGATCCTTTATCAAATTAAGATCTATAATGATGTCTTGTATTATGCACCT
The DNA here is from genome assembly GCF_023638135.1 of Falco biarmicus. Lineage (NCBI taxonomy): Eukaryota > Metazoa > Chordata > Aves > Falconiformes > Falconidae > Falco > Falco biarmicus. The sequence continues at coordinate 51,165,691 of NC_079293.1, read as the reverse complement.
GGTTGTGTATGGCAACAGGACTGGAAGTCCCTCTTCCAGACATTTCACTGGTGTTCAGTGTTTCCTCAGACAAAAGAATGTGTGGAGGTGCCTCTGTCTGTGACAGCTGGGGCGAGTCCAAGTTCTGACCTGATGCCAGACCCCAGACAAAGACAGCTGTTTGACCATCCTTTCCTGAAGACTGTGGATAAGTACTGTCCATCATGGCTCTGGCTTGCTGAGAAACACAGCTCTTTGTCAGAGAGCAAAAGGCATTTTCCTAAACATAAGTGTTATTTCAAAACAAGGGTCTTGAAACTTCCTACTCTAAAAGTTTGGAAAATTTGCAACTAAATGCAAAATCTGCCATTGGAATTTTTTTTGATGCATGTAATAAAGTATGTTAGAAAAGAAGCATATTGGGAAAGTTAGGCCTCAGGTTACTACAGAAACTTTGGCCCATGTACATCTCAAAGGATGGGGTAAAACCTGATGAACACCTAGTACATCTCTCTGTAGCTATCAAGCAACTAAAGCTCCTGCACAATGAAAATTGCTGGTTTAGTCCTGGTTTGAGAAGAAGAATCATTATTTAGACCTATGTGTCTGGGACTTGGCTGAGTTAAAATAACTGGAACTGCTTTCAGAAGTAAATGTATCTATTATCCCCTCAAATAGATGTAGCCTTCCTTTTGGACTCTCAAGCTTAAATCCTTGAAGTGTTTAAACAATTAACCTTGCTTTAGATAGGATTTAGGCACCTTATACCTTTGAACTTAAAGCTTTGCGTTCCTGGGTCACAATGTGTTTCCACTCTTCCTGTATCACTAATCTACACAATACAGGGCACTGCTCATTTCATTTTTCCTCATAAAGATATAATCTAGTCAGTCCAAGATTTTGTCTGGACTTGCATTTTTCTATTGCTGGTCTAGACAAAAATCAATGTAGTAGCTGCTTTTTCTGTTTTTGCAGTTAACCTGAATTTAGATAATTTAGAAAAATTAAAAGGCAAATAAATAGCTGGAAAAATACAGATTCTTTTCCCCCCTCCCCACTTTTTTTTCCTCATCAGGATCCACTGGTGAAGTATTATGCTATCCTTGCCCTTTTCCATTCTAAAACTACTTTAAAATAACAAAGAAAGGATCTTCGTTGCACACCTCATACTCAACTCTTCCTTGTTATGGTACGTATCAGTCATGGAGTGACATTGATGAAATAGAATGTTGAAAAAGGACATTTTTTTGTCCAGTGTTCCTTTGAGATTGTTTTCTTTTTTTTTTTTTTTTGTCCTTTAACTGCTGTGCTAGAAAGTATCATCTGGGAAGTCACCTGCCTGCTCTGCCCTATTTTGCCTATGTCATGAGTTGAAATAATGAATCCAAGGCTACCCCTTTTTCTTCCCTTTCTCACTCAACATTTAATCACAGACTTTCCCAAGGGACCAGCTGGCATTCTGTAGTCAACTCATGTGCTTTCTAGGCTTCCCAGAAAGGTCACCAAAGATGTCTCTGAATGTCTTTTTCCAAACTTGGAGGCTTATTACAAAGGTTTGAGAACTGGCTGTTTGCTAGTTTTGGGTGCATAATCTTATTTTGAAACTCTGGAGGTACTGTTCTGCACTGGGATGAGGAGGAGCAGGGTTCTTTCTGGGTCTCAGTAAGAAAAACAGAACAGCAAGTAGAATAGGTAGCAAATAGGAAGAAAAACATGGCTAGCAAACCAACCTTATTTTACCTCAGATGGTGGAAACTCAACTTTTATGCAGTATCAGGCAGACACCAGTTAGGCAGCTATGGCATGCAGTGCAGGATTCCCATCTGTGGAGAGGTTCAGCCTCTCTCTACGTGGTGGCTACTTGTATCTGCAGTAGCAAAACTGTAAGTTTTTCTGATGGATAGGAATATTACCTCTTTCTTCATGCCCACCAAAGGGTATCTAGCTATGTGTACCTAGGAGCTGTATGCAGGAACCGGGCATACCCAGGGTACTCCAGCACCATTATTGTACACATGCGGTTGTACTGTGGTCACTCACGCTAGCACACAGGTCCCTCAGGCCTTATGCAGGAGGCCCATTATAGCAGATGTTGCTTGCTCTAGTTCTCCAAATCCCTGAATACTCTCTCTTCTTCAAGACTCCTAACCCAGGAGATGTATTTTGTATCCTGAAGGGTTGTTTTTCTCAAGTTAATGGACACTGATTCAGAGGAAATCCTCTAACTATTCTAAGTGCATTTTAAAGAATGTCATCAACAGCTTTTCTATTAGTATATTCCTATAAAGATCATAACTCCATCATTGCAATATAGTAATAAAAATGGAACAATTATGTTACATGAGAACAGAGGCCTTCATAAATTTATAAAAAGAATTGTATAAAACTTTTCAGTCATCATACAGACTGATGATCAAGATTAATTTCCTTAAAAATATCTAGTAAAGAATATGTTTCTTTGGAGGGAATACCATTCTCCATTTTTATTTGTCAGTAGAATGTCATCCTGTCAAATAATTGCTGGCAAGGAAAATTCAGATTTCTCCTTACTAAATAAAGAAATGATTGATTAAAAAAAATACTGGGATTTTAAAAATTATCAAATCTGTTTGTGGTATGTTCTTGTGTGAGGGGGGAGGGAATGAAAAGACATACAAGGTAAAGAAAATATGAACTCTTTTCTGTGGAGGTACTTCCACTTATGAGATCAGAAAGGGTGAATGCTGAGTTTTCTACCTTTATTTCCCCTGTCTGTTTCAATTGTATTTTCAGCTGGATACCTTTGGCAGTTTCACTGTTCTATCTCTTTGTGGTACCACAAGGTAGAGAAGGGGTGATCCCCTAGATCAGTCCTTGAAGGAATGTAGTTTTCTAGTAGTTGCAGGATGATTAATTGAAAAAAAAATAAGTCTCTCTGTAGGCTGGTAAAGTGTATGTTTGTTGACAGGGTCTTGTGGGAGAGGTGGACTTCAAAGTGACGGCTTGTTTGGAGCACAAAAATCTGCCTACAAGGACAGGCGCTGTCAGAGTGTAGGGCTTGTGGCTTAAACTCAATTGAATGGACATGTCACTTTTGCAATGACAGAAAAGCGAGAGGGGCCAAATCTCTTCCTCTGTCAGGAGTGGGGGAAAAGAAGTTTGGTTTTTTTTCTGAATTTTGAAACCATTATTTTTTTTCAATAAATGATTTGAACATTTAAAATATTGAGCAGTATTCTTTTTTCCTTCCTTTCCATTCCCACATGCCTGCTACATATATCTGCCTGGCTGTGCTAGTAAATATGATAAGGTATTTTAACAGTCAACAGTGAATTACTTACCCACAGTTTTATCAAAGAGCATAGCTGCAGGAAGTAATCACAACTTCACATTTTGGTGCATAGTGTCATATTTTCTTATAGGTTTTGATACATCATTGACTTAGTTTCATATCTCATTTCTGCAGTTTATAAACTAATTGACTATTTCTTGGGAAGAAGCAGACCATGTTTTATAATTTTTTTTTTCTGACATTATAAGCTATAGTGTGATACTATCTGTGTGTCTTGATGTGGTTATGATGACTGAGCTGCACTCTGCTAATTTACAAGACCACTGGTTGGACACAGGGTATTTTGGGGACACTTCCTCTTCTTGGACACTCTCCCTCTGTCACAAAAAGTGCCCCATGAAATAGTGTGTCACATTTTGTTTTTTGATACACCATGTAAAACCTGAACTGTTGTTTAAATCTCTGACATAAAAGGGTTCCACTGATTTAAGAGGATTCAGAATACAGTCTTAAACCTAAAGACACAGTTATTGAACTGAATGTAACTGAATCAGAAGTTGACTTTGTAAAACCTGTATTTAACTCTGTATTTAAAACAAAACCTAGAACAAGTGTCTGGATAATATTTTCTTATTTTCCCCATAAAACAGTATTATTTTTTATATTATTAAAAATTAGCCACTACAAAACAGTGTGACAGTTAGAGGCAGAGGTAGAACCTCTGATGTTTTGGTCTCCCAAGGTTCACAAATCCTGCAAAATATGAAGGAATTTCACTTTCTTCTGTAGTATAGGATGATCAACATACTATAAACATAAAAATCATAAACCAAAATACATATTTGAAATTTGCCCTTCATTCCTATTTTGATTAATTTCTAAAGCCAGAAGGAATAATTAATCTGACTTGGTGTATAACAAGGCCATTTAATGTCACCTGGTAATGACTACACAATTTCCAATAACCTGTCTTCCAGAAAAAGCCAGTACGCTAGATGAAAAGACTTTGAAGAGATACTTATTTTACCACTGATCAAAAAGATCAGTATTCTGGTATTTCTGACTAGCAAAGCTTTGGAAAAGCAGAGAAAAATGGGTAACTTCAATTCAGAATACAAAGTACCTTGGTTTCCTTGTCTTCCCCTGTTGATTTCATGTACATAGCATCAATATCAGCATAAAAATTACCCACTGAAAATCCAAAATACTTAAACAAACTTGATAGAAGACCTGTGTTAAATTTAGACTGAAATTGGTTTCCTAAACTTCAGCCTGGAATACATATATAAGAATGACTTATTAGCTTTGGTTATCACCGAAGATAGCGATTTAGAGCAGAAATGCTGACCTAATATTAGCTGCAAAAAATATGAATGTATGCACAGTGATCTGCTTGCACACAGTTTTGAGTAGAAGAATTTTGGGGTGTTAAGGTAAAGGAAATTAATGCTTTCATTTTATTAAAATTTATCAACACCACTTTTTGCTGTTGCACTTTTCAGGGAATTTCACCGATAAACATTTCCAGCAAAAAGTGCACACATTGTTATGGCCTTTTGGGATAGTCCAAAGTTTTAAATGATGTTCAGTTTATAGTTCCAAATCCATATCCACATTTTTCATAAATATCTACTCTCGGGAACCTTGGCAGGGAAAACCGAAACTTTTCCAATTCATTATATGGCCAGATTGAGACACTCATCAAAGCTTTAGCTCCCACTGATTGTCATTCTCCATTTTCACACCAATTAGAATGTGACACCCAGGGTTCATTAAAAATAAATGAAGTTTAAGCACTGTACATAAAGTTGTTTGGCTTTTTTTTTTTTTCTTTCCTGCATCTTAAAAAAATTTTTGTTCATGTGCATCCTATTATCAACAAAATCGTGCTGTACATGGTCTTCCACAGTTTTCCACCCGTGATTCATTATCTGTTAATGCTATGACATGGGACTGCACTATAATGTGAGTTTTGTTGTGACAGGTACACAGAAATGTACAACAATTAATTGTTTTGAAACCTTCATAAAGATACTTGAGTCATCACCAAAGGACACTTCCAGTGATGATGGCTAATTCCCATTGTCTGAGTGCCGGTCATGTATTTGAAAACTGACATTATAAGTAAATTTATTACACAATTTTAAATAAATGAAATATAGATGCCATCACCTTTAGCTCATCTTCCAGTCTTGTAGTTCTGGGTCTTTCTGTCTTTTACTATGTTAATCTTTAAGTTAATTTTTGTCAAAACATGCACAATTCATGGATATAAGATTGGTAAAATTTCAAAGTGAATTCTTCTTTCTTGTCTGAAAGATCTCAGTCTTTGTGTGAAACAGTATTTATACATTTACAGAAACATTTCATTCTTGAAATTAAATTGATTTCAACAGATAACCATGCAGAGGGATCTTCAGCTTCACTTGTCTTTCTACACAGCAATGCTGAAAGTAATGATTTAAATGTTTTGTCGACAAATTTACAATTGTCTAGTTTTCTTAGGATCCTCTTTCATCTGTCATGGCACATGCTTAGAGAATGTATGCTACATCTTTTACTTAGGAGGCAAAAGTGCCTTTTAGATGCCTGTGAACAGGTATTAATTTTTCCAGTTTTGGCATGACAGTGCTCAGGTATGACTTTTTGCTCTTTACTGTGGTAAGCATAGAGCTACATCTGGCAGAGGGAAAATCAAGGAGGTTGAAATCTAGGAGAATCTTCTTTCAAGGAGGATAAATCCATTCAGAAATTCACAGAGAGAAACTGACACACACTCAAGATTTTCATTTCTGCATGCCCAAATATCTTCAGGCAGTACTTCCTGCTGAGTTCTGTGTGGACACAAGCTCCTCCTACAGAGTATAACACAATTGAGCTTTGAGATTTCCCTTAAAGGAAGGAAAAAAGAAATGTGTCAGCTCTTAATTTTCCTTGTACAAAATAGACCTTGTCATAAAGTGTAGTGAAATAAAAATAATCTCTAAGACACTGAACATGCATAATTCTTATACATTTCTAATTCTTTCGCTTGTAGATAGGAATATAATCTTTTTTCTTCACAGTATTTTCTGTGCTAATTCCTGGATTTTTTAAAGGGGTTTGCTTAGATTACTTCGTGCTTTACTGTAACTTACATTACTGCAGAAGAACAATATATTTCCTAATTTAAATAATCTGAAGTATCAGTGTTACTGTCTGGTAGGAGTCATTGATCCCATTGTACTGCTAAATGATTGTGGAGCTGTGTAATCCAAGGCTGTCAGTACCAACACCTCCTTTGAAATGATATGAGAACATGGGGAAGACATGTTGGCCTTCTTCCTTGGAGCTATCAGTCTATGTGTGATCTCATAGACTTGAAAAATAACAATTTTCCTTTTTTATTGACTTTCCCATGAAGTAGAATAATTATAATGCAGTTGATAGGTGGTTGAATAAAGATGCAGGTCAAATAGCAATGTGTTGAGTGTCACTGTAACTTTCTGAGGACTGTTGGTGTAAGGAAGCAGCAGTATTTCCTAGGCTGCATTATGAAGGCTACTGAGTCTGATGATACCGATACCACAATGATACAGAAAGAGTTACTGAATTCCTATTTGCTTTATATCCACTTTAGTAGAATTTTTCTAATTTGTAATTCCTAAATCTTGTAGTCTGTGGAAAGTAGGCACTGCATGGTTACACAGATGGTCTATTATCTACATGTAGCATATATGTTTTCCTCAGGTGCTGAGAAGTGGTAGTTATCACTAGATCTGTTTGTGGCAATTCAAATGCAGAAAAAAGAAACCAAATGCCATTAATGAAGTCATACTCTTCAACTGAAAAAAGTCTCCCTGTTTTCCCTTTCATGAATTCAGTTTTTGTCTCCTTTGCTGCACTGCGTCTGTTTGTGCAATATTCAGTATCCATAATGAGTTGTTAATGAGCTGTCGATTATGAATGCAATTTATAGACAAGAGAGGTTGAGGACTTGAGGTACTTTCAACAAATAGTTCTGTATCTGAGTTCTTCATGTACAAATATACAGTTTCTGGTACAGGGTCTCTTACACTAAAATCTTAATCTGAGTCACTCTGAATGTAGTTACACATTTAATGAGTTTCCTTCAATGATATATTGACTATATCCTGAACATTGCAATGAACAAAGAGTACAGTAAAATGAAAACTCTTTGTAATACAAAGAGCAGACTCAAAGAATTATGCTCATTAAGCTGTGATCCTGAACCAATGAATTTAATGGGAAATTTGCCATCAAATTCAGTATGAACAGAACCAGAACCTAATTTCTTAAAAGCATTCAGAAATATGGTCTTTAATAACAGTTTTGTAATACATCATGATACAAAGAGAATTAGCTACAAGCAACCTAATTATACTGGAGAATGAATTGGCTAATGCTCTGTACATACAGCTAGGACTCCCCTAGCACAAAACCATAAAGGCATAGTTTGCCTTTTTTACACCTTTTCTTTAGGGTCAGGAGTAACTGAGGCACAGATGCTAAAGCAAAAGTCAAGCTTATATATAAACAATGGCAGAAATGTACCCAGACCTCTCAGCTGCTAACCTGTATAATCATGTTTGAGCACAGCAGCAAACCCTAGTACAAAAATGGGCATCAGGTGAACTGTGCACTCATCAGCCAACTAAGGTCCAGTCACTCCACTGCCATTAATTACAGTTTTAGTGGTCTAAAATTGAGCAGCTCACGAAACAGAACTTGCTATGAAAAAAAAAGTACATAGGCAGATTACCTTGAATGAACCCTGAGATTTTATGAGCTCCATTCCTTCTCTGAGTAGAGGAATTCCAACACGAGCGTTTGTCACCATCAGAGAATTAAATATTTCTTAGAGATTGGATAAAGCTGCTTTGAGAGAAATGAGTTACTGTTGGCTAGCAGAGAGAATGCTGAGGTCTTAACTTGGTTACTTAAGGCATGAAGTTTAGCCCTCCAAACATCCAAAGCAGTCAAATGTCAATTGGGTGTGTTGTGGTTTTTTCTATTTATTTTATTTTAATTGATATCTTTCTGCTGTGTCAGGAAATGTTACTTGTGCCTGGTAGTTTTCCAGAGCTGTAGAACTAGAGATTTTGTTTATACTTATTTTTTTTATTTTGCACTAGCTATAATTCACCCATACTGAATGGTAATTTTTCTCCTGTCAGAATCAACATCTGGCAAGAGCCAAGGGTATGGAGGCTTTCAAATGTTTGCTCTGAATTTGAGAAATGCAGCTGTGGTACTGTACTTAGAGCCCTTGCATTGCTCTTCTGAAACCTGGGGGGAAAAAAAAGGAAAAAAACAAGGAAGCTGTTTAAAATCATATGACAGGTTATTATTTTGTTTAATGTGAAATGTTCATCTGACAAGCTTATTGAGCTTGATTTGTGTATGGAACCCTTCTGCAAACCTACAGTCTATCTGATTTCCCTTCCCCCTCTTCTTCGCTCCCCCCTCTGTCACTAGCACTGACATCAACCATTGTGCCATCTGAGGGAAAAAAAAGGCACCTGGAGTATTAAAGTGATTTAACCAGTTTGATTTATGTTAATAGTACAGAAGAGAATATTTTTTGGTCCTCAAAAACATAACAGGCAATTGATGTGCCATATTGCAGTATGGTTTTAGCTATCAACATGTCAAGATTTAGTTTTGCTGTTAACATTTTACGATTTAGAAGGCTATAAGAATATGTGCAGTGTAGCAACAACTCAGGCATCATTCCCTCAGCTATATTTATTGGGCTTTCATTTTTTCTTTTATAGAAGAAATTGAAAAAGAAAGAGGAAGGGAAAAAACACAGACATTTTCTGTCTTTCATTTTCTTCAGTCTGTCAGGTTGTGAGAATAAAAAGAAAGAAAACTGACTTCTAATGGTTTGTTTTCAGACCAAAGTAGATTCAGGGCAGAAGAATTCAAATGTGCAGTTTGTTGATTTCTCACTAAACTAAAGATAACCTGTGCATAAACTGTAGTTTCATTGCTTCTGCCCCCTCTATTTATCCCTATAGCTGAAAGCTGCATGTTTAACATGCTGTGGAGATGATGATCTATATAAGCCAATTGTCTAAAATTCTGGAAGTACCATGTGCAGCATACATAGTCATATAAGAATTTATTTTCCTTCTAGACCTTCATTTCCTTCTACTTCTGTGGAAAATCAATAAGATGTACTTCTTGGTGTGTAAGTGGGAAACTAAGTTTTTCATACTAGAAGAATGTTACAGTGACTAGAGCTGCTAAGGTAAGGTCTAAATTCCTCTGTGAACCTTAGTGGGTGTTTTACTTCCCCTAGGATTTAGATGTTGGTCATTGGATAAAAATTGTTATTGACCATTTGGAACTAGCACTGCAAAGTAAATGAGGCACATTAAAAACTGATCTTCACCTTCTGAAATTTCTATGCTTAAACTTCCAAATTAAAAAAGCGACATGAAACATGGTAGTAGAAGACAGTATGAATTTTAGAAAATATTTCAAACTTCTTTCCATGTACATTTGAAACTTTGAAACTCAGTGTCAGGAAGGTATTGAAATTCTCTGTGAAGGTCTAATTAATACCTTTTATTTTTCCAGTTGCTTTGAGTGACGAAGCAATGCCTAGTATTCAGGACATTAGCCCAAGACCTCTATCTTCCCAAAGCTGAGTAAAAGCATATGAAGGTAGTTGGGAACTTTGTAGAGGCAGACGAGGGAAGTGTATGTTCCCATAATGCATTACTCTTATCTCAAGGCATTCTGCTCTTCATGGCAACAGTAGGAAGAAGGACATACATACATATTTGTGTCTCATCTGTTTCACAGTGGGCTCTGCTGAATGAAAAAACACTTAAAATGTCTTTTTAATTATTTTATTAATTTCTGTCCTAAAATTTCATAAACAAATGAACATTTAAAAACACAGTAACTGAAAGCTATACAGCACTATGGTTTTCCTTATAGCTTCCACTTTTGATATTTGGGAGCTCAGTTTGGCATGGATCTATCTACTACTCATTTTATGGTGATGGCCTTAAATTGCCTTTGGTTTCAGAGGATGGAACTTTTTCTTTTCAAACAGTGATGATGGTTATGTTGTATTTCTTTTATGTGATGGTCTAAGGGCTTCAGCTGCTGTCTGCCAGAGGAAGATCTGGGCAGGCTCGAGTCACATTTCCTATCTTCCAAGAGAGTGAACCTCTATGCTTTTTATTTCTCTCTTTTAACCTGAGCTACTGTCCAGCTGGGCTTCTTTGGCAAGATGCTAAAAAATTGGAAAAAGCTATAGAAATCTCTTCCTACACTTATGCATATAAAATTGGGGCAAATGTCAGATGTTTTGACTCTGGTCAAGTTTAAGATGTTGAACTTGAAAAAGCTTGCCTGCTGCCAGGTCCAGAAGACTGGCTTTCGTATTGGAGGGGACCTAGACCTGTACTGCTCCTCCACTTCTTTCCCATTCTGTGGGAATGAGAACAGGGCAGAAGGATGGTCAGAAGAAAAAGGCTTTCAGATCCTAGCAAAGAGCAATTGTTCCCTAGGTCTTCATTCTCCAGAGATTTTACCTACTGAGGATATTGCAAAGATGAATTATTTACCTTTGAGCTCTATTGTGGTGACAGCAATATCACAAAGGAATCTATTGAGAAATAAATATTACTCTGCTGAGTGAAGAGACTCTGGAATAAATAAGGTCAGAACTACACAATAAACGGGAGGATAAGAAGAAATATTGATTAGCTGCTCATGAAGAGAGAGCTGGTCATCTTGTGCATTGTGTTGAAAAATACTGGTTAATTACCTAATTAAAGAGTGTACCACCAATACACGAAAAGAACACAGTTGAATTAATAATGTACAGGCAAAATTCTGATGTCAGAGCAGATAAGTATGAAAATGCTATAACAAGTGAGAGGATTTTGCTATTGATATTGATTTAGTATGGAAGGATATTCAGCTCCCATAGTGATGGATTTGATTTACAATCTAAAGTAGAAAAAAACTGATTTCCAGTATTTTTTATTATTTAAGGGCTTAACTTGCCATCCTTAATGTTCTTTGAATATAGTGATATCTTTTTAAATGCAGAAGAGTGTACAAGTCTTTTATTTGAAAAATAATTTGTATGGGGAAAGTAGGCCATGCAGGTTTTTTTTTAATAGAACATCTGATGCCAGAAAACCTCTTTTATGATTTATAAGAGCATTCCTTTCAAAAAACTGGAGCTTTGTAGTTATTTAACATTCATGTTTACTATAAAGAAATTGGTTTACCTTGACTGAAGTTTGTGTTTAAAGAGGGAAATTGTATGGGGGTACAATAATGTGTTCCTTATACAGAAACAAGGTTGCCCTTTTCCACACCTCTCAATTGAGCTGATGCTTAGGTTTGAAAGGCTAAGAACCCTTTCTAGCTGATTGACAGTTTTTGGACTATATATTGCCATGAGGCAGGCTTTTGATAATAACTTTTGTTTATTAAAAAACAATTAAAATGACTCAAATGTGTCACTCAAAATGGAGTTGGTAAAAAGTCTGAACAAATTCAGATGACACTACTGAGACTGCAGTCAGATTGGGTGCAGAAATGGTGTGATCTAAATTTTAACTAGACGTTGGACTTAATTCCTCCTCAGTACTATGTTACGGTATCTTCTCTGCATAAAGAAAAAAAACACCCAGAAAAAAAGTAGATACAGTAATTTAGAGAAGTTCTTATTAACAAAATATGTTATTCTTATTCTGTATGGAAATCAGATTGTATGTTTTGACTTTATGCATGAGGTTTGGTACTCTTGGGTATTCTTTAAGGAATAGGAGCAGCTGATTTCTTCATTTGCAAGCCAGAAACCTGACAGCCACAGATGCGAACTAGTCCAGCTTAAGGTGTGAAAGCTGTTTTATGAAGCCAGAATCCAGGCAATTAAGCAGGTTCCCCTCCTGGTAGGCTGGTATTTAGCCAGACTGTCAGTACTGAATATGCTGCTCTAGGAACAGAAAGGCAGACTGTGAGAGACAGAACACCTGAAGCATTTTCTTGAGAAAAAAAAAATAAATAAAATAAGTAGCTAGGAATTGAGATTGCATATTGTTATAACTGCATTTGTGCCTTTGGTTCCTTGATATTTCCACCAAGTTCCTTAGAGCACTGCGCAAATAACACAAATTGGTTGGAGTGGAAACTCTCAATGTACCACGTAGAATCTAAACCAAGGCTATTTCCGACATAAAAAGTTATTTACCCAGAGATGCATGAGTAATGCAGTGCAAAACAGTCCACCTCAATCCACCTCTGTATGACTCCTGTTTATTAAGCAAATGATTGCTCAGGTTATTGTGTGCTTTGATAATGGATTTGTGTGTGTGTAACATGCATAACCTCTGTTTTCTGTGATCCAGTATGTTTGTTTGAAACATGTATTAGCCTTTCCTGACAAAAGCATTGAAAAGTTAACATTCATACCAGGCAGAACTTTCTGATGGTTATTCCTGTATGCTGAGGGGCTCCCAAACCCTTCCCCCTGCTTTTGGCCCTGGGTCTGAATGTGTATTTAGAACAAGTTCCTCTCTGCTCTGATGTATAGGAAAAGGCTCTAATGAAAAAGTCTAGTGGTGTTATGCCAATGTAAACCAGATGTAGTGAGTGGAGTACCACTAACGAATTTAAGACCTTGATTTTCCATCCAACTTAACCTTTCCACTTACATTGCACACATAATATTACACCTCATAACTTAAACCAAAGATTGCGAGCACAATTGTTCTTACAGTGCCCCTCATTTTCTGAAGTCTTGGTGTCTGTGAGTGGATGTACTGCCTTGTGTGATAAGATTGCATGCTGGGGTTTAAGAAAAGGACTTCTCCACATGCAGTGTTACCTGCCAGGGTGCTGTGGTTTGACCCCAGCTGGCAACCATGCAGCTGCTCGCTCACTCCCTGCCTGCAGTGGGATGGGGAGGAGAAACAGGAAAAAAGGTAAAAGTTGAGGGTTGAGATAAGAACAGTTTAATAATTGAAATAAAATATAATAATAATAATGACAATTGTAATGAGAAGGAGACAGGGGGAGAGAGGAATAAAATCCAAAAGGAAAAAAACCCAAGTGATGCACAACACAATCTCTGACCACTCGCTGATGCCCAGCCAGTCTGCAGGTAGCGATGGGCAAGCCCCTGCCAACTATCCCCAGTTTATATACTGAGCATGATGTTCTATGGTATGGAATATCCCTTTGGCTAGTTCAGGCCAGCTGTCCTGGCTGTGTCCTGCCCCAATTTCTCGTGCCTTTCTAGCCCTCTCACTGGCAGGGCCTAAGGAACGGAAAAGTCCTTGGCTTAGTATAAAGATTACCTAGCAACAACTAAAACCATCAGTGTGTTATCAATGTTATTCTCATACTAAATCCAAAACACAACATTGTACCTGCTACTGGGAGGAAAATTAACTCTATCCCAGCCAAAACCAGTACATGGGGGTAGCCCAGGTCCTGCACTATATGACAGGTAAGTGGTGGACTGCACAGCAGACAGGCACAAGATTGTAAGTGGGGAGGGCATCTTGTTCCTTGTGCTGGCCCTGGCTGGGGGACACGTTCCCTGACCACAACACAGGGGTGTTACTGCTCTCCTATCCTTTCTTATTCCAGCCTCCTTTGTCAGTGTGGCACTTGGCTTCCCAAAATGAAATAGAGTTCTGTGCTACCCCTACTAATGTGGTTTGCTGTGGCCTCCCTAACAGGGGAGGATGTGAAGTAAGAACCTTCAAATGAATCACTTTGAATCACATCACAAATGAAGGCAAGTGCATGACTTCCAACACTAGAGGTTAAAAAACCCTGAAGCCTGAAACATCAGAGTATAAGTATCCATGTTTTCACCTGGTAGGCTTTCCAATAACATTAAAAACCACATCCAATAAAAACAAAAAGCAAAACCTTAACATAAAAATTAGGAAAAAAAAGATAATAAATGGATTAGCTGTGTGATGTAGCAGACAATGCAATCCAATCCTGTCTCATATTTTCTATATGTTTATCTGGATTTCCCCCATAAACCTTCTCAGAAATAGCCTGACTCAACTCACCTGTGCAGGAGTCTATTGACAAGTCCATTCAGTTTCAAAAGAGATGAGATAACATTTTTAGATGTTAAGAGGGGTTTGTTATCTGGATAGAAATGGATCATTTAGCAAAGCATGTACATCATTTTTATTGCAGTCTCTTTCAAGAGCACCATAGTGGGTCAGAACTAGCATATACTTTTGCTGTCGGATTAAGGAGTTTGTTGTTTCAGAGGATATTAGAACATAGTTTACTAGATTTAAGATAGTTTCTGTCACACATTCTAGAATGACTCTTCTTTGAAACATGACTAACAAACCTACCATTCTGTTACCCATAAAAACCACTCTTTTCTGGATATTGTCTTTGAAAGAGGGAAAGGCAACCTGTGGACTGGCTTTCAAGGAAGCTTTATTTCTCTTCTGGGAATTCTTTGAGGACAGACAAAAATTTGATGGTTACTTGTGAGAGCTTACTCAACCATCTTAATGTGCATCACAAGCAATTGATGTCCTCTGTGTATTACCTCCTCTTCATGAGCGGTATGTTTTCTCTGTATGAAATTCAGTGGACGTTTGAAAGGTATTTTCAAAATATTGTCCAAATTATTTTACAACTAATGCATGTGGCAAACGAGAGATGTGGTGACAGACAGGATTTATTACTCAGGTTGATTTATAATTTTGAAAATGAAATACAATATGAGCCTGGAAACCAGCTGGACAAATCTTTCACAGGTTGACCTCGCTACTCAGTAGTCTTTTTTTCTTGGAGTGAAACCATTGTTATCAGGGATCTTGAGGAATGATAGCCACGGTGACTCACACTTATCCAATAAGGCTACATCATCATCTCATAGTCTGAGATCTGAGTAAGAATAATCAAGCAACAAAGCCTGTTGTAGTAGAAAAGACTGCACTTCATGATGACTTTAATAAAAGATATGGTTTAGTAATAGCCATGTCTGAACTGCTGGAAACCTGCAATAGATCTTCAGAGAGTAGAAACTGGCATTGTTCCCCATAGTGCTCTGCCACTGTAAGCCAGCTGAGGTAGTGCTATTTTAACTTTTCTGTTGCTTGACATTTCCTTATTTTAATTGTGTAACCTCTGTGTTGGACTTTATTCTGGCATTAAAAGCCTCACCATCCCCCTCTTTTGATTGCTGCTTTTTAAAGCAAGAGGAGTAGAATTAATTGCTTCTGATCCACCACAATGGTAATTACATAGTCCCAACTGGGACCTGACCAAGGATGAACTGCTGTTGTTGCTTTTTGGCTGGAAACATTAAACAGGGATAATAGAGAAGTGTGTCTGTTACAGCACACTGGTTGTTTCCTGCAGCAAAGAATGATAGAAGTCTATTGCTGTACAATTACTGTGTAGCATTTGCAGGTCACAATAGCATCCAACAAAGACTGAGAAGAATTTTTTTTTCCATTGTTTTGTATCATTTTTCTAAGTGTATCAGTGAAAATAGTTGGCCTACTGCCTTTTTACTCCTTGAATCTTCATTAAAACTTTGCACTGGTATTACAAGCCTATCAAAATTATCAAGAACACAGCTTGTACACTGTGTGGTCTTAGAAGAGAAAATGAAGCAGTAGTGGTAGAAAAGGCTGAGAATGTTTAGGAAATGCTAGCATCACAATGGTGTCACAATCACTGCATTTAGAAATAGTTGTCTATTTATCTTGTTTAGAATCTTACATAGGAAACTGATTGAAAGCATTAATGTCTTTCTATGTAAAGGTATATACATTCCACCTTCAATTATTCCTACAGAGAGCACTAGGAAAAGAAATTCTGACAGCAGGTAGAATGTGTGTGTGTGTTTTACACTTCCATAACTCACGAAGAATAGGAGGAATTTTGCTGATCTTTCAAAAAACCCTAACACTATATTTGAACAGAAAAAAGCATGTATCTAGGAAGTATTGTTAAGTGTAAAATTAAAGCATCACATTGAGTTAGGTCCCTAAATTCATGCTGCTGACTTAGAAATGGTTAGGCTATTAAAGAATAATAGATTTCATTTAACTTTCTGATTTCTGTATCTTCAGAGTGCAATTTTTTGTGTTAAGCAATGGTGGTCAGGAAAGATTTTTTTTTTTTCTTTCAAAGCTGATTTTCTAATATGATCTATTGGCTTAAACAATCCAGACCTGTGAGACTTACCATTAAATTACAATGATGAGCAACAAGAATATAAAAATCATTGCCTTGACTATGACCAAAATCAGAACAGTTTCTTCATTCAGCTCTGTGAGTTTTGCAAAGAAGCTTTACAGAAAGAATGCGTAAGAAGTAAATGATGGTGTGAAATTTCTTGTTGGCATATAACCTTTGAGAAAGGACAATAAGATACAGACTTCTAAATACTTCTATAGCTGAACTAAGGCTTTACAGGGCATAACGGCATGGGCTTTCAAATACATGGCCTTTGAAGATCTTGGTTTGGAATAGTTAAGGTCTATTGAATATATCAAACTGAAGGTATACTTTATGTAGGAAAAAGTATCGTGAAGTTCCACAAAAATCTTCAGTTTATTGTGTAAATGTGGCTGAAGTTCCACAACTTTAAGTCTCAAAAATGCAGCATTGAAATGAACTTCAAGAGATAAACGTCTTCCTTCCTTTCCAGGAGATTTTGAGAAGTAATTTTATTGTATTAGATTTCTGATTTAGGCACCCTCAAAGTGGGCCTGATTAATATATTCAAGATTTTCTCTGCAACACAAAGCTAGAAATTTACTTGAAAAATAAAACCTGAATTTTTAATTCATTTGTTCTTCCTGGAGGATGAGACTTCAAGCAAGTTAGCAAACATTACCAAAGCAAGTCTTCTGGAATCTTATGCTAGTCCTTCACCGTGACAAATTTCACTTAAGATCTGTTTTTAGCATTTGGAAGCTGTTTTTGTAGTCTATGTTGCTATCATCACATGACATGCAATTATTTGTTTAGGATAACTGAAGCTTCAGTTAGCAAAGCAAATATACTGAAACCCTGTCATCTATCAAATATCAGCCATTTTCTTAAAGTGTAATTCTAGAGAAACCTCCATTTTCACTTGATTATTATGCCATCATAAAAAAATCATGATGTGATTGATGCCTGCCATATCCCTACTCTTACCTCCATCCTGCTTTACAGACACTTTAACTTTCAGGCAGTTATACATACACCAGGACTTCAGTGGTCAAAACACCATCTTCTTACATAAAGAATTGATACCATCTTAGGTTTCTCTCAGTGACTCTACGACCAGTTCTGCCTCCTTGAGACTATGCTACACCTCAGTCCTCAAGTGAGTCACCTTTGCTGGACCAGATCATCTCTATCAGACTCAGTAGCTCTGGAGGTGTCTCCAGCTGTTAGTGTCCTCCCATTCTTATGCCAGCAGTGACTGCAATCTCTGAAATGGCCACCCACCTGGCTGCCAGAAATAAAACATGCTCAAAAATATGTAAAGCAAGTTTAGGTGAATCTTGTACTGAGGTCCCTAAACAGTACATAGAATTCAGTGATAGCCATAAATAGCGAGCTACTTATTACAAAGGCTGAGTGCAGTTCAAAGAGCATACTGAGAATAAACAGCTTTTTAAGTGGATGTGTCAGGATTTGTCAGAGATTCTCAGGGCAATCCAAATCCAAAAGCCACATGAGAACAGCAGGTCTCCCTGAGCAGTGTCGTTGCTCTAGAGAAACATCAGCTGACCAGCATTGCTAAGCTGATGTCAGTCAGGGGAGAGTGGTATCAATGAAACCTGCAGAGATGTGCTAAGCAGAACACTTGCAGTCATTCCCTGTGAGGAAAAGCAGTGAAATACAGAAGAGTGGCTGCACATTTGATGGCTCATCACTTCAACTCTTTGAGAAGGTATGATGGTGTCAAATGCTTTTCTCTGTATATCCTGCCTTGGAGATAAAAGAGCAAGACTGGGGGAGAGCCCTTCTCTCTGCCAGCAATGCATACAGCTGAGGTGCAGGGATTGTTTGGAGAACACCTGTGCTGCTGCTGCTGCCGTGCAGGCATTGGCATGCATAATAGACTCACTGGCTGCTTCTGTTGGTATCCTTGAAGCTGAATATTTCAGGCTTACTCCTGACTTCCTCAGCATTGTTCAACTGGAAGGAGAGGGAAGTTGTAGTGTAAACCATGCATACCTTGCTCTTCTTGGATGTAACTGTCATAAATAAATAAAAGGTGTGAAAAGAATGTGCTGTCTACAGAAAATGGTGAGATTCTGCTTGAAAAATGGTAGGCTCTGGTAGGGTTCTGTTTTTCAAAACAAAATCCTGCTATTGAAAAAGATGCAAAAAAGGGTATATAATGAACTAATTGCTAGCATGGCTTTATAAGTTTATTATGAAATAATTCCAACAACCATTATCCTGTCTGAAAGACACACTACTATCTATGATTTAGATGTTCGTATTTAGATTTTTTTCATGAATTTTGCTTCATTTTCTTCATTACTGGAAGCATTTGCATGATAACAGGATCTTTGCTTTTAAGAGTTCATCAGCTCCTGCCACTTAGTTCCCACTTGAAGTCATAATCTTTTGTTTATAATTTCATAATTGTTTGCAGTAGAGGTGATTAAAATCTCACAAACATAGCGTTATTTTGACTTCAGGCAGGGAACAAGCAGCAGATGAACTCTTAAGGAACAAAGATGATGCTTTCATGTAAACAGCCCAACCGGTACAAAGTAACGGGAAGAAATGAATAAGTGGAACACATCCAAATGCAATGGTTTTCACTGTTTTCTTTAAGGCAACAATAGCTCTTTGAAACCCATATGTTTCAGAACCTCACATCTTACAATAAAATACTTCCCTCATCTCTTATGAAGTTTGCCTGTTTTCCACTCCAGGTATGTTTTTCTAAGCACAGGCGAAATATTAATTAAGGCATTAATTAGGCACAATAAACTTCTATGCATTAATTGACACAAAGTTCAGCACTCTTCCAGACAAGCCAGCATTTGAATTTCACCCTTTCAGAAACAAGTCAGTGCAACGTCAGCATTGAGGGTATTCTAATAGGAGGTGCTGAAGCTAGGAGTTTGTGCTGCTTGTCCTTGCTCCTGTGTGGTCTGTAGAGCAGGCTGCTGGGCTCGTACAGCTGTCTGCACAGGTCCTTGTTTCTGGCCCCAGTCACTCACTGGTGCTTACCATAAACATCCTACTGGAACAGGGGCGTATTTCACACTATGTAAGCAGACAATACTTGGAAATTCAATACATTCAGTGTCTATCAGATGGGTGAGGTTACAAATTCAGGGTGATTTCTTCCTAAATGTACCCCCTTTTCAGGTAGTAGACTGCAACAGGAAAGACAAATGTAATTTTATATGCTGCTGAAGTTGCTGAATATGAAGAAAATTCATTTCCCTCCCTCTCACAAACCCCAAAGGAACTTGTAATCCAAGGATAAGTGATTATCTCTCAGAAAGTACAGATATGTGCCACTATTTCATGCACATGATAATTCTTTAAATTCACTAAAAGATGTACTGATTCCACCACTTTTATTTTAACAGAAACATAGAAAATATTGAAAAACAGTGAGGCATTTTGATTTTGCTTCAGTCATAGTTGTTTTGCCACGCGTATTGCTTCCAGGAGAACAGGACTGTGAGAATGGGACATACTTCCCAGGAAAATATACACACCCCACCTTGTACTTAATGCTGCACCTTTTTTTTTCCCCAAAAAACCCTGAAGATCAACTCTGAGGGTTGCGTAATGGCAACTTTAAATTATCCTCTTTGCCTGGTGACAAGTTGTTTGAAGGTTGAGAAGAGGTTCAGTAATCACTCAGAGGCAAGATATCTGAAGAGTTATCTCAAGTTACCATAGTAAAACAAGCTTCTCCTGGCTGGTGCTGAGTCATGCCAAGGCCTTTGGAATGTGAATTTTGTCAGATCCAAGTTCCCTATAAAATGCAGACTCTGGGTGCCTCAAGATGGCATTCATGGGAACCAGTGACTTGGGACAGCCGATACTTCAGAGGGTAAGAAATTCCTAAGGGGGGAGGTAAGGAGGCCCCTCAGTATTGTGGATGAGGTCAGACCTCCAGGTGAAAAATCAGAGGCTGGAAAGGATGTCCCTGGCATGGGCAGTGGGTAAGAGCCATTGCACTACCCAGGGTCCCCACCCTCTGTGGAGACATGGAATACTCTCCACCTGCTCCTTCCTAATCAAGTCACCTGGCAGCCTCATACCTGGGTCTCTCTTTGGGAGGCCCTGTCCAGGCAGGTGTGCTTTGTGCATGCTGGACTGCCCTGGACCCCAAGGAGGATCAATGATAAGTTGCTTAACATCCTGCTGGAGGCACCCCAAGAAGCACCTGGCAGTGTAATAAAAGGCCAGAAGAAACACATCAACATCAGTGAAAAACCAGGTGCCTGTGCAACTATATAGACAGATACTGAGGTGTTAAGGGACTGCACTGCTGTTCAGGGCATTACATCTCTGTATCGGACAATTCAGTGTCAGAAAATATTAACTAAAATCTTAGATAGCTGACAAAGTCCCAGTGTATATTTAGTATTAGACTCCTAAATAATTTTTCCTTCCAAAAATAATTGCTTAATCTAACATGTTTTGTCTTTCAGTATGAGTCTTTCCAGGAGAAATTTTGTAATTGGAGACATTCTCAATTTCATTTCTTTAAGGAAATTTGAAAGAGGGAACTTGAAAGGTGTTCCTTAAAGTACAAATAATTTTAAGTAAATGGTTAAAAGAGTAGATTTAAGGCAAAATGGAAAAAAAAGGAGTGAGGGGGTTTAAGTCTAAATACTGTCAAGGTTGGTTTTGCTTGATTTCAGCTGACTTTATTTTTTCCTGAAGAATCATATTGTCCCAGTGCAGCTTTAGCAGAAAAGAACAACTAGACCCTGCTAGTCTTTTAAAAGACTTCAAGTCAGATTTAGATACACAAATAACAACAAATAGCAGGGGGAAAAAAAAAAAAAAGTCAGATGATCCTGGCAGTGTATAGGTAGAACTTCATCTCACCAAATGCAGGTCACTTCTGGAAGCTGCCTTTCTCTCCTTATTAAAGCCAGACACCATGTTTTTGGCATAATGAAGAAGGGAGATATAAATTTTGTCGTGCTGAGCTTCTGATCTGAGGGCCAAATATTCTGCAGGTGCAAATTATTGCAGTTTCAAAGACATGTTATGCTGATTCATTTGAGTTGAGATACTGCTCTGAGTCCAAAGTTGTGGCTAGTGGGGACTACTGTTGGCTGGCAAACGTGTTCCCAATTTAGTCAGAATATTTGGGGGTTTTTACCCTCTGGGGCACTGCTCAAAAAGATATGTAGAGAGGAAGACGAGGCTGATGGGCCTATATTTCAGCTTCTAGAAGAAGGACTTTTGGGAAGTAAAGGGAGACAGAACAGGCTGAAGACATTCTTTTTCTTATTGTCGTTAACGAGAACAAGACTGTAGTAACTGTGGTCAGAGATAAAGCTACCTAACCTTGAATAGCATGTAAATATAGGGGGTAGAATATATTAGCTACAGCTTTGTATGTCAGACATGTAAATATGTGCAGCTGCTTTGGTTTTGTAATTTTTTTTTTTTAATATGTTGTAAAATTGATGTGGGAGCATGCAGATGTATGCATGACTAATTAAATATATGTACCATTTTAAAAGGAAGGGAATGTAAACCTTTCTAGATATTAATGTATAAACTAAGACTTTTCTTGTTTAAAAAGTACTAGCTTATAAAGAGGAAAAAGGTGCTCTAATTTAATTGGACAGATTTGCAAAGGTCTTTGAAAGTGTGAAAGAAAGGGTAAGAAGGAAATGCCTCCCTTACAATCTGTTTATGGCGTTGGGACTGCTTTATCTTGACAAATAAGATAAAGATCACTTGACAGCAATTCACTTATTCTTATCTTGCTAGCAACTTAAAAACTGAATTATTCATCCTCAGTGTGAGATTTTGTGTTTTCTATTCTAAATTCAACTGCATACTTAGCACCTAGCCTCCTCAAAAATGTATCCAACGCAATAAAACAAACTTAGTTCAAATTACCTCTGTAAGACTAGCATTACCAAAAGTTATAATAATTCTATGAATAAAAGCTTTCATGAACTAGTAATATGTCACATAAACTTACGAGCGTTACATACAGCATAAATATTTCTCTGGTTTCTTTCAGTACCTTTTAGTTTTGAGGAGGGGTGAGTGAATGCATGAGATTTGCTAAATTATGCAGGTATTTTCCTCTTCATGACAAGTCTTTAAATGAACTCACTTGGCCACATGAAATTGCAAATACGTGTTAACCTGGACACTATCACACAGGTATATGAAGAGGCATGATTTGCTGACTGCCAATCCTAGACCTGCAAATCCCATATTACAGATGCAGTTGTACCGCAAATTTTGTTTTTCTAGAAAGTTTTGATGAAGACTAATGTAAGCTCTGCCACTGACAATGTTACATTAATAAAGCAAATAAATAATACAAATCTTTGTTTCTGTAATAAAAGTGGTATTTTGCAAAGACAATGTAAATAATCTATTGAGCGCCATGAGAGCTGATCCATAATATGAGACTAGGCAGTTTCAAATGAAGTACAAGAATAGCATATAAAAGCTAATAAACCTCACTAAAAAGCAGTCTTTCATGCTTCTTCATAACGTTGAACCATGCAAGGCTTTTCCTCAAGAGCTCATTTTCTCCTGCATACTTTTTCTATTGCTCATTTATATACATCCATAGATTATATATCAGTAAAGCATTAGCATCTCTTGAGTTAAAATCAATCGGTTAACACATGTAAGGTCAAACAAGTCAAGTTAGAGCAAATTCTAGTCACCACTGTTCAAAACTCACTTCTCCAACATGTTTGAATGTCTCAGCTCTACATTCCCCCCCCCCAGTTTTTAATTGAACGATATGCCTTTGTTAACACATGCTTGCTCAGATCAGTTGCACCTGTGTGCAGAGTGAAGGTGAGCAGTCTCAGCTTAGGAGAAATATGATTTGGAGAGGTATAAGCAGCTGAGGAGGGATCTTCATGGGTACAGTGTTTGAACACGAAAGTGGCGGCTATCTCTTCTGCTACAATGAAAAGGAAACCGATAACAATGGTGTGCTATAAAAAGCAAAAGAACATTCTTCTTTGTCAAATGACCGCACCTCTCTGGCAGTGCTGCTGCTGCAGTACACTGGCTGACATCCACTCCATGTTTGAACTCTGCTGTTACTGAATTTCAATTAAAACTGAAAACCACACAAAGGTAGCAGGCACAGAGAATACAGAAAAGAAATGTTCATTTCCTTGATTATTTTTGTTTTAGGGCTTTTCTTTGTCTGATTGCAAAATAATGGTCTAAGTTTGATCATGAGGGCCCTCGTATCTGCTGTTCAGGTCAATTTTACCTCATTAAAGACAGACGAGAATTATGGCAAGTTCTCCCAGAACATCAGAGGTGGCATTCAAAAATGAAAGTTGTACTGGGGTGCAAAATCCTTCCTGTTCCTGCTTCAGTCCATTTAAAAAAATGTATATTTGAAGCCTGGGGGAGGAGTACAATTTAAGAGAGATTTTTTCCTTATGCAATGAACCCAACAAGGCCTTATGTATGCTGCAGCAGACTGCAGTACCTGCAGGGTGCTCATCTACCATGAAAGTCTTCTATTATCTCATTCTTTACATGAATGAAATGTGAATATAGTTCCTTCTGTCTCAAAAACCATTACACTGATTGGATTGTGTCTGGAAGCAACAGAATGGGGTTTTCCACACAATTATTTTCAGCAGATTGAAAGTGTATGGCTCTCCTTGTAGGTGCTGATGGAAGGTACTCTGAAGTTTCAAAGACTGTGCAAGAAACAGTAGCTCCAGTAACCTTTAAAAATGTTCTAAGTGGAGGGGGGAAAATAACAAAGGGAAAATTTTTAAGTGGTTAAAAATATATTTTTTACTGTGGATTTTCTTTTGGAACTCAGTTGCCTTTTTGCTGCAAAGTTATTGGTGTTGATTGTAATGAGACAACAAGCTTCACAAACATTCACTCAAAGGAAAACAAATACCTTGCGATAAAATTAAGAAAATTGCAGAACGATTATTGATAATAAAAGCGGAATCTAACAAGACGATAAAGTAGTCACACAGGGAATACAAGATATATTTTCTTGGAAGTGCTAGCTGTATTAACATTATATAAACCCATGTTCTGAGATTCTCAGTGAAGGGTTGTACACAAATTTTTAGCTAAACAGTAGCCATTATATTATCACAGGGAAAAGATATTAGAAGTAAGACTGTTTCACATCAGCTGAGGACATATGTATGTGTGTGCATGTATGCATACGTGCAGAGCTGTATGTGTAAAAATATATTAATATATTTACTGAAAACTTTTGAACTGGTGGAAAATGGAAAGGAGCAGAGGAAAACTTAGTCTGACTAAAAAGCTACTAATTCCTTTTTTCTATATCCTTATTCATCATATAAATATTTTAATCATATCTCATTCTTACTTTCTTCTTTCGATTGACCAAAACCTATTTTCTAATTCAGTCCAGCAGCTCATATTTTAATGTCATTTTAATAGACCTTGTCTTGCTTTCATGGAGCAGTTAAAAGCAAAGGTTTCATTGTAAAAGAAAATTGCCTCCTAGCACCGAGTTTTCTAATTACTGTATCTGGTACCACCACTGAATGTTTGGAGAAGGGCAAAAGAGGGAGGAAGTAGAGACTGTTATTAATCAACCCTTGCTGGTAATTAAGGTCCTCAGCATCTCATTGGGGTTTTTTTTTTCATTTTTTTTTCTTTTTTCCAGTTTTCCCTACCTTGATGTCAGGTAAAGCAAATGACAGGAGAAAAATTTCAGCTGTATAATCTGGTCCACAGGAAAGTCACTTATTTTAAAAATGTGAACATTTGATGACATTGCATGAGGGAGGATGCATGAGTATGGACCTGCAAACACAATCAGTTTTTCCCCTGAAGGTTTGTATGGTAATATAAGGTAGATGAATTCAAACGACACGATTTCAGCAACAGCATCACTGAACTCATCAGTGAACTTGGATTTGCAGTCCAGTCCCCTCCCATGGATTTGTTGAATTCTATGTTTGCAAGGATGAGTTAACAACCGGATCCTCCAGGTTAGAGTAAATGAGCAGTTTGCCTACCTTATAAAAAAATCTGATCCAGAAAGACAGAATCCCCTCTACCATGTATGTAATTTATAAACTTGCCCTCAGCCACTGTGAAAGTAACCTTTTAAAAGAGTTAAGATATGAATTTGTGTAATATTTTCCTGTAGAGTCATGAGGTAAGAGGAAGATGCTGGGAAGAGGTGCTCTGCCCATGTGAGGAAGCACATCAACACCGATCCAGAGGGAGGGTGGCAGGCCCACCTCCATGACAATCACTCACGGAACTTCTGCAAGGCCAGGGGAAGTGCTCCATTTAATGGTAATTTGCTGCTCCTGGTTTCCTTATTTCACCATTTAAATCACACAGAAGCCTAGCCTATAGTCAGGGCTCTGGTAAAAATTTGCACAAAATTAAATATATGAATACGCTATTGAAGAAACACTTGGTGGGCATTATGAAAAGGTGAAAATTTATTAATGCTGGAGAACTCTTGATCCCTGCTGTTTAATTTAACACTAAATTTGATCACACTTCTTTTTTCATGAAGATTACCTGTAGAATGTGGAAGTTAGATTATGTACCGCACATCTTCCCCCTGCAAGTGTTAGGGCCTGTATCAGCAGTTACATTTTTCATCACTTTCTCATGATATTATGGCACAGGGAAGACAAAGTATGACATGAAAAATAATTTGCCTCTAAAAGGAAAAAAAAGCCAAGCTATTTCTAGGAAAACGTAATTTGAAATCCTACAAAAATGTAAATACAATCCATTTTGGTTTTCTTAATCCTTTTAAAAGAGAAGAATTAAGCCCAATAAGTTTTTTAACTGTGTGAAGAGATCATGATGGAATTTATTTTGATTGGGTGACCTCATAAAATTAGTCACCACTGCTGTGATTTTTTTGAAGGCAGCTCAATAGAGTTTGACTCCCAGTTCCCATTAGAATTTAATGAGAGCTGGGCCTGTAAGTCCCCCAGATTCCTTTGAAAATAACCCAGCCCATGATAAAATAATACAGTTCTGTGCATCCTTAATTTTTGACAGTTTGTTCGTGACTGGAATATTGATTGCAGCAGCTATTGCTAAGCACATGGCTCCCATCACTCTTGCCTGCTTTTCCATTATGTCACAATAGATCCCCCAGCTCAATAGATTATACAAATAGATGGGGCTGAACTACTTCATGGGTTTCCTGGGGAGAATAAAATAATAAGAAAAAACAATAGTAACCAAAAGTCTAAGTTCCTTGAACAAGTTAATTGTATTTATTGTAAATGCTGTGAAACGAGTAACTTCAAAGAGCCAGTAAGTACCAAAGCAAGGCCAGGTACAACAGTAGTAATTAGATTCAAGTCAAAAGTAAGCCTGATTGGACAGTTTTTAAATGTTTGTGCTATGCAGGGAACCTGGCAAGTGTGTGGTACCAAAAATGGGAGTTCAATTAAATCTTTGAAAAGGCACAAGAACGTGCAAGCAGAAACATTTAGTATCCTGCTAAGCTGAAAACACATTCAAACTAAAATGAGAACTGAGATGACTGAAAAAGCAAGAGGAATAAAGGAAGTGAGTTATCAAAATAAAATATATTTGGGAATGGTGTGAGCAAAATTTTAATCCTTGATTTCATTTTCTTCCATGTTTGTACATTTGTTCCCAGCAGTAAAAGCATTATGAGATTTGGCAAATAGGTAAAACAAGGAAAGAATAGAAAAAATACTGATGATTCAGCCTCCAGGCTCTCCATAAAATTTACTCGAAAGCAGGATGCAAAGTTGTGTTTGCATGTCTTACTCCACTTTGTCATGTTATTAGAAGTAATTTGTTTTCTAGCACTGCTGAGGAAGAACTGGGACAACTTAGGATAATTATTAGAATACTTTTGGGCATCATTTTCCATGGAAAGGAAAAAAAAAGAGCTGTGCTTGATAGTAGTAGGTTACAACATTGCACAGAGGTTAGATTACATATTTGTTTTACTATAAGGCCATTACATCTGCAGGACTTTGCCCAAGACAGAGCAGCAGACTAGCCTGGCAGGTCCTGCTTGTATGCAACAGCTCATCAATCTCAATGGGCTGGAAGATTTTAGAGTAGTTTTAGTAAGGGTTTTTTTTGGGTTTTTTTTTTTCCCTTCTGTAGTTTAAATGATAATGCTACCTAGAAACCTGTCAGGAACAAGGACCCCATTGTGTCCCTAGCCTGTAGGACCTGCTGTACAACTGCAAAACCAAAAATGTAGTTCATGTTCCTCAGGCACTTCTGCTAAGGATGAGAAAGATGATAAAAATGGGATACGGTGGGCATCCAAGAAGTCAATGGTATGTCTAAAGGCAGTTTAAAGCAAACTTAAATATGTTTACACAGCCTTAAATTGCCCTTCTGGAGATAACTGGTGAATCAAAATTGGTCACCCTGGCAGTCAGGAGTTATAGTACAGCCTATGTGTATCTGCTGCCAAAGGGTGCTTGCTTGTTAGCTTGTTTCTTTGTTTCAAAGCCATTGTGGCAGAAGAATGTTAAACAATGACTTAAAGACTGATGAGATGGTTTCTGGATGATGATGATGAAGTTATCTCCAAAACAGCTGGGCTAGCACCAAACAAAATATGATATACTTGTCAAAGAATAGAATAATTACATAGTATCGTAGGGTGACCAGATGTTAACTTGACCTCCTGAGACGAGACCAAAAGAGATGAGAGACAGATGGAGGCTCATGATGAATGCACTTGACAGTGAAGTCAAGAACCTTATATCTGACAGATACCTTTGGGTGGATGTAGATGTAAAGGGTGATGGGTGAAATTATGTAACTTCAAAATACTGTCATCCAGTACACTGGTATTTTGAGTCTACTGACTTGAATAGAGATAGTGGCCGCAACGTGGAAGGTTAGTTGCTACTTGTGAATTAGCTGTAATCATTCATAATACTGTGTTGGACCAAGGGCAATAGTTTGGCAACAGGCTCAGGAAGAATAGTTAAGTTTTCATTTGTATGATGGAATGTGTGAAACAAAATATCGAAAATTCTGTAGCATTTAGAACACGTTCAGAAATGCTTCCAGGGAAGTTTTGGTTTTTTGAACAAAGGTAATTTCTTCCATTGCAGAAGACATACTCCTCTGACCATTGCCAGTCAGTTCCAAGTTCCAAGGTTGAAACCTCAGTTGAGCTATAAGGAAAGTACCCACCGGAGCAGACAGTACCACTGTTTCTGAGGATCCATCTAACCAGTAGGGACTTCACATCTGTGGATGTTTTGTGCTTTTAATGTACTTTTGTATCTCCTGCATGACGATTGTTCTGATCTTGCAAGTTGCTGTATGTAGGTAGCCTCTGACACCAGAGACAGTTGCTGCTGGAGTTAGAAGGGCTGCGTGCAGATGGAAAGGTCAAGCTGCACAAAACAGTGTGGAGGTTCAGAGGCCTGGCTGCAAACATCGTTACTTTAGAACAAACCCAAATTGCCTTGTGAGTACAGGAGACATTTAAAATGAGACCCAGCAAAAATTGGTAAAGGATTTGTATGAGGCAGTTTAATGTCGGATAGCTTGTGACTTGAGCAGCCATCAGACTAGCTCTAACCTCTGTCTAGGACATGGGCAGCTTCAATGTTGAAAGGATCATTTTACGTTCGCTTTATTATCAAACATTACCCCATCTCTATGAGAAGAGAATTCTGAACTGAGCAGATGTGAATCTAACAGCCCCAAATCCCACTTTGTTTTCCCAATAGAAACATTTATTTGTGTTTGGATCTTGGAAAGGTTCTAGCTCTCTCTTAAGTCTCTTAAGAAATAACATTATTTCTGTTTCTCCAATTATTTACTTACCAAAACTCCAGAGCATGTTTCTATGCTCTGTAATTTGAACAATGGCTAATGATGTACTGTTCACTTCCCTACAAATGCTTTACCTCAAAATCTGCACAGAGACTGCATTTAAAGAAATAAAATAAGTAGAATTTAAATGCTCAGCTTTATCATAGAGCAGACTTTCAGAATACTTAGCTCCCTATTTAAACAGTCCCAATTGAAGCATGAAAGCATGATCTCTTTGGCTTGCATTTATCTGATACTAAGTAAAAAAAAAAAACAAAACAAAACAAAAAAGAAAAAGATTATTGTGGAGATGTTATAGGGTGACCAGCATAATCCCATTTCTAAAAATAATTGTCCTAGTACTGCGTACAGTATGGGTGAAAAAAAGTTCTTTTTGACTAGCTTCTCGTTTGCCTTGGCTTTCTGAATTTTACACATTTACTGCAGACACCTACAGAATTGAGTCTGTGTTTGAAATTAAAAGATATGGAAGAAGGGAAATGTCTGAATGTGAGGAACAGCCTGAAAAATATGGACAACATATCCTCAGAGAGCAACACTGATGCAGGCACACTGTGAATAAAAAGAATAGAGATGGTGAAAGAGATAGAGATGAAAATAAATAATGAGGGCAAAAAAGTGGTGTCAATTTCCCTGTGTATTTAATAATTTGTTTTAGAAAATATGTTTAGTCACAAATTATTCACTAGTAGTTAATTAACTCTCTACTTCTAGATTCTCATATCACTATTCATCTTTAAAAGTATCTGATACAATGATCATTAATGAGTTCCATACTTTTCTAATAGCTTTACAAACCCTGTATTATGACTGTTCATTTATTGACCTTCTTTTCGCCATGTAGTTTGATCAACTTTGAAATATTAGCATTTAAATATCCTAACAGAATATTGAAGTCTCACATAATACAATGTTGTTTGTAGCAAAATCATTAATGTGATAAGATGCAGATCAAAAGGAGTGTTCGCCAAAGTGAATACAAATGATACAATATGGAATTAATATGAAAAGATGAAACACAGTGAACAATAGACCTCCATTAATGTATTAGTGAGCATATTAATGACAAAATTGCTAAAAGATATGATGGAGGGTACTAAGGAAAAATATGGAGCATTTCCCAGAATATAAATATTTTGCTAAGTGAGACAATTTGAAGGTTGATTTTTTTCCCCCTGCAAACGTGTCAAATTTACTCATTTGTCAAAAGCACTAGTTTACATTTATAATAAAGCAGATAAATGCTTGTGGTAATAAAAAGTGTTCCAAATGCTACTTTAAAGTGATAGTGCAGACTACTTTCCTCCGGGCTAGTGAGTCATTCAGGGAGTAATACAAACTTATCCTCATAGATTGAATTCTGAGATTCAGTGTGGGGATTGTTAGGTCACGTGTGCTCTTTCAGAGAGCTTTTTAGGAATCCTCCTGATAAGGCACGTTTGCTGGTCAGGGTAATCTTCATGTAGGTGATGTACAAACACTTGTGGACACAGAACAGAATCTTTCCAGTCCCAGCTTGATTTCCAAACTAGTGAGTTATTACCTGCTCTATGGTGAATGGGCAGGTCTTTCACTAGCGTGTTAAAAAAGTTCAGAGTCTCTGCCCTGGTTTCAGCTGGGATAGAGTTAACTTTCTTCTTAATAGCTGGTACAGTGCTGTGTTTTGGCTCTGATGTGAGAACAACGTTGATAGCACACTGATGTTTTTAGTTGTTGCTGGGTGATGTTTATGCTAAATCAAGGATTTTTCAGTTCCATGGGCCCTGCCAGTGAGAAGGCTGGAGGGGCACAGGACACTGGGAGGGACACAGCCAGGACAGGTGACCCCAACTAGCCAAATGGATATTCCATACCATATGACGTCATGCTGAGTATATAAACTGGGGGAAGAAGAAGGAAGAGGGGGACGTTTGGTGTTATGGCATTTGCCTTCCTGAGTAACCGTTATGCATGCTGAAGCCCGGCTGTCCTGGGGATGGCCGAACACCTGCCTGCCCTGGGGAAGTGGTGAGTGAATTCCTTGCTTTGCTTTGCTTGTGTGCGCAGCTTT
Organism: Falco biarmicus; assembly: GCF_023638135.1. Lineage (NCBI taxonomy): Eukaryota > Metazoa > Chordata > Aves > Falconiformes > Falconidae > Falco > Falco biarmicus. Next base: position 51,134,345 of record NC_079293.1, on the reverse strand, counting down.
TGCTTTACCCTTTTCCCCCACCTTTCCATTTTGTTATTATTATTATTGTTATTATTGTTGTTCTTACCTCTTTATTCTGTTTAAATTATTAAACTGTTCTTATCTCAACCCTTGACTTTTACATTCCTTTCTGATTCTCCTCCCCATCCCTCTGAGTGAGGGGAGGTGAGCAACTGGCTGTGTGGTGCTTGGTTGCCAGCAGGGGTTAAACCATGTCTCAAAAGGTGGCATTGCCCACCTGCCACAGTTACGTTGTGCTATCAGGAATATCATGATATTAACGTCAGCTTCCTGATCCTTTTCCCAAAAGAAAACAGGAAAAACATGAGCATACTAATTTTATAATTAATGTAATGTTTCTTCATATTCTCTCTCTCTAGCTGTCCTCAGAATAACTCTGTTTGGGTCGGGATCCTTATAGTCTTTGAAGACTTTGTAACAACATTGTCAATATCACAGATGTTCTTGTGTGTAGTTGTAACTCAAAACAAAAACAGTATATTGCTGATAAGCTATATATAGATAAATATAACAGAAAACTCACATATGGTCAGCCATAAGGATAATACTAATTCCTACATCTTCTATATTCTGAAATGCAAAGTTCCATCCCTAAATAAGTGGCAAAATTCTCATGTTTCTGCAACAAGAAAACTAATATTGGCCCTTCTAGACCTATGTCTGGCTTTTTAGTAGTATAGACTGGTGGAGCAAATAATTAAATTGAGCCATAATAATTGTTTTTCTTGTGTGTGCCATTTCAGAGAGAAAGGTGGATAAAGTGGATTTATTCTGACAATGTGAGGCCGCTTCATGTATCAGAAATTGCATAGTTGACAATGGCACGTGAGTTACAGTGAAGATTTTCAATATTGCCAAATGGCACATCATGTAACTTCTGATTTGGTTTAAGAAAATTGAAGTGTTTGGTAACAATTTCTGCTTGTTGTTTGAGAGTTTTACAATCTGTATTTACATTAATTTAAAGTGGTTGAGATATGTGAATTGTAATTCTTCATCTACAAAGTTGTATCTGCCAAATACAGGGAATAGAATGAGCAAGAAGAGAAGAAAGAGGTTTTTAGGGGACTTTTTAATCACAAATCAGTAGGCTCACCCAAGATAATCAATTGCTATCCTGGGTTTATTCAGGTATCCAAGGCTCAGGATTGAGAAGGACTGGAAAATTACTTGAAAATTTTTAAAAGCAAGCAACAGCTTTGAGAGGAAGTGAAGAGACTCATGCCTGGAGCTGCAGCACACAACCAGTGCTGTGTCTTCCAGTGTATCACCAGATACTTAAAAGAGAAAAAAATTAACTCTAGAGATATCTCAATAAAAAGGAAGGTCTGATATCTTTCTCTTTGTAATAGAAATACTTTGTAATACAGCTGAACTTCGCCCAGATCTTTGGAGATAGAGATTCACAAAAACAGCCTGGAATGTTTGAGAATATCTGATCTTCTCTTTTGAAAAATTATGTTCTCGGCTGCAAATCAGTGTTGATGTGGAAACTGAAAAGTAGTATTTCTTGAGCTGTGTTTGTAAAATAGGCCAGTGGCATGAACAAGAAAAACTTGAAATACTTTTTAATAAAGCAAAGTTCTTTTATGATTAGGTTATTTACAGAAATTGTACAGGAATGGAGTTGGAGTTCTTGTGCTGTAAAGAGAAGATTGCTTATAAAAGCAGGGAGAACAGGGTTTTAATTTCTCAACTGGGACAGAATGGGCAACTTACATTTATAACAACTTGAAACTCTGAAATGTGTAGTTCGTGAAGAGAGAGTAACTAATGAAACCTGGTTTCCTGTGGATTTGTGCCCTAATTCTTTCTAATACACATGCCAATTTCACAATTACACTTCTTTTCCCTGTGCTAGACTCCCCTGAACAAGCAACAGTATTTGGTGCTTGGTGGGTGAGCTGGTGCTGCAGGTGTGCTCTGGAGCCAACTTGCTCCCTGATGCTCTGCAGGTCTACCTGTCTGTCCTTTGGTGGGGGCAATAATTCTGGACTTTCCTCCACCTAATTTCTGAATTTTCCTCACAATTCTCATAATAACTTATGTTTCAGATTCCAAATGCTCTTTCAGATCTGATAGATTAGAAACTTACTAGAAGGGGGACAACAGACAGGCAAGTATAATCAAGCAAGCCTTATTTCCTTAGAAAACCAGGTAAAAAATGAAAATGTAACTAGTGAGAAGCACCGTGGTTTCAGCTGGGGTAGAGTTAATTTTCTTCTTAGTAGGTGGTATGGTGCTGTGGTTTGGGTTTAGTATGAGAATGATGTTGATAACACACTGATGTTTTAGATGTTGCTAAAGTAGTGCTTATTCTAAGTCAAGGACTTTTCAGTTTCCCATGCTCTGCCAGTGAGGAAGGGCACAAGGAGGTGGGAGGGAGCACTGCCAGCAGAGGTGACCTGAACTAGCCAAAGGGGTATTCCATAGCACAGAATGTCATGCTTGGTACAGATACTGGAGAAGCAGCTGGGGCCTGCTGATCGCTGCTGCGGGACAGGCTGGGCATTGGTCAGCGGGTGGTCAGCAACTGTGCATCACTTATGTTTTTTTCCCTTGGGTTTTATTCCTCTCTCTCTCTCTCTCTCTCTCCCCCCTCTTCATTACAATGATTACCGTTGTTATTATTCTTTTTTTTTTCTTTTTTTACTTTATTTCAAGTATTAAACTGTTTTTATCTCAGCACATGGCCTTTACCATTTTCCTGGTCTCCTCCCCATTCCACAGGGAGGGTGGGATGAGGGCAGTGACCAAGTGGTTTGTGTGATATTTAGTTTCTGGCTGGGGCTAAAGCACAACAAGAAGTAAAGCAGAGAATGATTAATTTCTGTATACATTACAGAGAGATAAATTATTAAGACATATTGTTAACTAGGAATGTAGCACTAGTCATGTACAAATGAGCCAGAGACTGAACGGCATATAACTGAATAAGAAAAAAAAAAGTAGAGTAAACCAGCTCAAGGTAAACCAACATAGACTAACTTTTGGGAGCAAAGGTAATATGAGAAAGACATGACCAGATGCAATGCAAGTTAAGTATAAGGAAACCTAATAAATCCACTGATTGGAAGGAATTGTTCTGAGCTCTTCACCGCTTTACTGAAGTGATTTCATTTTTTAAATCCCATGTGCTTGGGTCAGCCTCTCAACTGTAACAAATAGAACTGGTGGCCTAAATTCTGATGGTTTTTGCACTATTGTCATGGATAAGTAAGTTCCCTGAAGTCATGATGTTATTTGGATTTGCAGTGTAAACAAGAATCCATCCTGGGAACTTCTTACACCAGTATCTCTGCTTGATCCTTGTTGTAAAGTTATAGGCTGGCATTTTACTGTGCTTTCTTAAACTAGAAAGATGACAGAAATCAGGTAAATACAAAATATTAGATGGCTACCAACAATGTAACTGTTTGAACAGTGGAAATATAATATGAAATCAGAGCCTTTGCTTTCTGATGAATCTCTTAGCCAACTTGAAATGGTTTTCTGTTGTCACTCGTGTTAAAAAGAAGTAATCCTCACTTGATGCTGAAAATCCTTAAAGTTCCAACTATTGCAAATCTTTTGCAGGACTGATTATTCTGCTGTGCAGCTAGCTTTTGCAGTTTTGGAGATGTAACTGTATACAAGCATGAAGAATGCAGGAAAATATTCTTCCTTACTCTATTTCACTAGCAGTAATTCTAGGTGTGGTATATAGTCTTAGTGTGTATATATATACATATATATATAAATTATTATTTTTAATGGAAATATGATATCCAAAATAGTGTCCAGTTGAGCAGTTGCTATTACTTTAGTGGAGGAAGATAGGCAGCCTTTCCAGTTTGCATGCTTCTGTTTCCTACATTTCAGAATGGATTCTTAAGACAGTTTCTTTCATTGAATATATTTTCCAATGTCTTGTGCTTTTTCATGGTCTCTAGTTGCTATTAAGCTACTTCAAAGTAGCATTTTGCTGGAAGTGCAGAGTCTGGGGATTTTCTTGACTTGAACATCAACTGTACTCTGATCATGTACATATCTGATAGCACATTTAAAACTAGAATGATAAATCTGAAATGTACTCTGGTTGGAATACAAACTCAAATTGCAATGAGTTGTTTGCCATGTTGCTACTAATCCAGTGCTGCCTGTTACAATTCACTAGCTAAGTGGTATTTCTAGGCTGCTCATTGTGTCTTGTTCTTTGTTGATTTTTCTCATTCTGTGTATTTGAACTACTTTATCTGGAAGTACTTAGCTGAGAGATTCACAGAAAGAACACATAGCATGGGGTGGGTGACCTATGAAATCAGACATGAAAGATTCCTGTTTGGCTATTTTTCAATGCTGTTCCAGTTGAATCTGAGGCATTACTAGCTGTGACATTGCACAGCAGTCATTTTGTTTCCTCATAGTAGCTAGACAGATTTATCAATTTCTTGTTCCTTGTTCTTTATGATTTTTTCCTGTTGTTGTTCTAAAAGGGAAGAGGAAAGAAAATGCAATATTGGAATCTGGAAGAAAAATTCATTATCACATTCCTTTGACAATTGGTGCTCTGGGAGGAGGGTCACACTACAGAAATATTTGAGGTTGGGGTAGAATATCTATTTAATGAATTCTTTGGCAAGTGAAAGCATTTGTTGCTAGCTAAACCTTTTTTTTCTTTTTTTCTTTTTTCCTTCTTCCAAGCAAAAGCTGTGCAACAGAGTGGAACTGAGGGTCAAAGTTTAAATACAGTTTGCTGTGCCACCTGGTTTTGATCTAGAGCTCAAGCGTGTGACTGGCAACACTCACTGTCACAGCAGGGAGACCTGGTAAGGGGGGACAGCGCAACATTTCTCTCTTTATTTCTGAAATTGTGAAAGGTGTGAGATTGACAGCCTTGGAAAACCAAGTCTCCTGTTTTATTCACAAAGAAAAAGGATGGCAGGACAATCATAATACAATCTTCTCCCACAGTGCTTTGCCCATTTGTTTCAGGCTTGCTTTAGCTGAACTGTCTGGAGGGGGTGAGGAGATCACTTTTTCTTTTGACCGGTTCTGTCTTTGTCACACTGCTATGACTCCTCACCAGGGTGCCAATTGTGGTTGTTGTCTTTTCTTGGGTAATTGCCACCTGTCCATTAGAAACTGGCCATGAACCAGGAATTCACTTCATATTGACCACAGAATAGATGTCATAGGCTCAAATTAACATTTTAGACATTGGGTCTGGATTTGAAACAGCATTTTAGAGATGAAAGACAATGTATCTCTTCTTCCTCGATTACTTATTTATGGAGGTATTGCGTGTTTCAGCTACATTCACATGCACTTGACTAGTCTCTGTCTATTGTAAACTTTCTCTACTTTGTTATTTTTGATTTTAAAGAATCATTAAAGGTCTGAGGTAGATTAGGACCCCTTTTGCTACAGGCTGTACAAACCTTGGTTTGTTTTCCTCAGCTGACAGAAGAAATTTGCCTCTGACTCCTATGGCTGGCTTAAGGGTCTCTTGCACCATACAGGTCTCAAAGCACAGCCACGGAATCAAAAAAGCCCTGAAACCCCATTCTTAGTAATCAATGAAAAAACATTATTATTTTATTAAGGTATCAAGTCTGTGGGAAAAAGATCACATGGAAAGAAGAGGAGAATAGTATTAAAGGTAAGAACAAACACAAAGATGGTCCAGAACATGAAAACAAAATGAATAGGTAGCTGAGCAAAAAGTACGGAGACTGGGTATCTTTTTTTTTTTTTTTTTTTTTTTTTTCCCCCCCACAAGTTGTCCAATTGACTATAAAGGAAACTTTTTAGGGGATGAAATATTTGTCACTGTGTATCAGAATCTAGTTGGTGATTTAGGGACTTGTCAAAATTGCACAGCTGTATCCATAAGGTCTATGGTCATAGTGGTGATTTGTCTGTAAGACTGTGGCACTAAAGGAGCTATGATATATAAGGGTGTTGGTAATGTACTGTACTGTGGACATCCAGAAGGAGATATAGATGTACTAAATCTACCACTGTTCTGTCACTGGAAATAGCTATCATAGTAATATACAAAGCCATAAGCAAGGAGATAAAATTAAAAAAAAACTACCAAAAAAAGCATTCCTGCCATATTTGCACAAAACCAGGCACACTCCTTCCAGTTTTAGTCAGTAAAAGGCAATGAATATGAACCAGGAGAAAAAATAGCAGTGTTGGCAAAACCATGTTTTCTCATTATGGAAGATGGAGAGGGGGACACTTCTTTTTTTTAACCTTTATCAGAAGCAACGGATTTACAATGATTTATAGTTAAGGAACTAAATCTGCAGAGGGACATGGTGCTTTGAAATAGTTTGCTTTGAGACACCTTGCTGACCAGTGCAGTCCTTAGGTGCTGTTTCCTGCAGAGAGTGTCTAAAATGCTACACTGTAATAGCATATTTCTTTGGTTTGGATAAATTCTGCAAAGTGATGTGCAGCTAGCTGAAAAAGTTGCCTACCGTAGAAATTATAAGAAATTTCTATTGTGTATTTAAATATCTGTGTTATAATGATGTTTTTGAGTGTTGCATAACGGACAATGTGTTAGTCCACTGGAAGAGCGAGTAGGAACCTCTTGTTTTTTCTTGTCTGAAAAATGGATGTCCAAAGCTGTCTGGCACTACAGTTGTTACGTTTAAGGTTATACAACTGCAGTCAAGCTTCACAAGCAAATTGCAGTTTGATTGTCTAGGTTTTGTTTTGTTGTTTTTTTTTTTTTTTTTTTTCTATTTTGTAGCCTGCTTTATTGCAACAGAGTTGTTCTAATCAAGAAAGAACATCTTGTTTTCTTATTCTAAAAGTGCCCACCCAGCCTGTCCACCAGTCAAGGTCTCAGCACCAATACTGATTCCATGTTTGATATCTCTAATGAAATGAAGGACCCCATTGCATTCTTCCCAAGGGAAAGAGGTACCCACAATAACCACCTTTAACTTAAGACTGAAGAAAAATATTTCATTTTTCTTACATTCAGATGATACATTTTTCATGCTTTTTGTTAGAAATGTGATCCCTGTAATTTAAAAAAGAAAATTCTCACTGCAATGATAGCAACTGGTTAGTTCAGAAATAAGCAATGTTTAAGACACAGTCATTTCAATGAGATGCTGTATCAGCTTTCCAAACTACATACTTCCTTACTGCACTCATCACACATGATCAAATGTAATGTTTTGTCAGTTTTTAGACACTTTGCTATTAGAGTTACATCTTTTACTTCATCAGACCAAGGCTCTGCTGAAGGACAGATTGTACAAATAAACATCAGTTGGAATGTTTTTAAAGAGCAATTGTTTACTGATTGAAATACAGAAACTGTTGCTCATACTTGGAGATCAAATTACATGCTTAAGAGAAAGCAAGCTACATAATTCATTGACTCATGATTCATAAGAAACGTCAGGCTGAATATTTTGATGTGAATAGTTGCAGAATCTCTTGTCTTTATTAGACGGAGCAGTAGATGACAGGTTTTTCTTAAAAATAGTGCCACTATATATAGCGAACTTATAGCCATTAAACTATAATCCCTCTGTGAAGGGGAGCTGTGAAGAGGATGGTCTGTAACACTCAAGTTAAGGAGTTTTTCATTTTAAGACAAAGCATTATACTGATGTTAAACTCCACCTGAAATCCTGGAGAATTTTTTCCTACAGATTGCCTCCCATTTTGGGTTGCTGGAAACTGGACAGGGAGCAGCCATGCTAAAGCAGAAGGAGAATTTAGTAAACCCCTTTTCCTATGCAATGTAAAGCCAGACTTCCAAAAAAAAGATGGTGCAGAAGGAAGGATGTTAGGGCATACCTGAAGGGTACACAAGGAGTGAGAGGCAGAAGAATGGTATCAGATCACATCAAAGGTCAGCTGGGCTGACTCCTGTCTCTTGGCAACTAACAGGGGAAGGCTTCAACAACGGGAAGCACACAGTGATGTTTGCCCCCAGATTACCTCTGCCATGCCATGGTTTGACACTCAGGAGCTTGAAGTCAGGTATAGTGTCTTTGCCCTTTATAGCCTTTAATGACCAATGCCATAGCATTACCCGATTGTCAGCAACACTCGGGAACAACCAGGCCCTGAAGAAATTATATGGAGTCCTTCTAAAGGGCTGTACATGTGTCAGTGTCAGCTCCTGTTTATGCCTTTCAGAGGCCCAAACTGTGGGCACAGAGGAAGGACTGGAGTTTCAGTTGAGGTTGTTAATGGAAATGCATTGAGGGTTTGCTCAGAGTGTTTTTCCTGTCCATGCCTGTGGATAAATTACTTAGTATTTTTCTATTATAGTTTTATGTGTGTGGATAATAGTGCTGGTTGTGTCACCAGAGATTTTGTGAGAAAATAAATACAACGGATTATGAAGCACATATAAGATACATAAAAATGTCTGAGGAAAAACTTGATCAATTAAAAATAATTTTCTTGAAATGGATCTATCTGGTCAGACATAACTGAAATTGGCTGTAGTGCTATACTTAACAAAGTAGCATTTCCAGTGCTGTTACCTCAGCCTCACACTTGTAAAAGGATTATCTGAAAATCTCAGGTGTTAGAATCCTATGTCTCCAAGATCAGAAATGAAAAAAAACAACAAAACCTGTTTTTCAAGACTGCAGAAGAAAAACTTGATCTCACATTTTTCAGGATTCATAAAATGAAGATAGTGAACTGCAGATACGTAACTATCTGTTTTTAAGAGAATGTACAGTTTTCTATGAAGTGGGAAGAAGAATATAGGGTTTCGATTAAATAATCTGGTCTCTGTGGTTCATGATTCAGCAACAGGATCTGACCTTGTAGTTGACCTTGTTTTGAGCAGGAGATTTGACTGGAGACCTGAATTATGCTGCGATTCTGTGATTCTGAACAGTGTGTAGACCTCTTGGGAGATAATACCGACTGAACAAAAGCCCAAGACTCCATGCAACTTTGTTGTTATCAAGCCTAGAAGATAGAGTCAGACATGTGAAATGCTCAGGAGAGATTGTTTGCTCCCATTTTTTAAATTTCTGTTTGTATTTGGGAACAAACTGGTATCAAGTTTTAAGGTCTGTTTTCTAGTTCATTCATCATGGCCACAGAGACATACAGGGGGACTGGGATTAATGTGATCAAACACTGATATATACTGTACAGTTGTCTACTGTCATGCTAGTCACCTTAGATTACCTGAATAGTAATAAAGAAAAATGGGTGATTTTGAGTACTAATGGTATAACCTAGTTTAGGTATCTCATTTAAGATAAGATGAATAGCTCGCTAGAAGGTCTGTTTCTTCCTCCTGACTAAAAAGAGCTAAGATAACTAGCTCAAAAGTAGAATCCTATCCTTGCTGACCCAAATATGTTATTACCCCAAAAATAAGACGAATAAAAGAGAGAATTAAAAAGAAGCTGATGATTTAATTTTCATGCTGAGAATTGAGGGAATGAGCTTGTTGCTGCATTGCAAAAGGACTGCAAAAGCCTTTTGCATGTTCCAACCCAAAGATGGGAGCTGAATACCTATGTTCAGAGCCCCATGCCAGTGTCTTTCTTGCACAGCTACATCCTCTTTTATGCTGCTATAGCAGACCAAGCATGTAGGCCTCAGACCTGCAATAAGGTCTACACAGATCTTCCCACTTACCGAGCAGAGCTGCATTCATTTCAGTGGAACCACAATTGCTGCAGAGCAGTCTCTGCTTGCAAGGCCAGGGACCAGACAAAAGAAGGGGCCAAGGAGATTGTTCATTCAAAGAGCAACACAACAAAATGTACAAAGAAGGGATTCAGCTTTCAGTGTACTAGTCAGAAAGAAAGGTCTCATAGTTTTTGTGCATGCTTCTGTTAAAAGAAACTCCTCTATGTTCTGCTAGTTATGTTGTTGGTAGATGGGTAAAGGATAATACAACTAATTTGTTCTGGAAAACTCTCCTACTTTTGCATCATTCTGACTCCCCAGAACGTTTCTTTTCCTTACACAGTCTTTCCCACCCCCGCTGCCCACTCCTGTCCCAGGCTCTGACTCCCCTCTGCTTCTGACTTCATGAGATTATTGACAATTTATTTTCAAGCACCAGTCTTCTCAAACAGGCATAGTATTATATGAGGTATGGGTTATGTTTGAAAACAGTGGATCGCCATAGGTTTGAATCAAGGAAGGGAAGTATGTGAGACTGTAAGACGAACAAGGGAAATCTGATGTGATTCTAAATAAATGAACCCTCACCAAGAGCAGAAAGCAAAGGGGTTTATAACTTCTATCAAAGTAATTGGAAAAGGAACTGAAAAATCCATATGTCTGTATTTCCCTTCCTAATGACATTGTCCTTTTCATATTTTGTGTTCATCAGTTTTACAGTTTCTCTGTCAGAATGTCCTGATTGACTTAGGGATAATGAAATATATTAAAATACTTGATTTACCAGTATTAAGACTTTAGTCCTGGACATTGCAGAATTCCCTGTGGTATCTGGGATCAGCTGGACTAGAAGCAATTGCAGGATTTGTGGCTAGTCACACAGCCATGAAAGCATCTGTGCTTAATTCTATACTTCTGAGCAAGCCCATGAAGTTCAGAGAGATGCTAGATGTGTATGAAACAGCATCTGATAAATTCAGCAAAGCAGAGATCTGTAAGTTTCTATGTTTGTAAAATGTTTACTACATTTTTATGACACTCCAGAGGAAATGACTAGATAACCACACAACCTACAGAGAGGTAGCTGTATGTGCTATAGGGCAAAGACTACTAATAGTCTATGAGATTAATTCCCTCACAAGGTTTGAAAAATGCCAGTGAGTCCAGAGATAATGGTTCTACTGTGTAGATAAACTTGTTGAGCAATTTCTTTCTTTTAGAGTGTCTTAACTAAACCATCTAATATTTGAATTACAACATTACCATAAAATCTATAAGGTTTCTTTTATTGACCTATTATGAAGAAAGCTGTGTAGGATAGGTTATATGCCCTGGAGGAGTATTGGTCACTAACACAACACAAATTAACACATAAAAGTTTGATAGTTATAAAATCAAAGTAATGTATAAATATAAGTGTTTATGAGCATATCAACCAGTCTATTGCCAGCAATTCAGGTATGCAGAGATACATACCTGCTTATACTGTTAGAAAGCTCAGATATGCAGAAACCCTTCTTCATTCCCCAAAATGGTAATTGTGTTTTTAAACAAATCTGCTGTAATTCCTAGTTTTAATCTAATTTTCTGCTTCCCTTTTAAAACACAGTTTAACATTGGTTAAATCTTTTCTGTCGCTATAGACACCATTACGACAGTGACCCATTTAAACAGAGTAGGGCTGAGTTTTGTATGACCTGCTGAAATAGTGGGGGACACCACATTAAGTTACTTACTCTTAGTTTAGTTTTTCTGACTTTGGGGCAATTGTTTCTGAAACTATCTTGATCTCTTGTAGAAGCCTAATCATCTGAGTGTTGAACTGTCAAAATCTGACTGGTTGACTGGTTACAACCTGATTTACCACTACATTTTGCATCTCATTTGTTTTCATACCCAGCTTTGAGATTTATTCATGAAAGCTGCTGCCAGACTGAACCAGCTCTCTAAACACCATAGTGCTAGTGATGGCTGAAAGCCATTATGGGCTTATGGATAAGCAAAACATCCTTCCCCTTCTAGTGACTTCTCATTAGCTGCAGGCTGCCCTTACACTTGCTGACAGATAACTCAGCATGGAAGTCATAAGCACATAGGAGCAGTGGTATCTCAAAGAACTGGAGCAGACTTAAACATAGAGGTGTGGGGGGAGACCTGTAATGGGGACATGTCGATAGAAAGAAAGATGAATTCCTTCAACAGTCCAGCTCTTCCTGGACACAGAAGAAAATTTTATGTGTGTTTTATAGTCTGTCCCAGTAGCTATAGCTGTTGAGTTTATGTAGAGTTACACGACATTTGCCATTACCAGTAGTCCTTTGTTTTATCACCAATAACAGCAATTATTTTAGACAAAATTTTACACTTTTTTAGAAGAGAATTGTTATGAGTAAAAAGTTCCTTTTTTGTCCCAGCTTACCTTTATCTTTGGTGTGATAGAAGACCGCTCATGAGTTTAGTTTTGCACGTGTGTGGCTCTGCCTTTATTGCTGTTGAGGTTAAGAGAAAAACTACGCAATTGACCCAGGGGAGAAAATGGACAAGGCAAGTGCATTTTAATTTGTGGGAATATAAGCAGCTTGGGGTACTGAAAAAAAAGTGCAGGACTTGGAAAATGACAGAACATGAAGCAAGGTCAGAGAGGGGCAGTACCAGTAGACTGCAAAGGAAACTGGTGAAATATCTGAGATTGCCTCATATCTGTTGGTGTTGTGGAGGATTGTGTGCCATCTGTGCTAGGATGTGCATGAGAACCTTGTGACAATGGCCATCTTGCATGGCCTGAGGTAAGGAGGGTCTGAAATATACCTGATCACAGAACAGTGTTGGACAAGGATCAAAGATAACCACATCCCAGGTGTTCATTCAGATAAAGTGGGTTGAGATAAAGCAATAGCTCACTTAAGGTGTCAGGTTAAACCATGATATTTCTTGAAATAAAGTTGTTATTTGCATGACTGTATCCTCCCTGATTCCCTTTCCCAGAGCTTGACAGCAGGGAGCAAATAAAAGCTCCTTTGGATCTCGCCAATTTACAAGTACAACTTGCATGGGCAATCAAAAGCAAAAAATAAGAAAAAAAGGCAGATAATATTAGTAGCAATCCCCAATTATTCCCAAATGCATGCTTTTGGCTGTGCAAGCAGTTGGAATCTCTAGCAACATAAACCAATACATTACTGAAAATATGCCTAAGCATTCAAATAAAATACATGGACAATTTAAAATTATCCTTGCAAGCTATCCAGTAACCAGTTATTTGGACTGTGGGGTTTTTATGAATAAAATTGTAAAGCAAACCTGCAATGTAAATATTCAATCAAAAATGCCCTAGCTTTCCAATCGTAAGGTCCAAAACAAATTATTTGCATGCTGTGTTTGAATTCTAAGGTGGACAGAGAGCTAGTTTGCTTCTGGGTCAGAAGGTGAAGCTTTGAACTGGCTCACAAAATGAGTCCAGTCTGGCCATCCTTCCCTATTTGCAGAGCTTCAGATTTTTCTTGGCACAGGGATCCTTTTGTTTCCAAGCATAACCTTGAAAATATTTTCAAGCAGTTTAAACCATGCTTGTATATTCAAGGGGCACATCTACTTGGGATGTGCACAGACAGACCTCTGCTCTGAGAGGTGGAGATGGAAACCTGCCCTGGTGCGTATCTGCACTAATGTCAATTAGAGGCAGTAGGTGTTGAGCAAAGAGCCCCTCGATCTTGGTAATACAGCTTCTGAAACACAAGTGGAGTGTGCCTGGTTGGGAATGTGGGCAGACACTGCACTGGATCGTTCACATTTGTGTGGATGTGGTCTCTGTAGGTTGCCCTTTTCCTGTAGATGATAGGACAGCTTTCTGTGACCTTCTCCAGTCACTTCAGAGAGTAACATTAGCAATGTCAGTCAGCAGCTTTCTTTGATCCTTTAACATCTTCATGAAAGACACATCAGCTAAGATCAGTCCTCACCAGAATAGACTTGGCAATACTAATTTTTATTTACATTCTATTCAATTTACACTTAATGCTTGGGATAATGCACAAACTCCCATCATCATCTGAAGCCGAGAAAATTACCCCTGCACTCACCCTGCTGAATGTAGGGATAATTGTTATTAGAAATGTTATTTTAAAATTTTATTAGAAAAGCCACCATGATACTTGTATCAGTTCATTATTTCTGGGAAGATTTTTACAGAAAATGTTAAGAAATTTTCTCACCAATCCTCTTCTATTTGATAAATATCTTTCTTAACCTATTTTCACCATTGACCTCATCTGTAAGAGACAACCTCTCCACAATGAATGAAAGACCAATTTTATGTCAGAAAAAGAAAAGAAGGAGGGAGGTGTCTTATCAAATGCCCAAAAGTGTTATGAGCCTATGACCCTTGATACATGGGAGGGAGTGAATGAATGGACCAAAAGCAATGTAAGAAATTGCTTCAAGACAGCATGTAGCTCCTGTGCCAGAAAAAGCAGACGGCAAAAAAGAACGTGTAGAAAAAAAGATGCAAAGATTTGTAACCCAGAAGCTAATATGCAATATGAATAACAGTGCACAGCTCCTTTGCTATCCCAACTTAGTTTCAGATATAAGATAACAAGAAAGCACTTCCATTCAGCCTCAGAGGAAAAAACAAAAGGAAGGCACAAATTTAATACTTACAGATGTGTCCTTCAGCAGGAGCTGTTGGAACATACCGGTTTAAATGGTTTTCTTTTGAGGCATTTTTGTTGCTTGTTTTGCAATGTCCTACATATTAACTTTTCAGAAGCTAGTATTTTGCTTTGGTTCATTGAATACTTATGCATTCTTCCCAGAAGGACATTTGTCTCACAAAGTCAAACAATGTCTTACCAATCACTTAAAATCAAATCCAAAACGCCAGAAACCAGGACAGTCAATATACACTTAAGTTTGCCCTCAATGAACTCTTACCATGATGTGATTTTGTAGCCTTTGTAGCTAACTGGTCAAAATTTACAGGAATGCTTTCTGTGTCTCATTCACTTCTAACATTTTCCTTCCCCTTTTTTTTGAACAGGTGGTCACAAACTTCAGCGATAACAACAGGGCCACTTGAAATGCTGAGATCGAACCTTCTTGCAGTGCGTGTTCGGAATGCCTTCAGTCTACCAAATTGTGTTTTTGAAAGCAGGCTTTCTTTGTATTGCAGTGCTAGAGCCTTCTTTACAGCTTTGCAGGCAAGGGTAGCTCAGAGGATGCTGATACTCACTGGTGGCATTGTAACTGTACTCCCACCCTGTTTGCATTCCTCCCACTGCAGGCACCATCACTGCCTTTTGACCACCTACATTAATTGCTGTGAGACTTCCTTGACGATAAAGATACTAAGTGGCAAAGGCAAACCTGAGGACTAAGTAACGGTATTAGAATATGAGCAGCCTGTTAAATAATTCTCCTGTTCAGAAGAGGATTAAAAGGGTACTGTTTCGCAGGACCCAGTTAATGGCTTTATGTAAGAGAGGAAACCGCATATGCAGCTTAAAAATTAACCAGGCTAACTCTTTACTTTTATGGACCCCACAGATAAAACTCCCTGAGTTTCTGCTTCAAAGTACTTTTGATTTAAGTGTGGCACTGCTGTAGGGATGTGGCAAGCTTATCATGCAATACCAAGAATACAGCCTTCCCTGTCTGAAGTCACTAAGTCATAATTCAGATTTTTTATTTCCTCAGCCCAGAATGACCATCCTGGCATATACAGATGGTCAGTGAATGCCCTCAGCACCCATAATTTTCTATTTACTGTCTGTCATCCTAACACTGTCATTTTTCTCTACTATCATAGTATTCAGGTTCCTGACAACTAAATGTGCTCTCTCACCACCAGATACAAGCCATACCAGCAGTCTCAAATCTGATAGAGAGAGAAGCTAGCCCTGAAGACAGGGTTAAGAAAGACTGAAATATTGACTGAAACAAGAACAATTCACCCTCAATTCTCATAATCTTTTGGCAGTCACAGCGGTATCTCAGAGTTCACAGCAAAAATGATCCCCAGTGGCAGCAAGCAAAACAGTGGGGTAAGAACAATGGTCCTTATCCTCCACATAGAGCATCTTTTCTTCACAGCGACTCACTATGGAGCCAGTCTGCATGGGAAAACTGTGATTCTAGTACCTGTATGGCATTATATCTGATAATATATCACTTCTTAATGCAGACACAGGGAAAACAAAGAGTAGGTCTTTCACTTCCTTTCTCCTTTTCTGGGGTGAATTGTGCTTCCAGATGCCAGATCTGTGACAGTAATTTAAATATGTCTGCGACTGGTTTCTGAAGTGAACTTGAAAGTAGCATATCCACATTAACCTGCTCTCCTGGTCACCAAATCCATAATAATGTCTGAGCTGTGCCTGAAAACTCATCAAAAGAGAAGATCTTCAGGCTGCAACAAAGCCATTATAAGTGTCAGTGCTAACAATTTAGCCAACAGTACCCCAGTGCCTGGGAACATTCCCTTAACTCACTAGTGCAGATGAGCTCACTGAGATTGAGGGTTATGAATGACTATTCCTTACAAATGGGTTCTTGGCTTTGCCTATTCCCTTTTATAAGAAGATTTTTTCATCAGTTTATTGCAACTTGACCTTATAAATGAAGACAGTGCGTGAAGCTGTTGATATTCATCAGCAGAAAATGATGTTTCTCTTTAAGGCATTTACGTAATATTTATTTCATTGCTTCTATAAAAAAGCTAAGTAGAAAGTGTTGCAGGGACTATGATTTTTTAATTAAACTTCTAGTATATCAGTTTTTATTATTTAATTAGGGCTTTTATTTCTATAGGCAAGGCTAAGTGGAAATGTCATCAATTTGCATGTTAATTTACAGGCCGAACTAATACTGAATGCACCTATGTCATATCTAGAGTTCATCTAGTGGATGTCTGTGTTTTGGTGTAGTCATGCCTTTGTATTAAGGTACTTAGAAAGCTGAAGATCTGTCTGTGTCATCACCCTCTATTTGTTTTCATTTTTCCCTTTACTCTTTTATTTCTCTGAACAGCAATTCTTCTCACTTCTAATGAGCTGTGACCTCCTTTGCATCAATAGAGATGGTATTGACAGGGCTGTTGGTGTCCCTTGATACGAGATTATCTGACCTGTTCTCCTGCTGCTTCTTCACCCTCTTGTGTTGGCTTGCATGCAATGATACACGCCTTGTACACACAAGGTGGGAGAAGACAAAGCAGGAAGAACGTGGGAAGACAGGCCCAGTGGCATCATGACAGCATAAAGAGCTGTCTCTGTGAGGCAGTGATGACCTAATATTGTCTTCTGACAACTGCTCCATGATTTATGTTAAGTGAGTTTTGTGGTCTCAGCCCAAATCCTTCTGGGCAAGTGACTACGTCCAATAACTACTACTGTAGCTGGCACTCACTGGCATTACTGGCAGTGTCTGCTGGCTGCCCAGACACTGAAGAGGCTTCTGGATTTGATCACACCCACTGAGCAGTCGAGGTTGGGCCTATGTATTTTCCCTGGACAAGACTGGGCTCCTTTGTTAAAAAGTCCAGCTATTTTACATTGACTCATTAAAAGAAAAGAAAAAAAAGGAAAAAGAAAAGTCAAATATTTAGTGGTGCAAATTTATTGATAATGCAAAACATCTGACCCTTGATGACAATCTCTGTCTTGCCTCCCACTTGGCTGCCAAGAGTAGATGGATCCAATTTTTCTAAAGAGCTATTAGAGTTCCACTAGAATCTATTTAACTAATATTTAGTCCTATGAATTGTATTTGGTTGTAGAGCAACAGGCACATTTATTTCCCTGCTCACAATTTAAATGTTGTTTCCTGTCTATTGATTCTCTTGGCATTGGTTACTGATCATATAACTCCCAAATGGTGTAATCCAAGCTGTTCATATTATTTGGCTCAAACTTTATTTTGAAAATCTGTAGCAATCTAAGTTAAATAAACATAACGCTAGAACATATACTCTAGGGAATAAATCTGCTTTGACAGGGAGCAGGGTAAAATAGATCTTTTCCATCTCTGCATATGACTTTTTGATTAAAGAAGGTAATAGCGAAAGATGGATGACTGCCTAATTGGATATTAGTAGGGAAAGAGTGACACATGTTATAGGATACTGCTAGAGGATGACTCTGAGGGTTGCAAAGTGAAGTATTTAGGACAAATGAGCCTGTCACATTAGATAAAGTAAAAGAGACAGTCGGGATTCCAAGACCTTCTCTGACTCACAATTAAGAAAATGTCTCTACAGGAGTCTGTGCTAAGCATATAAAAGATAACAGATGCAATATGTTGAGGACATCTAGTCACCTGTATGGAGCTGCCTTTCAAAGTTAATCAGAAAATGGGAGGACCTAGGCTTATTCTTGCCCCTTTTGAGGTTTTGTTTTCATGATATATAACTGAAAAGGTTGCTGGATAATTATGATTATTTTTAATATAAGGATGCAATTTTCTTGTGTGAATGTTTTTACATTGAGAAGTCAGACGTGGTGAGAAAAAAATTGTGAGAACTAGAGAAAGGAAAATATGGTGAGAACTGAGGAACAAAGGAAAATATGGTGAGAACTGAGGAACTGAGTAATCGAGACAGGAAGGGATTTCTAGTGGGGAATTGCTAGCTCCTTGGGTTCATTTGTTTTCACTTAATACTAAATACTTAAAAATGGAATTGGCAGAAAAACAATGCTTTTGAAACCAACATTTTTCCCTTTTTTCCTTTTATTTTTTTTCCCCTCCCAATGTCATTTTTTGGATTGTTTTCAAATAAATACATTGGTTTGTTGACTTAATTAAATAATAAAAAAAAAATGGATTACAGCTTTCACCTTTTCATGATTTTTAAGCCCTGAGTCAGTCAACCACTTTCTATAGATTTTATAGTGTCCTGCTCACTTCAGTGAGAGTGCCCCACAGCCTTTATTATACACACTCTCCAAACACAAGAACAATGAAGGGATAGTTTTTTGATCCTCTCCTGTGGTTAAGTAGCTGGAGACTCTGGAGACTCAACTTCTTAAGTCTGTTTATAAAACAAAGGTGCTCAGGTCATTGAAATACTGTTGAGACTTTAAATAGGACAGCTGAGGGAACAGATCTCTTGGTTTCTCGAGGCTAGCATCCTAACCAGTTCTCAAAAGGAGTTATCTAAGTATTGACTTTATTCCCACTTACTATAAATCAGAACTCCAAAACATTATTATCACCCTGGACAGGTCAGAGTCAATATTCTTCACTCCGAGTGGTATACCAGCACAATCTGGAGACCATTTGAAATTTGATGTATTTGCAGACACTCTGTTATGCCCCTAGGCACTCTGGAAATCAGTAGATGTTTACTTCAGTTGGGTTATCACTTGCACTAAAAACTCTGACCACTCTTGATCCCTATGTTCTTACAGCTGATCCCAGTGGGTCTTATAGCTTCAGAAAATTCAAGAACTTATGAGCCCAGTTCTACCAACATGTGAAATTAAGTACCAGTTGAAAGGTAGGTCACTTGAAATTGCTCTCTGTAATGTTAGAATAATCTAATGCTGTGCTACTTGTAGTACCAAAACAGAGGAATCAATCTAGAGATGTACAGGAGGATTGAAATACCTCTTTAGTAGAAGATTACCAGCTGGACTATGATGAATTTGATACCAGTTTTGCACCAGATACCTTATTCCCCCAGTCCCCTACACAATCAATAGAGGATTCTTTATCAGTACAGCCCAGAAATAACATGTCTGTATTTGTTAAGAAAAAAAAAAAGAAAAAGATTAATTTCCAATTTTCTTCCAAGGAATGTTTTTATATATAATGCACATAAAGGTTAAATGGCACAAATCACATGCATGCATATAGTATTGAGTTAATTATCACATATATCTGTTAATCCATTCAGAATTGCTCTTTTGTGTATTTTAAAACTGATATTTTTAACTTACTTTTTCTTTGTTTTCAAACTCTATGATTAAAGTCAATAAAGAAAAGCATAAAAAGGAACAGCATAATTTTTCTGAAACATAGGTGGAAAACTTGAGGGTTTCCATGAAAATGCCTTTGGAAATTGAAATAGAATTGAAGTCACTTGTATGACATGGAACTTTTTCTAATATTCTCCTTTATCCAACCAAATAAGAATTTGACGTAACATTCCAAAGTATACAGAATTTAGTGAGAATTGTTTAAAAGAAATCGAGAGACCAAGAAACAGGACTGAGTTTTCTGACTTAACATCTACAGTGTTGGGTGGAGAGGGCATGGGCCATAACTCATTATGGATTGGTAAAATGGACATGTAATCATGACATGTGACAAAGGTTTCTACTTTTGAATTACTGAGGGTTTAACTTCATATATATATTATTGCGTGATTGATACCATCTGAAATGAAACTTTGTACTCTTGCAGTGATGGTATGGTAACCTGTCTTGGTGCCTTATGCTTGCATTGTGAAAGTGGCAACAAAACCCATGCTAGCTCAGGGTGATGTTTTTAAATTTAAGTGCTGGGTCAGCATTGCTAGGATGCCTGACCCTCAAAGACTACTGCAGTTTGAAAATGAAGTGCTGCATTTTGAGTTTTCCCCTTGTAGTGATCCTAATTCTTTTGCCAGAAACGCAAATATTTCAATTCCCCCCTGATATTTATGGCATTAAGGGATTTTTTTTTTTTTCCTTTTACAGTACTGGAAAATGTAACTGTAAAAAATGGGAAACTTTCTTTACATTACAAGTGTTAAAGAAAATAGAGTTGTGACATAAAATTATAGCGTTATGTGTAGTGAATGACATCAGTGTAGGGCTTTTTTATTATGAAAACAAAATAATTCTGTTGCATCTTGTTGTAAGATAAGCTTATCACTGAAGTGAATAAAACAAAATTTCTAAGCCATTAGGTGAAGAAAAAAGCGAAGATAAGGAATGGTAAAAGAAATAAAAATTGGCAACCAGCAAGACATTTCTGTGTGGAAAAACTATTCCATTGATCATTCTGCATATATCATATCTGCATAGGCGAAACATTAGGCCCTGTGGAGTATTCCCTGCTAGGGTGTCACATATCTTTCTGGCAAGCATGCATGGAAAACAGAAGTGGGAGAGAACTTCTTTTACAGTTGACCTATCTGATTTAGGGTCTGCTTTCTTTAAATGTTCCCTAAAGGGTGTATTCTGAATTCTTAGCAGCATTAGGTGAGTAGATCTCTAGTGTATAAACCCATATCTGAAAAAATTTCTGCATCAGTATCCATTTTACTGTTTGAATGATTTTTACATACCATACATTTTTTCCTATGCACGTATATTATTATACTGTAGGGCATTATTTCTGTGCAAGTTATTGCATTTTGTATATGTGCCTTGGGACATGTTAGGGCACATTTTCTAAAACAGTCGATATATAAATGAGGCTGTTCAACCATTAATGGTGAAATATTGAGGTAGGTGTTACATAAGGACATTACTATCACTAGTGTGGACAACGCTGATTTGCACTCTTGAGTATTAAATATTCTTAATTCTGGCAGTTAATTTGACCTGCTAATTAGTTAACAAACTGGGAGGTCAGGTATTTGCTATCTGTATAAGTTAATGGCTAAATACATCATGAGATTGCCAGAAGATTTTAATAAATTTTAAAAGCTGTAAGACGAAGTTTCTAGGGCTAGGAACTGGTATTTCTGATTTGCTGCTCTTTACAAATACAAGGAAGAAAAACTATCATAAGTGTACTGAAATTTGTTTGGAAATGAAATAACTTCATTGAACAGAGTGTTTCTTCATCCCGAGGTCATCTCTCTGTGCCCTCTTAATGTTCATTTAGATGTTAAGTCACTTTGTTTTCTCTTACTTATATTTTAGCTATGAAGGAACTTAATATACTAACAATTAGATACCTTTTTAATATGTTGTTCTGTGTTGCTTTTAGAAATAATATTATATTATGTGTTGCAATCAAGCTGCATACATCTATCCTTTGATGTTTAACTTATGTATATGGTTCATTTTAATAATGTTTAATAACTTTAGATATTTAATAGCTAAAACTTAACACATAAATGTTCTTAAAAAAGGAATCAGGATAATTATGTGTTTGCACAGGTCCAGATCATAAGTCAATTATTGCTTAATGTTTGACTTGTTAAAATTTAAATCACATGTTGTTGTGAAACTCTCCTGCTAATTTCTTTATAGCTTCCATAAAGATTTAGCCATTAAAGGATTAAAATGAATAGTACTTAATTTTATTTGTATATAAGCTGATCAGTAAAACCATATTAACTGTGGTTTAAAACGTTCTTTGTGTACCTAATGTGTGGCTTTGACTCAACAAAATACTTAAGCATGTGTTTAAGCCTGTAACAAAGCCCTTTGGGCCAAGATTTCATTCCAAATATTCATTAAAGACAAAGAAAAAACTCCCTCTGATTTCAAGGAGCCAGGACTTTAATTTGTAGAAAAGCGTATTTGTGGTTTTGATTTATATATAGATTAAAATAGCCTGTGTGTGTCCGGATCCAAAAGCTGCACTACATGTGTAGAGTCCCAGTCATGAAATCTGAGCAAATCAAACCATCCGCTTAATCAGTGATATACATCTTGTTGGCTTGAGAAGTTTGTACCACTACAGTGGAGGCATTCATGGTATAGCTGCTATCTGATCTATAGATAAAGTTGCTAAAGATACATGGTGCTGTGCAGGGATGATACCTGCAGGGAGACACAGATGCAGACGCACGTCTTTGTTGATACTTTGACCACTCAAGAAGGCACAAATCTGCTCACACAGAAAAGCAGGCAAGCATGCTGCAGGAGGTGACCTGTGCAGCGTGGTTCAGGACAGGACCAAATTTATAAATGGTGGCTTAACACCGAGTGTATTTTGCAAGTGACATCAGATATCTCCTTACCATGGAGGGACTGTGAAAATGTGTCAAAGAAAGGGAGCAGTTCAGAGAAACTCAGCAGGCCTTCTGATTTCTGAGAGGTTTCCTTGGAAGAATGGTGAGAGGGAAGGGGCCAGGCAACTTGCTCTGGTGAGCCACCAGCTTTTTTTATATTTGGAGGACCTCTTTCAACAACTCAGTGAAGAGTATCCAGTGGCATTTCAAGAAAGTGTTAGTTTATTATCCCTTTTTTATTTCCCACTACATAATAAACAAAACAAACGCCTCCCTAGTCTGTGTCCCTGGATCTCACAAATCTGTAGGAAGTGGCAAATGCTTAGATGTTACTCCTAAACAAATGCAGCATCCTATCCCAGACAGCGCTGAAAACACAAATCATATGAATGTCCTTTTGAGCAGTAAGTAAGCATATTAGAAAGGGTAATTTTCAGTGATGTCCATATAATTTGAGCAGTTGATGTCCTGCATTTAAGAGACTTTTGAACACTACAAAATCTTGAGCGAGTTTTATAAAGCCTCCTTCTGACTTGCATAATTTTTAATGTGTAACATAACCTAAACTTAAAGCATTGCCAGATAAAATATGCAGAGCGTTATGGAACTGTTAACGCATGTAATACAGTAGATGAAGTATGGGATGTGGAACTTAATGAAGCTTGTTCACCAGACAAGTGTATAACACATGTAGCTGTGCAAGACACCAACTGAGAAAGCAAGCCAACTTTTGGAAGCTAGTTAAAATGTTCATACAAATTTCTTTCCACCTCAGAATCTACAGGAACTATATTAAGCTACAGGGTTTCTAAAGCGTGATGAAAGTCACACTATCCAACAATTTGTTAGCCACTTATAGCCTAACCTAAAGACAACCTTTATCTAGCGAACAGCTACTCTGCTACTTGACCTTATAATACCTTGTCTGGACATGCAAAGCTTAGTAAAATTTTGTAACAGAACAGGGACAGAGAACTCTAGAAAGTGTGGAAGAGCACAAAAACTGTAAATGTGAAAATGTTTCAGTCTGAGGAAGTGTATGTCACACTGCCTCACCTGAATTTTGTTGTGGCTTGACAATACTACAAGTGTGGCTTTGAACTTTACGTTAGTGAACAAGAAAAACCAGTACCACGACAAGCAGGTATTCATCTGGTAAAAATTTTTCTGTTGGTCCAAATCTATTTAAAATAAAAACC
This sequence comes from Falco biarmicus, assembly GCF_023638135.1. Classification (NCBI taxonomy): domain Eukaryota; kingdom Metazoa; phylum Chordata; class Aves; order Falconiformes; family Falconidae; genus Falco; species Falco biarmicus. The sequence goes on along the minus strand of NC_079293.1, from coordinate 51,110,603 downwards.
AGTTTAACTCCATGGATGGACATGTGGACCATGTGTCAAGGACTCTCCTGAGTCTGGTATAAAACTGACTCCATGCTATGCTCTCTGATTAATTTGACAGAAATGTGATCTTGTCCTTATATCTGTTTCAGACTGAAAAGTATTGCTGGGTGATCTGTCTGGACACAGGACACAGTCACTAGAGATAAGAGGTATCTTCTGATCTGCCTGCTGAAAATACTTCTATCTGTTGATTAATCCTAGCTACCTACTTTGTTTCTGCAGGGAGGCTGGTTGGTTAGGTTTGCTGACTACACCTGAACCCTATATGACAATGACAAAAAGTACAAGTGAAACATACATAGTATTGATGTAAAACTGAATTGTTCCAGAAACACAAGCATGTTATACACACCAAAAAATTGTTTTCAGAAGTTGTGTTAGAAATATTAAAGCAAGTGATGCATTCATACATTAAAAATGATCAGCCAAATTAATTTCTCTACCCTTTTTTGCAATTAGATATATCTTAACAGGAAAGGAAGTCTACCAGAGTAAAGCCAGTATGTGGTAGATTAGGAATTTCTTAGTTTCATTGTCATTTTAAATACTATAAACCTCATAGCACTGATCTTTCTTCACCCTTTACAACAATGAGCAACTATCAAGTGAAAACTCTGAAAGATAAAGCATATATACAGAGACAAACACTTATTCATGTCACATCTCTGAAACCAACAGAACAGCTACCTTTGCTCTGTGATGTAAATAAGGGGTTCCTAAGCTTGCTAAAGTTCATTCTTGTTTTTTTAGTATACTAAATGATAGGAAAGTTTAACAAATGTTTTCTCTTTATTGTTTGTTTATATACTTCCTTTATGTTCCCTTGTTTCTTTTGTAGTTTAGTTTAGTCTTTTTCTCCTGTTCCCTCAAGTGTCTCATTGTACAGGCAAATTCAAGTTTCTTTTTAACACTCTTTACACCTTTCCCATTGTTACATTTTTATGTTTTTAATGCTATTTTAAAATTTATTTTATGTATTTTTCATTAATCTTCTGCTTCCAGAGAGTCCTTTTTTGCCATGGATAACATCATGGCTATTTAACCACAGTAACATAATTGTTAGTTTGGATTTAGTCTTTGTATTGAATAAAATAAAACTGAGCATGGTAACAATTTTTATTTTTCTACTTTATTTTAAGTCAGCCTTTTGGCATTGGAGTTAAGAGCAAGCCTTCTGCTTTAAGGGGGTTGATGATCAGTAACTAACAAATGTTAAACAGCATAAAATTTCCAGAAAACTGTTGATTGCTGTGAGAATCTGAAAGTTGATTCTGAGATGGTCTTCACCTACTGCTCTGGCATTATGGCATTGCTGCTAATACATACAGAAATGGAAAGAAAAAAGCAGTGAAAGAAATTCAATCTGCCAAGACAGCACCCAGTGTAGTCTCTTCATCACTGCTCTCAGAGAAGAGGAATGTAGTTCCTCTGCAGATTGGGAGTAGCCCAACAAAGAAAGGTGGTGCTGTGGTTGAACAAAAAGTCTGGGAGAAAATGAGAATTTAGAAGCCAAACCAGTGCTAAAGAACAAAATGAGCAGAAGTTGCCTTTGAAGTATAGGGGGTAGGTTTTTTATCAGCTGTCTGGTGTTTGTAGAGCATATAGGTAGTAAACAGGTCACAGCAGCTTATAGGTTTTAATAAAATGTTAAGGTGTGATTTAAATCAGTGAAACTAACTTTGTACAGTAGTGCCTTGGCAAATGCTTTTCTACTTGTTGTAGATTCCTCATTCTGTCCTTACGCTTCATTTCAGCTGCTAAGAAACACTCATGCTATTGTTACTCAGGGGCTGACAGAGGTCCATTAGTATGTATGAGAAGACGAAGTGAATACAGTGAAATCTGGACACAAAGATTTTTCTCCACCTTTGCAGATTTCTTCATCCTACACTTTTAATATTCAACGTTAGCAAAAAGATAGCTTGTGAATTCAAGCTAATCAGTTTTGTCTCCAGGGTGAACTTTCCAGCTGTCCTCAGCATAGATTACTAACCTTTTCATTAGCCTTTGATCTTAAACCTGGCCAGCTTGCCTTGAGACATCTTTCTGGATTTGATAGCCACAGTTTCAATTTCTGATGAACAGCTGGAGGAGGAAGAAGCTGAACTGACTAAACAGCAAGTAAAGATCTTTGTGACAAGGCTTTCCTATGCTATGCAGACTAATATCTGGGTAGCAGACTTGCAAATTTGTCTGTCAGCATTGCTTCTGAATATTTTTTCAGACAGATAGCACTAGTGACACCTTAATGTCTTTATCAGTCTTGGCTCAGTAAGGGGAAAGCCGAACTGTAACATTATGTTCACCTGCTTATTTTTCTGCCAGGATCAAACTGGAATAGGAGGCATCCCTTGGCTTTAAAAATATGCTAGAATTTTCCTAAAAGATTTGCTATTGCCATTGAGTTTGCTCTGACCACAGCTGAAATGTTTACATTCCAGAAGAATCATGTGTAATTAAACTGAAGAGAATATGAAGCTTCTGGCATCTGAGAATGACTGAAAACCTTCAGGCAAAAATCAAAGTGTCATTAGCTTTTTAAGCACTTGTTGCCGCATTGACTTATTTGTGATCTTTGACACAGTCCCATATACAAGGCAGGTTTCCTTCTGAAATACTGGTGCCAGAGAACTTCAGTGTTTGTATCTCTTCAATGATGACAGCACTCAGTTCTGAGGTCATGCCTGGGCAGCAATTGCCTACTGGGAGTTGTTTTTGAGCTGGAACATTTCACTTAAGAATAGTAGAAATGATTGACAATAGGAGAAAACCCAGCCAAACAACCCTAGCAATAATAACGGACTTACTGCTTGCAAAAAACCTGTTGAGGAACCAGATGGGAATTGGCTGAGGGTAAACTCTGTTTCCAAGCTGATAAGTTAATGAAGTGTTAAAGGAAGAAAATAAAAACAAGTAGGTTTGGGTTTTTTTCTTTTTTTTTTTTTTGCCTAGGCCTTGTGCATAGGACAAATGTAAATCTTCATGGTTAGATGCAGTACAATTAGGGATGAATCAAGGCAAAATTTTTTGATAATTTCACCAAATGCTGCGAAGTGCAAAGGTCCTTTGAAACAGGGTAGATGAAAGATGTTATACGTTCCCATTTTTTCCATCAGCATGAGTTTTACCAACATGTAGTTTGAATAGACTTCAGTTCCTTGCTGCCACTTTTAATGACAAGGCTACTTTTTAACATCTTTGCCATCTGCACTTCAGGCTGCACTCTCAGTTTGAAGACTATTTCCTTCTTCCTTGAACTTCCTCACCCCAAACTGACTGTTTAATAGATGTAGTTTGCCAAGTAGACTACGATAAAGAATTATGGCAATAGAAATTGATGGTGAGTAAGCAAGAGCTACAAGATATGGAAGGTTCAGCTGGGATTTTGAGTAGAAAGATAATCACACTAACTGGGGTGAAGATATACTTGAATGTAAAGGGCTTTTTCTGCAACTAGAGACAGAGAAAGTAGCATAAGACTTCCTAAAGGATGGACCAGAAATCCCTATGAAGACAAATAGAGAAGTGGATGACCTGAGAGGCATAGCTAACTCTTCTGTCTGTGTGGGGAATTGTACTGGTTTTGGCTGTATGGACAGAGACTGGTGCTGTCTTTTGGATTTCTGACCAAAAGGGTGTCAATAACAATCCCCCATTTCAGCTGTTGCAGACCAGTGCTTACACAGCCTCAAGGCCTTCTCTGTTTCTCATCCTGCTCTCCCAGACAGTGGACAGGGGTACACAAAGAGTCTGGGAGAGCACGCAGCTGGGACAGCTGACCAAAGGGATATCCCAGACCATGTGACATGCTCAGCAATAAAAGCTGGGGAAAGGAGGAAGGCGGGATGTTCAGATCTGTAGTTTTTGTCTTCCCAAGTAACTGCTATGTGTGATGGAGCCCTGCTTTCCTGGGGATGGCTGAACCTCTGCCCGCGGGTAGGAAGTGGTGAATAAATTCCTTATTTTGCTTTGCTTGTGTGCGTGGCTTTTGCTTTACCTATTAAAAGTCGAGTCTTTACCTCAACCCGTGAATTTTACTATTCCAGTTCCCTCCCCCATCCCTCTGTGGGGAGCGAGGAAGCAAACGCATGGGGCTAGGCTGCCTTCTGGGGTTTGGAGAGGAATGAATAGAAATGAGAGCTGCCCACACCTGCAATGGGTTTGCATGTGGCAAAACACCGAACAGAGCTGGGTGGCCTTTTCTGAGAAAAGATGCCAGCAACGGTGATCTGTGTCTTTTTTCTCAGTATTGCCATTTTTTAGACACTTTGTCCAGGAAATAAGACCAATGTTTAACTACATTTGAACCTGCATCTCTAGATTATTCAAAACCTCACAGAGTTAAGACATTTTGGAAGGTTAAAGTCATCTTCTCCCCCTTCCCCTTGAACCTGAGCAGAAAGGAAAGCTGGAGAGCTGTATCAGCCTCATAAAAGGGCATCCCACCTTCTCCTGGGTGAGGGTATATCCCCTGCTCCAGCATCTGCTTTTGGAGTGGACAGTGGGCTCCCTCCATCCCTTCCCCATCCTGTCCAACCATTTGCTTCCTTATGAGATGCTAGCATGGCTTGCAGGCCTTTTGGCCTGTCCTGAGGAACCTGAGCAGGATGGGTGATGTTCTGTGTTGAGCCTGAACCTCAAGAACTGGTGCAGAATTTCTCAGCACAGCTAGGTATGTAATTTTAGATATTGGTGACATTTTATAGAAATGTCTGGAAGCTGTCAATGGGTCGTGCTTTCTCTTTTTGAGGAAGTTACTGTGGGAAAGTAGAGTAAGTAGAGTAAAGTCTGGTCAGCAGGTAACTGCAGATAATAGGAGAGGGGGAAGGCTCTGAATTATTTATAATTTTAAAAATAACCTTCCTAATAATTATTTTAGTTTATCTGAAAACTATATGAGAAATAATATTAATCATTCACTTGTAAACTATTGCTTAATAAACAGAGAAGTGAAATAAAAATCAATTTGTTTCAAGTCCTTAGGAATGAACTCAAATGTGAGACTTCAAAATACTTCATGAAAATCATTTTCATTTTTCAACCAGACGTACTCCTAAGCAATTAAAATCCTTAGCAATAAAAAGTTTAAATAGAAAATAGTTAATTTTAGTCAATATATTTTTGTGGTTGGTTAAGCCTGGCTGGATGCCAGGTGCCCGCCAAAGCCGCTCTGTCACTCCCCATCTCAGCTGGACAAGGGAGAGAAAATACAACGAAAGGCTCGTGGGTCAAGATAAGGGCAGGGAGAGATCACTCAGCAATCACCATCATGGGCAAAACAGGCTCGACTTGAGGAAATTAATATAATTTATTACCAATCAAATCAGAGTAGGATAATGAGAAATAAAACCAAAACGTCAAAACACCTTCCCCCACCCCTTCCTTCTTCCCACACTTAACTTCACTCCCCATTTTCTCTCCCCCCTCCCCACCAGCGGCGCAGGGGGATGGGGAATGGGGCTGCGGTCAGTCCATCACACGCTGTCTCTGGGGCAGGAGGCTCCTCACACTCTGCCCTGCTCCAGCCTGGGGTCCCTCCCACAGGGGACAGTCCCCCACGAACTCCTCCAACGTGAGCCCTTCCCGTGGGCTGCAGTTCTTCATGAGCTGCTCCAGCGTGGGGTCCCCCCGATGGGGTGCCGTCCTTCAGGCACAGACTGCTCCAGGGTGGGTCCCCCACGGGGTCACAAGCCCTGCCAGGACCCTGCTCCAGCTGGGCTCCTCTCTCCACGGGTCCACAGGTCCTGCCAGGACCCTGCTCCAGCATGGGCTTCCCATGGGTCACAGCCTCCTTTGGGCATCCCCCTGCTCCAGCGTGGGGTCCCCCATGGGCTGCAGGTGGCTATCTGCTCCACCGTTAACCTCCATGGGCTGCAGGGGCACAGCCTGGCCCACCATGGCCTTCACCAGGGGCTGCAGGGGAACCCCTGCTCCGGCGCCTGGAGCACCTCCTGCCCCTCCTGCCCCGGCCTGGCTGGCTGCAGCGCTGTTGCTCGCACCTGTTCTCACTCCTCTCTTTGGCTGCAGCTGCTGTTGCCCGTGTTTTTCCCCTTTTCTTAAATATGCTGTCAGAGGGGAGCTGCCACAGTCATCGATGAGCTCGGCCTTGGCCAGTGGTGGGTCCATCTTGGAGCTGACCAGCATTGGCTGTATTGGACATGGGGGAAGCTTCTAGAGCCTTCTCACAGAAGCCACTCCTGTAGCTCCCCTGCTATCAAAACCTTGCAATGCAAATCCAATACACTTGACCTGAATGCCAGCTGTGGCCTGACTTTCAGAAGCACTAGCAGCTCTAGGTATTCAGATGTTCTGAATGCTAGGCCATGTTTTTTGTATCTAATATTTATATCCAAGTTGAAAAGTATTAATCTTCATGATTGTGTCTCTTTTTTTGCTTTCTTCTCTGAAAAACTGAATAATAGCCATTTTAAAAAATATTTTGAGATTATATGATAAAAGGCATAATGTGAATGCAAATTATAACACTTTTAACATGCTGGCTTTCAGTTTATTCTTCTTTGTGTGGGAGTTATCAAATTTGATTTTACTTTGGAAAGTCATAATTTTATTAATACAATAAAAATGAACTAAATGGAAAGAATATTTAAGATCTGATGCAGTTCTATGGCAGCAAGGACATTTTCGCAATGAGAAAAATCATGCTAAATTACCACCTTGAATCTCTGTGTATTTTTCTCTTTTATGCTGAGGATCTTTAAGCTTCTCTTGGAGGTTCACAAAACATGATTCTTGGTGTCAGTAATTGTATCTTTACTGAGTATTTATTCTGGGTATGAGGCAGTGTGATGACTGTCGCTGAGCAAACTGTTCACCGACTTTAAATACAAAGCCTGACTAATATTTGTGGAGCTGTCATTATCCCCCCCTCAGTCACCTTCCAGAATGGCCAAGGGGTCAAGGTGGGAGGGATCTGAGTTCCTCATGCTGTGTGAACAGACTTTGAAAGATGAGTTTCCAGAACACTAAGTTGTTGACCTACCTGTAAAGCTGATACCAACCATGTGAGCAATTCTGTTGATCTGTTTCAGTTCAAACAAAGGAAATAAGATCATCTCAAATTCAATTTATTTGTTTTCAGGTGAAAATACAAAGATTCTTCATGCTTATAGCACCCATAATAGCTAGTCAGGGAAATGTGCATCCTGTGTCTTCATTTGGATAAAATGATGGGTTCAGAATATGGCTGGGCTAAAGCCCAGGCTGAGGCATGAGATTACAGATGCAAAGAAAATAGGTACCTCGACTTTATCTGACTATATGGTTTTCATTCAGACTTCATTCAGACATTCATTTTTAATAGATATCCACTACAAAGAATGCTGTAAGCATTATCATTCTATAATGGTTCCTTTCTGTTATTTGCTTCTATAATTTTCTGTTCTGTTTCATTTTCTTTCTTTATCCTCACTTCTACTGAAATGTCTTGGGTGGATTTCTGTGTCTGCAGAATCTATTTATTTATTTACTTATTTTACTGTTCTCACTTTCCTTTATCTTCTTCTTGGCTTCTGACACCGTTCCTATTACCAGCGGGAGGGGGCAGAGAAAGGCAAATCCCATTTAGGCCATAGGATTTTGCACCTTTCTCTCCTAGTAGCAGTTGTCAGAGAGAGGATACTGAATTAAACATAACCACATAGCTTGACCATTGTACTGAGCATTGCCACACTGTGCCTAGATCTGGCCCCAAGTGACTTGACCCAAGTTAGGCAGTAGGTTTGTGGCAGGATGTAGGATTTGCCTAAGATGAATGCTAGGACTTGAGAAAGATAAGCAGCTCAAGAGACCCATAATGGTATATAAACACGGATGTGCTGCCAATCTTTACACAATGGGCACCAACAAAAATTTTTCCCACTGGCTTGTGACAGAATTCATATCAGGCGCGTACACTTGCAGAGGAGTGTCAAGAGACTGGCAAATGTATTCCTTTGCTTTTGCAAGCAAACAAAAATGCTCCTAAATAACCAAAGAAAGAGGCAGCACCTCTTGAAAAACTTCTAGTAAGTGTGCTTCTATTTTGCATTGTATTCTATTTGTATCACTTGAATGAGAAAGAAGTTGAAGATATTTTAGGAAATAACTAATGAAAAAATCTGCTGAATTTCAGAGTCAAGAAGATGATCTGTATGAACTCCATGAATAAAAATCAGCCTGACAATTCTGATTTAGCAATAATTAGAAGGGCAGTGAAATACAAAAAAGGTGGAAAAAGGAACCGCTGCTGTCTTTTTAATTTTGACATTGGTATCCAAAGGGCATTCCTGAGTGCACAGAGACCTTCATATCTATGTAATGACTCAAAGTTTTGGAAGCAGTGACAAAGTACTAGGGGGATCAGCTGGGTCACAGAATCCAGTTTCCTTTCTGCAGCAATAGAAGGACATTCAACAAATGTTTTAGAGGGACTCACTAGAAAGTATATCCTTTCTCCCTTGTGTGTCACACTTTTTAAACTGTCTTTGTCTCCTGATACTTTTGTAAACCAAAGGCATTAGCCAAGATTTTGCAAACACAGGAAGATCAGTATTTTGGACAGAACTGTTCCTGTCTTATCACTTTTTGGAGTATTTTTTATGAACAGTGAAATGGACTTAGTGTTTTGGTAGTTTGTATAAAATGCTGTTACTCATGTGCTCTTGTTCATTTCTTTCTGCACACTGATGCCCCACTATTTTGCCATGCACAGCAAGAACAGAACAAAAATACCCTGCTATATTTAAATTCAAAGTGTAAGATGACATACAAAACTTGGATCTCCACAATGTGGGCTGAAATGTTAGTGATCAGTATAATAAGCAGTGCACACAATACCCCAGCTGCTTAGTTAATCAAGTTCATTGCAGGAATCAGGAGACACATTTAAAGGAGAAGTCTGAGAAGAGAACAGTTCTTTTGACAATTTTTTTCTGGAGAACCTAGTCATTGCCAAGCATCCTGTCCTTTTAAAGGGGAATAAATGGGCCTGTGACAGAACCCATCCTATCCTGACAGTCATTTACAGCTGGCATTTAAGGGCCAGGACTGACAGACAATAGCATACTGGGGGCACTTTGCTGTTCCTTGTCCAGATGGTATTTGTCTTAATCATCCATCAAAATCTCCAGTGATGCCAGTCTAAGGCCTTTCAACGGCAACTTTCTGTTTCAAAGATATAGCCCTATTCTTAGACTTCTTTTCCATGCTTCTACGGTTAATGGCTTCTGAATGGTGCTGACAAGTAAATTTTACTTGTGAAACTCCAGAGATGTTTTGACTCTTGTTCTGAATTTTTGGGAAAACTGATTGTTCTGCACAACCCCAACACTACATTAAAAAAATATACTGCTTAACAAGTATTCAGTAAAGAATGTAAAAATGTACTTAACTAGAGAAGAATGTAGCTGACCTGACTTTTGCATTACATTATACCTCACAGTTCAGGCATTTTGTTTGCCTTACAAGGTATTACAGGCAACACTGTAAATGCAGATCAGAGCTGCAGCAGCAGAACACAACAGAACTAAACAGCTGATTTAATGAGGTAGGAATTTAACACAATGCTTTATTCATAGAATTGGAGTGTTGAAGGCCAGATGGTGTCAGCAGTATTTCCCTCTGACTCTACATCCAGAATTAAAACAGATTTTGGTATTATCTTAAAAGTTTTCAGCCCAAATCTCACCTACTGCTTCCAGGTAACATTTTCCTGGATGCATTTCTACAGTACATGCTGAGTAATTCATGAGTGATAAAAATATCTGGTGTTCAGTACACCAAAGATTAACATAGTCAAGAGACTGTCATGTTAGGGGCTTAGACAACACAGCATGCTAAATGAAGCTGATGTTCACTCTAGCCTGGTGAACCATTCATGGGCAGATGGTGTTCAGAGCCTTCTTTCCATGCTGGGAACCTTTTATAAGGTAAAAATAAGAAAAAAATATTGCAAGAAATGGTTTTCATTGTAGAGAGCTGCAGAACAAACCCAGTGACTCTAAAGAACTAGCTTTTAACAATTTTGTCTGTGAAATAAAAATCAGTCACTGCAAGCAGGTCAAAGTTCCTCACAGTCTGCTGAAGACAAAAGACGTGCATTCATTTCATGATTTGATTTCAACCAGAAACTGGATGACTTGCTACTCACTGGAAATTTAACAGTGTTATTGCCCCCATACAAGAAGTCAGAGTAGATTTCTCCTTACCCTGTATTGACTACTTCTGACAAATCACTACTGCGGTCAATTCTTTGTAGGCAGGTGTTTTCAAAAGAGCATTTTAATCTGAGAAAGCGTGTGAAGTTGTCAGGCTAACAGGAAAAGTTGCATGATCAGCTTTCCTTACATACCATGGTCCTAGTTTGTATCAGTAAATGTTTTTGCTCTCAACAGTGCTAATTCATCTGGCTTTGTTGTGGGAAAAGGATATAAAAGTGTGATTCTGGTAACCTTTCTGGTTTGCAAATTATTCCAGCAGAATAGTTCCCAGTGTATAAGATCTATTCTGGTAACTGAACCACTTTCTGTCCCTGAAAGCAAAATGAAGTATCTGGAAATTCCCTTAAGACAGGGTTTGTTTTTACAAAAATCTCCATCTTCCATCTCCAGTGGAGAAGCTGCAATTATCTTCTCACCTGCGTTCTTACTCTAGCCCTTCTTATTCCCTCACACACAATCTTTTTATACTTCAAAGCATTTGCCTAGCTTGTTGCTTCAGCAGTTGGGCATTCACTGCCTGCTGTCACAGAGTAAGCAGTCTGATTTGGTCCTCAACCCAAATGTTCAAGGACTGGAAAACACCGCTTGTATAATGGGCTTGGATAGAGATACACCACGATGGAGGAGGGAGCTGGCCAGATGTTTCTGGGGAGTTTCTTGCTGCCAGATTCAAATAATTTTTTTTTTTTTTTTTTTTTTTTTGGCTTTATGGTAGTTTCCTTGTTTCCATGTTCCAGCAGGGATGAGCAGAAAATATAATTGTGCCCTGCAGAGAAGTGAGTGGGTTGCAAGTGGCTGGAGTGAAATTGCTTGCCATTGCCAAGAACAGAACAAAATATGGGGGCTTGGGGATATGATCATCTCCTTCAAGGCCAGAAGAGTAACAGTTTGCCAGCACAACTCCTAAAAACATTACAGATGGGTGAGTAAGTGTGAAGAGGCTGGGGAGATGATAAATAATGCTTTCAAATTATCTGAGTGCAAATCAGAAAGGCTGGGACATTTGCTTTTAGTCTTAGAATCTTTAAATATTGAATTATATTCAGATACATAAATATTAGGATCCTTTACAATTATCTCCGCACTAACAATTCCTGATAACTGTGATTTGCTCACTTTCCATACAACCATAGACTAGCCCAGGCTGGAAGGGACCTTAAAAGATTATATGGTCTAACTTTTGTGGAAAGGCATCCTAATGAAATTATCTAGCACCCTGTCCAATCACATCTTGAAAACTTTCAGCAATGGGGACTCTTCCACATGCCTGGGGAAGCTGTCCCAGTGAATGGTTGTTCTTACTGTAAAAATTGTATTTTTTATGTCAAGGTGACACCACTCCCAATGCACTCCCTTGTCTTCTTTAAGTGGTTCCTTGTGAAGGGAGAGCCTTTGTCCTCTTTGAAGCTGCCTTTTAAGTTCTGGAATACTGTGATAAGTTCCCCCCTGAGCCTTCTCTTCTCCAGGGAGAAAAGACCTAGCTCCTTCAGTCTTTCCTCACAGGGCAGAACCTTTCAGCATCTTTGTCACCCTTCTTTGGACCCTCCAGATATGGGCACAATGCTCCAGGTGCACTGTGGCAGGTGCTGAGTGGGATGGTCACATCTCTACTTCTGCTTGTAATGTCTTTGTGAATGCAGCCCAGGATCCAATTTGCCTTTGTTGCTGCAGCAGCACACCACTGACTTACGTTCAGCTTACTGCCCTCCAGGACCCACAGGTCCCTTTTAGCAAGGCTGTTCTCCAGCTACATAGATCCTAACCTGTACTGGGCTCTTCAGTTATTCCGACCCAGGTGCTGGACTTTGTACTTCGTTAAAGTCATACTGTTCTTGGTAGCCGTTCTTCCAGCCTCCCCAGTTCCTTCTAAGTTGGTTCTCCCTTCTGACGTGTTCGCCTCACCACCCAGTTTGATGTCTATCAGCAGGATCCTGCTGAGCTCTTTGTGCCCAGGAGAGATGAATAACAACAAAATCAAAACCATTCATTTAAACTCTGAGAATAACTTGTTTTGAAGTTCTTATGCTCAGATGTATTATTTGAAAAATTTAATATTTTAGCATGTAAATGTTTGAATGAAAATGTGACTATAGACAGATAGGTTAAATGGCTACACTTACTGAAGATTTTGAAGACCTAATGCAGCTCTTGAATTGGTTGCTTTCTTATATGATGTCTGAAAAGCCATTTCAGAATGTTGTGCCTTAGGTCTCCATCGGTAAAAAGGAGTGATGTTCAGCTTTCACCTATCTTTTCTAACTACCTTAATTGCAAATCTTATTGGACTGCAACTTTCATTACAGACATTGCCAGAATTTCGGACCCTGAGCAGTGCTGGGATTTCTAAAAGCTATCACAACGTGACTGATGGTTTGGAGAATGTCTTTAGACAAATGGATGTATCCAAACAGTGTTATTCATACTCAAATCATTCTCTTGTTTTCAGCCTTTTCTTGCTAAGGTTGCCTCCCACCATTCCCCTACTCACAAAGCAATAATACATAAGTTGGGAGGTAATAAAAATTACTGAAGACTTTGGAAACAGCTCTTCAAATGCTGTCAGTCCCCTCCTTGGAAACTGGCTGGTGTAAAAAAAAATAATGAACAAAGACTTGCCTGAATAGTTAGAATTCTGGCCTTGCTGAAGTCAAGGGCAGAATTCCCATTGATTTTAATGGAGTGAGGATTTTACACTTTGTGAATGACTTTGTGAAGTGAAAAAAAGAGCTGAGGCTAGGATTTTCAAATGTACCTGAAGATATTAGGTACTTTTGGGATGCCTTGAAAATCCCAGTCTAAATCAGTTTCATTATTCCAGTAAATGACTCAACCTGGCTTTTTTTTTTTTAGTTATTTTATTTATTTATTTATTTATTTATTTACTTACTTACTTACTTACTTATTGGATACTGGCTTTCTGTCTCTGGTAAACCAGATGGATTTGAACTGGTGTTCTAAAGAGGAATGACCCAGCCTCCATTTAGCCATCATTTGAGTCATCTAGACTTACAATATAGAGCATAATTGTTTCTGTAATCCTTTTGTAATATCTGGAAATTAGTTATTCTGAAATTATGTATAATAATTTATTTTCAAAACATATTAAAAGTGCTAGCACATGACCTCTAGATGTAATTAATATAAGAAATGATAAACCAGGCATATAATTAAATATCCTTTCCAAAAATAGAGTACTGAGGGAAGCAGTCATTAACTAAGATTATATTACCAAAAGGGAAAACATTAGTACAGGCAGTCATCATTGTGAACAGCAGCACAACAAGGTTCCTTCCTATGCCTGTGGATATCTATTTATAGCATAATGACATGAGCTGGAATGGCCACATGACATCTTTTCCAGTATCTGAAATTGTGGATATCTATATCTGGAGAAAGAACACAGCAGGCAATATTTACATTCCCTAATCTTATTCGACTGAAAATGTGTGAAAAAATAAAAACTTCAGAGAACAAGAGTTCAGTTTTTATTTACTGCTTTGTTTAAGGGAGTATATTTTTAACTGATTCACCTGTTATCAAAACACTTTTTCTTCCACAAGAGAAATAGCTCTTTCTCATTAGAAGGCATGGAGGACATACAGACTGTGCCAGCATGATCTAGCACAAATCGGTATCAACTCTGTCAGGAATTTGAATTTAATGTTGTCTGGTTTAATTTCCTGACTTTCAAAGAAGGTAGCTGTTGTTTTAATGCAATTTGGTTTAATAAGAATTGTATCATTAAATTCCCTCATTATTCTGACAAACAAGGATAATAACTACTCATGCGGTAGAGAAGAGGGACAGGTTATAGATCCTGTTTCTTAAATTCCATCCCCTTTCAACCATTCTGTGTAATATTGAGATGCTGCTGGGGAGACAAAAAAAACCAACAACAACAAAAAAAACCCAACAACAACCCCCAAAACCAAGAGACTAGACTAATCTGAATTTGGGTAAAATGAAGAAGATGGAACCCTTTGGGAATGAACATGAAAGCTGACTTGATTTGGGTTTGACTACATCTGTGAGGTGGAGGGATAGGAAGGCAGACAAATATAGCAAGGAAAACAGAATGACAGAAACTGTCAGATCTAACTAGTAAGCAAGAAAATATCCTATACTATATTGTTCAGGGGAAAATATACATGTATGCTCCAAATAAACTGGAAAAAAACTCACTTCAGACTATCTGCCATAACAGAGCTGAGAGAAATTAATGTGGTAAAGGTGAGGGACAAGCTGTATCATTCATTTTCATTCTGAGTTACTCTGAATTTCCTGGGATCAGACTGCTCGGTATGTTAGTGGAAGTTGGCTCTGGGAGGCCCGCTTCTCAACAGAGATGCTGTTTACTGTTTCCCTTTTGGGAAAGGATGCATAATGTAATATATATTTGTATGGTACCCATCTTTCTGGCATTTGCTGTCTGTTTATTCTGTTGATAGGCTGACTTGTCATCTGGGGATTCCTTGGCCCTAGAAAATGAGCTGATAAAATTCACAAATACATTTCCTCCTGTTTGGTAGTTACTGCTCAGAGTAGTCCTCAGCATTTCAATCCTGGCCAACTGAAATTATGCCCTTTCTTTGTTAATTTTATTGACTTTTCAAATAAGCATGTGAGTAAGCTATGGTGCAGTACAAGTGTATCTCACCTGATGTAGCACCAACACGGTGACATCCATAACTTACACTACAGCAAATGATTCTTCAGCAAACCATAAGGATGCATGGGCCAAAAAGTGCAAACCACTCCGTGAAGGTCAGCAGCATTTATCAGTAGTATCACATTGTTCCTTTCATGACAAGTTTCTTTGGGATCATTAAAGCACTGTACTATCTTCCCTCCCTCCCTTCTTTCCAAGATTCTGTGTGTTTGTGTTTCCAGACTTCATACTTCTGCTTTACCTTTCTTTCTCATTTCTATACTTTTGCACTTGTCTATCTTCTCCACCAATAGTTTCACAGTTCCTTAAGGATTAAGGTTGCAAATCAACCCACATGTGAGCATAATGGAAATGCAGTTGCTTGCAATGTATGTATTCTGAACTGTCAACTTTTCAGCCTTCCTAACTAGCAGAGTGAGCACTGCTGTCTTCTATTTACTGAAGATATGTGCTGTTCCTTGTAACCGTCTTGGAACATACTCCGTCACTTACATATGTCTATTTATCTTATTTTTGCTTTAAATATAAGTATCTTCATATACTAAATATTCGTTTCCAAACGCAGAAAGGAATGGAAATTCTATGAGCTGTGAGTAAGCTTACACTTCTGTAAGTGTAAGCTGTGTTTCTACTGAGGCTGGTGATATGTCTTACTCCTATATTGGCGACTAGGCAATACAGATGTTTCTTTTCAGATTCTAAAGGCTCAAAACCACACAGAAATCATATGTTTCAGTTTTTCTTCTAGTGGATTACTTGCAGGCATGGCATTCAGATCTTCCAGCCTTTTTAGAGCTGAAAAAGTAGATCCAATATTGTCCAAGAGGGACAGGCACTACTGATTTTTAAATGTACAATATTGACTGAAATTTCCATATGTCCCCAGAAAATGACAGATTACTTTCCAGACATGTAAGACATTGTGTTACTACTGACATTGATGATCCACAACAATGCCAAGGTTACAAAATTACTTTAGATCGTTTAAAGTACACCAGCCTCCATATTGTCTTTATTTTTTTAAAAAATGAAAGTTCTTCTGTCAATCAGTTCCAGGAAATTATAGATCTACTTAAGAGTATATTAGTTTCCTTACACAAGGCAAGGAAGTAAACTCTGAAAATTAGAGAAAGCCTAATATTAAAACTCCACTATTTAGGAAAGATTTATTCTAATAATGGAGCTGAATGTTTCTAGGAAGGATTCTGGTACTGATTCAATCTTCTCTGGTTTTCATGTTCAAATATGTTCTCATAGAAAAAAATCTGAGCCAAAGTAATAGATTTGGGTTTTTGCTTCAGCTGTTTACCACCTGTAAAGCTTGTGTAGGACTTCCTGGAAGATGTTATGATCCTGTTTTAGTGTTCTTTATTTTTTCTTTAGCCCTTTTATTTTTGGTTGTGTTTGTTTGTTTGTTTGTTTGTTTTTAAATATGGTTTAGTCTCCTTTCTCTTTCAATATTTCTGCAAGACTTCTGTAGTTAAGAGAAATCTGGATTGTAGAATAATTCTCTTTTGTTGATCAAGTTATGTAAGCAAACCTTATTAAAATTAGTAATTAGAGGAAGGTGACTGAGGTCTTGAATGAATGACAGATGTTATAAAATGAGATACTGAGGTCAGGGCCACTGTCTTAAACTCCTAGGGTATATGCACCCCAAAAATTGAAAGCCATGAAAATAATAACATGGAATTTAATATTTCTCAACAGGAATAATAAAGGCTTATCTTGGGAATGCATCTCTTAAAATAGTAAGCAACTGCAGACTGTCTTAAGAATATGTAAATGTATTAGATTTTTTAGCCAAAGTTTTTGTAGCAGGGGAGCTACAGGAGTGGCTTCTGTGAGAAGGCTCTAGAAGCTTCCCCCATGTCCAATACAGCCAATGCTGGTCAGCTCCAAGATGGACCCACCACTGGCCAAGGCCGAGCTCATCGATGACTGTGGCAGCTCCCCTCTGACAGCATATTTAAGAAAAGGGGAAAAACACGGGCAACAGCAGCTGCAGCCAAAGAGAGGAGTGAGAACAGGTGAGAGCAACAGCGCTGCAGCCAGCCAGGCCGGGGCAGGAGGGGCAGGAGGTGCTCCAGGCGCCGGAGCAGGGGTTCCCCTGCAGCCCCTGGTGAAGGCCATGGTGGGCCAGGCTGTGCCCCTGCAGCCCATGGAGGTTAACGGTGGAGCAGATAGCCACCTGCAGCCCATGGGGGGACCCCACGCTGGAGCAGGGGGATGCCCAAAGGAGGCTGTGACCCATGGGAAGCCCACACTGGAGCAGGGTCCTGGCAGGACCTGTGGACCCGTGGAGAGAGGAGCCCACGCTGGAGCAGGGGGATGCCCAAAGGAGGCTGTGACCCATGGGAAGCCCACGCTGGAGCAGGGTCCTGGACCTGTGGGAGGGACCCCAGGCTGGAGCAGGGCAGAGTGTGAGGAGCCTCCTGCCCCAGAGACAGCGTGTGATGGACTGACCGCAGCCCCATTCCCCGTCCCCTGCGCCGCTGGTGGGGAGGGGGGAGAGAAAATGGGGAGTGAAGTTAAGCCCAGGAAGAAGGGGTAGAGGGAAGGTGTTTATAAGTTTTGGGTTTATTTTTCATTATCCTACTCCAATTTGATTGGTTATAAGTTATATTAATTTCCCCAAATCGAGCCTGTTTTGCTTGTGACTGTAATTGCTGAGCAATCTCTCCCTCCCCTTATCTCAACCCATGGACGTTTCATTGTATTTTCTCTCCTGTGTCCAGTTGCGGAAGGGGAGTGATTGACTTTGGTGGTCACATGGCATCCAGCCAGGGTCAACCCACCACAAACATAGCACTTTCATCTTCATAATTTCTTCAAATTAAATTAAGTCTGCTCTGTGTCATGTTCTGAAAGACACAATGCAGGTAAGAATAAGAGATATTTTTGTGTTTCTGGAAGAAAGTTAGCAGCAACTGACTTAAAATATTTTTATTACTTTGACAATATTCTGTTTGGATTATCAGTCTGGTAGTCTGGACTGTCTGAGGATCTGGATGACACACATATATGAAGTTGCAAAAGCTCCATTTCCTTCTCTGTAGCTGAGAAAAAAGGGACAGTTTCCTCACCTTTCCTGCCTGCAGCAGATTTGGAGACATTCTGCCACCTGAATATACTTTAGGCATCACTGGTTTGTCTCTTCAGCCATCAGGTCTCTGGCACCTGTGTACTCTTACTGCTGTTGAATAATGAATATTAATTCAAATCCTACAGATTTCTTCAGTACTCACTGTTCAGCTGTAGCATGGCTGGCCAAAAATACAACAGCTGAGTTCTTCCCTCCCAAATTATTAAGATCTTATATTTCTTTTTGTTCCTATGCTAAAAGGATTCGAGACATTAATTTTTCAAACTCCACCCCACCCCCCTACAAAAAAGTCCCATGAGTAGGACTCATCTCGAATTCTTATAATCTGGTTAGATTCATCTGGATCTAAGCGACAGGCTGTAAAGCTAAAGAGTGGGAAGATGTTACCTGCATTTACTTTTCCATAGTGCAATACTGTATTTAAACTAGTGACCTAAGACTCTTTTTACAGTCACTGGGGGAAAGTATGAGTCTGGTCTCGTTTCAATGTCTGATTTAAAGTGGGATGAACTGTGCTACTGTTTTGAAACTTGAATGGTGCCTATGTATACTTTTCATCCATAGTCTGGTAATTTCTTTATGCAGATGCAATACCTTTAGCTGTAGTGCCTATAAAACATGTGGTCTGTATCTTATCAGTTTGACACTTGACAATGCAAAACCTAGACTTACAGTCCTGCATTAAGTCAATCAGATTTGAAGTAAGGGCTTTCACACACAGGTGGATGCTCTACACTAAGTCATCATAAGCAGAAATTTAATCCCAGTCAAATTTCATTGACTGTGTATTTCTACAAAGTTGGTGGGTTGTTTTTTTTTTAATGACATCTTTGAGAGGATTGTATTCATATATTTGTAATCACTCTGGCCATTGTTAAGCCCCATCTACTTAGAATAAAGCCTCTGCCCTCACACCTGGTTTGCAAATATTTTTACCTCTATATTACTTTCTAAGGACTTTATTTTGTGGTCCTGTCATCTTCTCACAAGTGATCTTCTCGAGTGATCATGTAGTTATTACAAAAACAAGCTTGGCTGGGTACTGAAGTACAAAGAGGTGAAGCACTGATTAGCAAAACCAAGGCAAGTCTCTGACTAGCTATTTCCATTTGATCTTTTGTACTTTAGGAGGGGAAAAATGCCAGATTTCTTTTTTTTTTGTGAATAAACATGAAGTGGACAACTAAGCCTTCAGCAAAAGTTTCTTACTTTCTGTCACAGGGAGTCCTAGACATGGGATATATTTTTTAAGTGCAGGAAGTAACACAAGGTTGAAGGTGAGCAAATTTATTATTTTCAGAGGAGATAAGACAGAACAGCAAACAGTTTCTCCTGTGTAACCCAGTTTCTAATTTTCTCTGGAGAGCAGTGGGTACTAGAATGAAGATGTGATATAGGCTATGAAAATTATTCTTAACTCTGTTTTGAGCAGTCCCAAAGAAAGAACTACTTGTCATTTTTCTTTCTAAAATCACTGTACTGCAGAACCCCAGAGATTTTGTGTTCCAGGAGGAATAAAGGGATGGTATCAGAAATGATGCAGTACAACCTTAATTGCCACCTTGCTTTGTGTGTGGCAAGGGACAACTTCTTGTAGCCATACCTAGTGCATCCTGAAGTACTGAAACACTTGGGAATTTGTACTTCTACAATAACTGACACAGCTCCTGGGATCTGGTGAATAATATTGTCTTACAAACCTTATTAATGTTTCGGGGGGGGGGGTGGTGTGTGTGTGTGTTTGTTTGTTTGTTTGTTTTAAATTCCCTTTACTGGTGATTCTGTCCTCCCCAAACTTCTGCAGCTCCAGAGAAGTAGTGCAGAGCCAAGGGAAGGCATATCTGTCCTATCCTGTGAGCCTGGAAGATGGAGGCTTAGGAATGCAGTATGGACGTCCCAGCAAAGTCACAATAGCTTGAAATGCAAAGGAATTGATTTAAATTCTTTCCATTCATACAGCAAGATTTTCTTTAAGCTGCTTTTTCTTAAAAAAAGTTATGCTAATTTCTTTCTTCTTTAGTCACCTTCCCTATGCTTTCCTCAGGATAGATACAATCAAATCATTCTGCATTTGATGACATTTGCGTTTGGATTTTAAGCCTCCATCCACTAGCTGAAATCTTTAGCACCACCTGAATGGCTTGTTTGTCCTCTTCTGTTTCTGGCATCTGAAAGGAAAAGTACAGTCTTTCATCTGCCACACCAGAGCCAGTCCCTCTCTGCCTCAGCTAGAATGGGATTCATTGAGAGCAAGAACTGGACACTCTGTAAGTCTCTTCTGTCAGTCATTCTCACCATCTTCTTTTTCTATGTCCATGATTTATGTATTGGGACTTTTTTCCTTCTGAGTTGACCCCAGATAGCAACCAAGTACCCAGCAGACTCTCACTCACTCATCCTGCAGTGAGTAGTATGAGGAGAGCATCAGAAGAGCAGAAGCAGAAACCTCATGCATCAAGATAAGGACACATTAATCAGTGAAAAAAACTCGCACTCTCAAACAAACCAGAAAAATAAATTAATTCACTACTTCTCACTGGTGGGCAAGTTCCAACCATTTCCAGCAAACGAGGGTGTCAGCACACCTAACAGTTGCTGGGGAAGACAAACACCATAACTGAAATGTCCCCTTCCCTGCCACCACTACCTTCTTCATCCTTTTCCTGAGCTTGCATCACAGGTCATGATGTCATATAATATGGGATATCCCTTTGGTCAGCTGGGGTCAGCTGTGTACCCTGCCAACCTCTTGTGCACTCCCAGTCTACTTGCTGGAGAGGCCAGAGTGGGAGAAAGTGAAAGCCTTGATGCTATTCAAACACTGTTCAGCAACAGTGAAAACACTGGTGTGTTATCAACACCTTTTTAGTCACAAATCTACCATAAAAGCTGCTATAAAGAAAATTCACCCCTCCCAGCCAGACCCAGTACAGTTCCTTTCAGGTGGACATGAATTCCAGAGAAACGTCTCCTTTTTAGTTATCTGTCCATCATTTTTATTGAATTGATTCGACCACTGAGATTTCTTCTTCACTTTTGTGAGGGTAATAACTTTTACTCACTCATTTGTTATACTGAGTTGCCACTGCTGCTACTAAAATGTGTCATTTCTATCTGAGGCTTTACCTTATCTGGAACTATGATCAATTGGAGAAATGGATTATTTCCTAACAGATTTCAATAGAGTTATATTTTGGAGTATTTTAAGGCACTAAATCAGCACAGGATTTAGCATTCTCTGCAAGTGTATCCATACCTGTTAGAAAGTAGTAGCTATACATCTTGTAGTAAGAAAGGTAAAATTGTATGTATTCACAAACATGTGCTTTCGGCAGCTGAATAAGATTTCTGAGTATTAAGGTGAGATTACCTGCTGACAGAATTCTGGACTTAGTACAAAGAGTTTATGAAGAGACCAACAGAAGAATTTTGCAGGCTGATGGAGTTTTCTCCTACTTTTGTTTACCGGTTAAAACACATCTAGCACATGCCTTTTTCATAAACCAACCCCGCTATGTTATGCTGTAGCACTCTGTTAAGCAAATGTTTTAAGTTCTAATTAAACATCTTTGGTAAATCAATGCCACTGTCTGTAAGCACTTACTGTTATGAGCTGCTATTACAGCAAGTCACAGTTGCTTGCACAGTAACTTATTGTTACCCAGTTACTATTACGTTGTTTCCCCTGTCCATTCAATTCTGAGTTATCAGTAGCTCTACCAATTATAGGCTGAAGAACAGCTACGTATTGGTGCAATCTTTCAATTCATAAAATGTGTTTTAATTGCACTGCTGATACTAATTGGACAGTTTGTGTCAGGATCAAGGGTAGCTGAAGTTCGATATGCTTCTGAGAATCCTTTGTCTATAGAAACAGTCTGTAAAGTTGTCCTCTTTCTGTCCCATAAATTGGGGCACAAGATAGCAGTAAAGAGAAAAATGTGAATGAGTGATGGACAGGGGAAAGTTTGCCTGTACTATGCTGATATTCAGCAGTGCAAGTGTGTAAATGGTCCGTCATTCTGTGTTTGATCATTTTAGTGCTTTTACCAAATTTTGTTTGTTAGTTATCAGTGGGGCTCTGCAGAAGGTTTAGTTAGAAAAGAAAGGTTAAAAACTTTCAGGTTCCGTTCAAGAAACTCTAGGAACATTGTTACTAAGAGGGTTACTTAAATTACAGAACTTAAGACAGACCAGTTAATTAGGTAAGTACAGCAAGCTCCTTGATGTTGCTGCAGCAAACGGTTTACTTCACCTGAAAATCAATAAATACCGGGTTAAATAACAGACTGGTTGAGTAAACATCTCAAGATCACGAGACAAGCCTATGTGGTATCTCATTTAGGTGTGTTGAAGCCAGTGAAATTTTGCTGTTGGATGCGGGCAGATGAGGTAGCACCCTTTTTGCATTTATCACAACATAGTTATTTTCAATTCCGCTGCTTATATAAAGACAGCTTGAAAGTTTGATTTGTCTATAAGTGGCTTACCTACTTTGCCAATTCTAATATTTATTGTTGGAGTAAGCAAAAATGACTGAAATACTTTTTTGTTATTGTTACTATATTACACACATAACAGCCTTTAAAGTGAAAACTGAACAGATGGGACATGGGAAAATCCTGCTTGACAGTGACTAGGGCAAAACTTCAGGACTTTCTGAGCTGTCATACATCAACATAGTTTCACTGATACAATGGAATAATGCTTATGAACCTCCTGCTGAGGATTTGTCTGACCATTAGTTTATAATCAATGAACTGTTGTGTGGGAAGACAACTAAATGGTTCAGGAGACTAATAATGGGTAATGGAGCCTTTGATATTGCTTTAAATATGGCCTCCTTCTGCCATGACAAGATCTAATTGAACAGTAGGAAAGAGCTGTTGAGCTTGCACTGTGGTTCTCATCAGAAAGCTTTCAGAGTTTTCTTACTTTCAAAACACAAAGAAAGAACTGAATAGGCTTAGACATTTCCCTGTTCCTGTTACAGGTTCTAACAAAGTCAACAAAGCACTTGGGATCAGCAACAGATGAGGCAGCGGTTGTTCTGCTTACGTTTTGTTGTTAAAAAACAGGTTCTAGTCTATTCCTTTATCACTAGCACCCATTAAAAAAGGTACAAGACAAAGCACCCTGCTCCATGTCAGTATCCCTTGCTTTTACCCCCTGCCATTTTAACACAGGATGTGGAACACAAGTAACAACAGTCAAATTTGGAGCAATTGCTTTCAACTTGCTTTTTTAGCCTTGTAAGTTGCTACTTCAGTTTATGTCAGACCTGAAGGAAAGCTTGTCTGCTTGAAAGTCTGCTTGTGTTGTGGCAACATCATCCAGCATAGTAAAAAAATACTACCTCTCCCACCATAATGGATGCTGAAGTCTGACCTATTGCATATCACGGGTCATTAATTTCCTCCAGATACCCTGTAGCTGAGCACAATAACCTGTGTTTCAGCTGAAGTGCACTGTGTTTGGCTAAAGCATAACTTCCTGAAAGCATCCGATGTTGTTCTTGAGACCGTAGGAGCTCAAGAATCTATTAATTCCTTTGGAGCTTTTTTCCCAGTGGTTTGCTTCCTTATAGTTAAGAAATGGTGTGCTTTATTTCCTGCTTGATTTTCTTGACTTCAGTTTTCAGGTCCCAGTTTTTGTTATGCCTCTGTCAGATTAGAGCACCCGTGTTTTATCTCCCTGTGAAGGTACTTACATGCAGTAATCAAGTCACCTCTCAATCTTTTTGATAAGCTACATAGATTGAGCTCTTTAAGTCACTTACAGCAATGGCTGAGAGTGCTGCTGCTGGCTCAAGTATTCAAGCCTGTTGTGGTCAAAGATTACTAATTAATGTTATTAGAAATGGACAATTCTTTGTGAGTGAGTAAACCTCATAAACAACTCTCAGCTGATGAGTTTAATAATGCAGATTGAAATACCTGTAGGACAGTAATCTATAATTATGCATATACTTCACGAAGACAGAGAATGCCACTTCATTTTAAAGTGGGCTGTATAAGGGAAGGCTATTTAGTGAAAAGAATGAGAATTAGCAGCTCTACAATATTATTACATTTTCTATTTAAATGTTTGAATCTGTCCTAGCATTTCCTTTTCTCCTTAATTTTTTTAATGCTGCTTTCTGATAAGACCAAATTGATGGCATAATTACTAGGTAGAAATTGTAGGTATCAGGAACCTTCTTGAAATCACATCCTCTCAGTTTCCTTGCAGTCTAGACTCACTGTGAATATATTTGAGATTGAGAGATTGTTCAGCTTTTCATGCTTCTGCACTTCTGCAAAAATGTTCGTTGGCAAAACATCCAAGGCCATATTTATATAGGAACAAATATACTTGTTTCACTTATTCAATAGCAGTGTACTGTGTCTGATTTTATTTCTACAGTAATTAGCTACTACCCTTAACATGTCCTTCATCATGAGCAAATCCTAGAGGAATGTATTTCTATTTGTGGTCTGAAAGCAAGACTGAGTTATTATTTCCTTAAGTTTTGGATTCATGACTACATTAAAGCAGAAACTAAGTCACCTATGGTCAATCTGGCAAAGTCTTTATGATTAACATCTTGTGGAAATACAGAGAGTTAGTCCTGAACTTGTGTATGTTGCTTGGTTCCCTCCTCTGTGTTGAATATATTCATGCAGAGTCTGTGATGTGGGAACAACTGTTCACACTGGGGCTCATTTATTCCCTCATTCTAATCACTTGAATAAACAGAGCCCAGACATGTAATGTTACTAGACTCTGATCTGGAAGATTTCTTTTTTCACTCCTGCCCACGGTTGTCACTTGTCAGCACCGACCTCTTCATTGTTAGCATTGTCAAACCTGACAGCACCTGAAGCAGGGGAGGAAGTGGACAAAACAGAACCTGAATGAAATGTCGTCACATTCACTTTTAGCAATGCCAGTTCCTCACTGCATTTGGTATTTCAGGCTTGTTTGTGACAAGGTTGCCATTAATATTGGACATACATTCAAAGCAGAAACTGTTGAGTGGCTGGATTCCTTCTGTGCTGTTCCACCTAGTTCAGAACAAGATCTGTGTGGGTACACTCCACACAGTTTTATTCTGCCTGCACGTGGGCCAATGGCATGAAGCAAAATGCTGGGCAGGATTTCAGTATCAAACTGTGGTGGTGATGTTAGCTTGCTTTTTGGCTGACTGCCCTGAAGGGGGTAGCAGGAAGGTGAAAACACTTTCTGGTTTATTGCTAAGATCAAATTCAAACCAGAACTGGGGTCAATAATGAGCTTCAGATTATGGTGACTAATGATAAAGAATGAATTTTTACTCTCAAATGGGGTGTTTGGAGAGGATGCAAATATCACAGTATTTTTATCATCTGTATTAAATGAGCTAGAGAGTGACCTGTGTGTGCTTTTGGGTGTCTGTTCTGAGACAGCTTCTCGCTCTCTGAGTTAGAGAGCAGGATGCAGGCTGGAGCCACAACATTCGCCGCACATGGCATCAGTATGGTACTGGGAAGGTGTTGTTCTTTACAGGCAAAGCCTCTTCCAGTGGACCAGGTTGTCTCTCTCTCAGGCAGGCAATCAGACATATGATAGCATATTTGTCATACTCTTTTTATAAGACAGCCAGCTCAGCCTAGTAAGTGCTTGATACTTTCTACAGTTTTATTTTGGTGTCTTGATTAAAGTCTCAGCTGGTGGAATCCTATGATTACATAAACAACTTTATTCTTCCCATTTTTCTTCTGTTTTTCCAAATATGCAAGTATAACCTTGTGGCTGCATCATCAATAAACTGTTTCTGTTTTTCATTTCAGTATGAAGAGAAGTATGAGTGCATGAGCAGAGTGTACCCTAAAGATACAAAAGCCACATACAAATAAAAAACCTCTAAACAATATCATTAAAAAAAGATTTCCATGACTAGTTGAAATATATAGATATATATATTTAACTAGTTCTATCATTTCTGAACATTTGGGGCTGCCTTAGTTGATGCTATAATAATTTCTATTTGAACCAAATATCTGGTCTTTTATGAAGCGTGACGCTTGTTTTTTCCATTCTTTGTTACAGTCTTTTGAATCTCCTTGGTGTTTCTCTGATAGTGTGTGGAATACTTTCAGGGCCAAATAATTCAGTGAGACACTAAAGTAATTAATTTTTTTCCCAAAAACTCTGCTAGGTATGCTTTCTTGACATTTTGAGATTTCTTCTTTTGTCTACCATGTTGATATTCTGCATGCAGTTTGGAATAGTCTGGGGAGTCTTTATGTCTCCAAATCACTATTGAAAATGATGATGCTGTGTCTGTTCCTAAACTAGGCTTTAGTGTATGTGTACATACCCTAAGAATAGTACTGAGACATGACATACATGTTTATTTTTTCCTTGAAGAAAAATATTCCCTGACAGTCAATAAGACAGAGAAGGGTATTTGGCAAAAAAAAAATGGATGAAGAAATCTTTGTAAGAAATGGTTTATCTTTGTTCCAGAAAGTATGATGCTGCCCTTATTGGTGGAGTAGAACAATGTTTTACTTGCATACTTGGCAATGGGTGAGGGAGCAGGTTAACAGAACAAATCGGGAGGATCATGTCTGTCTGCTTTCATGTCTGTTTGGAGAGTATTAGTCCAAAAAGACATAGCATTTGATCTGGAGGGTGTTTTTCTCAGACACACAGATGAATAGTTCCTGACATGAATGATTTAGCAGGACACAATGCAGTGGTGAGTCCCCCAGAGGAAGGAAGTACATTTCCTATTTTCCCTCAGTTTTAGGGTAGGAAGATGAACATTTAGCCAGTAGAGACTTCTAATGAGAAAGAGGAGTGTGTAAGAGGATGGGAATCCAAGGGCTGTGAGCAGCAGTGGGAGGAAAAGCCTTTAAGTGCTGCAGCAGAAAACGAATTTTAAGCAGACACTTAGCTGTGCCAGGGACAGCAGGTGAAAAACTGAGAGCTGAGCAAAAACCTCAGACTTTAATATAGGTGGAACTGTCTATCAACAAACTGTGGTCTATTCACACACAGTGACAACTGACTCCTACAAAAGGTGGGATCTACAGCATTTAATCACTCTCTAGAGGAGTCTGGGCCAAAAAGGGTTAACAGTGCCAAGGCAGAGAAGCCCCGTTAACAATCCGCTTCATTAGATTTTCCCAAAAGACTTAAGATTTTCCCAAAAGACTGATGCTGGAAGACAATTTCGGTTTTCTTTTCTTGGATTTGTTGTCAGTTGTCTACAAGATTTATAACTTCCAACAAGCCTCAGTTAAAAACCTATCTTGCTTAATATCTGGGTTAATAAGATCTGTGTCCCCCACCTCACGGGGATGCTGTGCAGAACTTGCCAGAAGGATTTGTAGGTCGCGAATAAGAATTTAAGAATCTTCGAGTTTTTTCTCCATGGTGCAACTGAGTCAAAGATATGTTACACTCAATTTTGCTTTTGATTCAGGTGATACAGGAAGTTCATGATTTTACTCACTGTTTCCAAGGGCTAAGCACAGGATTGTTAAGAGCCAGATACTCCAATGTACTGCAACACAGCCCTCTGACAAACTGATGCCAGCCAGGTCTTTTGTCTATTGCTTACTGAGCCAGTTTGCACTTTTGTAATCTTCTAGCCATGGGGTTGCCTCTTTCTTTCTCATTAGGCATGTGGTCTAGGCTGTGGTGGGTAGGTTGTGTCTTATTCTCTTGCAAACTGACTCAGGAGGAGCGGGGGAGGTGAAATCTAAACAGGTGATAAAAGGAGGAGTTTCTGGAGGTGCGTTGCCAAATGACTCCGTGGATGCTGGACGGGTCCATCTTGGGAAGAAATGAAGAAAGGAAGGAAGGAAGCAATCAAGCAAGTAAACAAGCTTTCCTCTGCCAGCCAGAAGGCAAAATTTGGCCCTTTTCCTTCCTTACTCATCATAGGCGAGGGGTTAAGTGTTTGAATCTGACATCGTCTCTTTGTCAGAAAAAGCAGATATGTGTCTTTTTATAGGCTGCTACATTGAGAAGTGGTGTGAAATTTGGCAAATATAAATAAACACGAAGATGCCACTTTCACACTGTTTGAAGTATTTCTCTGATTTTCCAGCCTTGTTGCAAGGGCGATAAAGAAACACAAGAATTTGAATTTTTATTTAGGAGGATTTTCTATTGTATGCACTTCTGCATTAATTTTGTCAGTGTGGATAGGAATTCAGGAACATAAGCAAAACTTAGTGAATACTGTGCTGGGCCAGTAAATGTATAGAAGTGTATGAGCTCTGCTGATAGTGATTACATACAGTATGATGGCAAACCTGAGCAAAAAACAAATCCGAGGACATCAGGAACTGGGACCTTTTCATACTTTGAACCATATTTCAGTAATTTACTGTACTTGTTGCTTCAAATCACTTCCTTGTGAAAAAAACTTCCTGCTAAGTCTGGACTTTAGGTGACAGTATTAGGTGACATCCTCACTGAATACCGCAGCAGCTGGTACCTCTGGAAGTGCTGCGTGAAATCCTCATATTTATCGATCTTTGTAGAGGAAGATACAATTTACAGGAGTTTACAGAGCCTTGTTAAGCAAGCAGAAGTGCTAGACTCAAGTGTTTGTGTGTTTGATGTGTCCCAAGTCCAGTAAATATTACTGTTTGATTGAGCTTTGTGCTCCTATAACATACACTCTTTTCTTCAAATCTCAATGCATTGTACTGGTGGAAAACCCAGGCACTGAAGTGAGTAAATAAATGAATCATACTATCATGTCCAAAGACATAAGCATAATGAATCTACATTATCTCATTATGCCCCATGTTTCTGTTATGATTTGAAGTAATCTTTAGCAGTGGGAAAAGGTCTGTTTGAGTATGTTTCTACCTGTACCTGCCTATACTTCTTTTCTGGATCATAGGCAATAACCAAAGATCCTCGACTGACCAGGAGAGTTCTGGGATTTAGATTACTGCTCTGGCAGCTAGAAAATGTCTTTAGGACTCTGAAGAGATGAAATGTGTCCCCTGCATAATGCAAGGCAAAGGGCAGATTCCTGAACAAAGGAGAAATACTCCAGCTGCTTTGTTTTCACTTAAAATGGTCACCCTACCTTAATACCTATGCTTACCTGTCAGTAACTGTCTGGGATGCTTTTTTTCTGCTAAATTTATATGTATTTTGTTTTGTTTATATTTGTTGTTGGAGTGGGGCTTGTTTTGCTCCTGAAATTTCCTTACAAAGTGATATTGCCCAGAAAGGTGTGATGAGGGAGCTGGGAAAGATTCAGAAGAATTATAATTAGAGACAGGCTCAGGGTTTATTGACAAATGCTATGTTTCAAGTGTATAACATGCAGTCCTCACTAAAATGTTGTTATTTTATGCACCTAAATTACATGCAAGTATTGCACAGTTGGAAGTAGTTGTTGCTATAGAAGCACTGGAGCTGCTGACAGTGCTGGCAGCAGGAACAGCAGCAACAGCAGAAGGTACATGATTATCTTATGGGTTTGGCAATGAGAGTTTGCATTTTATATCCTATTGCTTCTCATTGCATTGGGAAAACAATGGCTTATAGAAGAAAAGAAAGAAAAAGAAAAAAGAAAAAAGAAAAGAAAAGAGAAGAGAAAAGAAAAAAAAAGAGAAAAGAAGAAAAGGAAAGAAAAGAAAAGGAAAGAAAAAGAAAATAGAAAAGAGAAAAGAAAAGGAGAAGGAAAGGACAAATAAAATACTTACTTGTTTTGATTTATTATTTTTGGATTTACAATTCTGGTTTGAACTCATCTCAGGTGGATTAGGTTAGCTGAATTTGCAAAATGGGGACAGGGTGGTGTTCATAAAGCTTCGGGCTTCCTCAAAACTGTTTACAAACAGCTGCCAAATAATTCTGAAAAAAAAAAAATGGAAGTCAAACAGTCCCAAAATAACCTGTAAGAAGCATTAGCTGTGGTGGGTCTGAGCAGGAAAATGGAAGCCTCTACATCAGTAAGATCTGCCTTCAGTTGTAAAGGACATCAGATGATTTTGTAGATATACAAGAACTTGAATAGAAAAAATACTCTTTAGCTTGTAATCCTGTGCCATGGCTGCCTCAAAAATGATGTCTTTTATGTGGGAGAAATCAGTGTTCAACAGCTTTAAGTGCTCTTCAAGATAGGAGTACTTGCATGTCAGCAGGGATGGGTGGGAGCAGTACTCTACAGGAGCAGATGAGATCCTGTGTTTCTTCTCCAGATTTCAAGGAGCATTTCCAGGAAGCCACTCCCTGCTTTCCCACCACATGGGAAGTGGGAAGTTGCTATCCTTTCCCAAAATTTTGCTATGGTCTTTACTTCCTGACTGTCATTCCTCTTCTGCACTGCTGTATCCAGCCAACCGCCAGCCCGCTCCCCATCCCTGGCCCATCTCTTCAGGGCAGAGCTGCTGCCCAGCCTGCTGGGTTAAGCGGGATCCCTGTGTGGCACTGCTTTCACTTCTGTTCTTTCCATAGGATGTGAGCAAGAGAGGGCAGTGGCATGGACTCTCTTGTCTTCTGCTGTCCAGATCTGAAGAACTTTTCCTTCCTTCTCTTCCGTAGAGCTGAGGAGGAGCCCCAGCCTGAGAGCAGTCTGTGTGCACACCCAGTTTTAGGGCACTGCACACAGCAGGAGAAAGCAATGAGCATTTAGTGGGAGTATTGAGGAATTCACACTTCCACAGATTAGAGTCTGTTCCTAATTTCTGATTTAACAACAATGTTTGAGAGGATCCAAAATGCTGCACATTTGCTCTTCATTAGTTTCAAACAGTGAAGCATTAGTGTCAGTCAGAATTTCATGGTTCTTTTCTTTTTCTCTATCTCTTTTTTTTTTTTTTCAGTAACCATAATGTGAAAAATAGACATACTGTGAATACCGAGTCTGAATAAAAGCCCATCCAGAACAACAGCCTTAGTGTAAACTCAGG
This sequence comes from Falco biarmicus, assembly GCF_023638135.1. Classification (NCBI taxonomy): domain Eukaryota; kingdom Metazoa; phylum Chordata; class Aves; order Falconiformes; family Falconidae; genus Falco; species Falco biarmicus. Next base: position 51,079,652 of record NC_079293.1, on the reverse strand, counting down.
GTAAGCAGACAGTGATCATTCTGCTCTATGTTCTCCTAGCCTCAAGCCATCTGTGGCCCAGGAAATTTTTAAGCAAGAGGTGATGGTTTTCTATTTAGTAGCCCCAGACTGAGCATTCTTCCGTGATGCTCTCCAGAGGATTCCAAACCCATGTAAATGTTTGAATTCACTATGCTGCAAGGAAGTCCAAGGCTTCAGTATGTGCTAGGGGACAGAATGGTGCCTCCCATTTGTCTAAGCCTGCTGACTGCTGGGAGAAATTTATGTGATGCTTCCTAGTTTTCATGGCAGAAGAGACCAAAATTTTGCAATATAAGGCATGTCTGTGGTGAATTCTATAGCAAAGAATAAGCAAAAGATAATGATCTGAGGGGTTTGTGTGGTGAAAGAGGATTTGATGTTTGTATGTGTCTTAGCTGTGTATATACTGTGTATATCTGTGTATGTCTGAATTGTATATATCTCAGCTGTGATGGACTTTGCCATTACAAGATAACCCTGAAGGTGGGCCCAGATAAATCTAACCCCTGTCTTTCAGAACACCTTGACCTTGCATCCTGACAAATATTGCCACACATAGTACAGTATAGATAAGATGGGAACTAAAGCCTACCAAATTTTATTGAACCCTTTTGGTTTGGTAAAATCATCTATGATATCCTAAATAAGATTAGTATAAGAAAGTGATTTAAGGTAGCTTAGTTTCATTCTGTGAGTGGTTTGCAAGGGTTAAATGACAACATTCGACCTTTTGAAAATACTTTTCATTAGAGGAAAAGATACCCAAGATTAATTCCCTCCTGCCCTTCCCCCTCCCCACCTCCCCCCCCCCCCCCCACTCCCCGCTTCGAACCTGCCTAAACAAAGATTCATTATTGTTAATGGGATTTTCTTTTTCTTTAGTGTCACTAAATAAACTCTACTTGGATAGCAACAACAATAACAAAAAATGGAGCCAGAAGGGACAATCTTATTCTAGTGGAGGATATCACTAATGTAAATAGTCTGCTTGAAAACATTGTATATCTTTTTCAAACTGTTAGAAACACTGTAAGCATTTCAGATATTATCCCATGCAGTTAACAAAATGCCTAGAAAAAGAAAGAATTTGTTTAAAAAAGAAGTTTGCTAAAGCAGAACCCCCCCCACCCTTTATACATAATAATAAAACTGAAGCTTCTAAGTGAATAGTACACAGCTCATTAGAAAAAATAAACTCCCAGGGTCCCTGAAGGTAAAACACAATAGAATGTAGCCTATTTAAAACTCCATTCAATGAATGTGACTTTGCATACTAAAGCAAATCATATTTCATAACACAATGGATTATTTTAAATGTCTTATTCTTTACTGTTTAATGTTCTTATTATATAAGTTGCATTTTCCACTGAACTGTCTTAAAGAAATCATATTTTTTTAATGTGTTTACTAAGGAATGCATTTAAAAATGAATCATCAGGCAGTAGTGAGATATCTCTATTGTTTATCCAACATACAAATATTTGGTGATGTATTTAAGGTACAAATTCTCCCTTTAGTATGCTGTAGTTATTTACGGCTGCCATGTTAAAAGACAAGTATTTCAAAGTTATATATGGCTACCATTGGCAAACAGTAGGATATGTGAAAAAATACTGATGTACCAATATGCCAATACCGAACTGAATTTCTAAGATTTTACAAGGTATTGTCTTTTTAACATTTATCCTGGACCATTTCTTCAGCTTTGCTTTCAAGCCATCAAAATGTTCAGAAGCCTTAGAAAAGGAGATGACTCAAAGGCAAAGAAAATTTTCATTTGAAGTCAGGTAAAACAGTAGATGAATTTTGTAGCTGGGCTAGAACACAGAAGGAAGAGTGTCTCCATGTCCATCATAACATTTGTAAAAGGATGACCCTTCCTGAAAGTGAAGTGTTTGGTTAATCAGTAGTTTGCACCCAGTTCAGAATTCTTATTCCTATAGCACTGTTGACAGCAAAACAGCTGAGGCTTTTCTTTAGTGGTGCCAGCCAGAAATGATTAGAGGTGTTTAAAGTCATAGCCCCCACTGACAGGTTGGTGATCAGCGCAAGGTGAGAGGGTAAGGCAGAGGCTGTCCATTTGAAGTCTCCTCTAGCTATTTATAGTAGCCAATGCTGACTGCGCCAGATGAAGTGTGCATTTGCCGCTCGTCAGAGTAAGTTCAACCTAGCCTGCATGACATGCTCCATGAGTGTGGGCTTGTGACACACATGAGGAGACTATTCTACACAAGCAAGAACTGTGTGCTGTGTGGCCAAACCGCTAGGTCTGTCCTGCTATTCTGCCTGAAGACAGATGATGCAACTACATTTGACTATCAACACAGGAGACCATTCTCAATTCACCAGAAGCTGAGATGCATAGGAATAAGACATTTAGTATTTTTTGAATATTTCATGGCATTTGCATTTCTGTATTTCCACATCATCTGACCTCTTTTGTCTCTGAACCGTTCAAACTTACACAAAGAGGCTTTAGATTACAAAATACACGTTTTGTGACCTAGCTTGGGTAATAATGGGGTAAAACTGTAATTCAATGAGAAGACATACTATTTATTAACTTTGTTGGTAGCCTGGGATTCATACTGACTGTCCAGATATGCTGACTGGGCAGAAGTGTTCTTCAATAATTCTGAAAAGTTTTCCCTGGTAAGAAAGCTGTGACCTTTCCTTTTTAACATTATTGAAGTTGAAGTCATTTGCAGGTTGAATTATTTAAAAAAGCTCTAGACTGTGTTATGACCTTAAACAAAGAATAGTTTTCACCTAGCCTAGGAGTGGCTGTACACCTCAGCAATGGTCACAGATGGGTGTGTGATGTGTCAGTGAACTTAGGGTTTTCAGTTAACCAATTTGTAGGTAGTGTTAAAGATGTTTTATCTTCAAAGTCCTATCTTACATGGCTATAGCTACCTCAAACACCTTTTCTTTCTTTCTACTGTAAACCACAGCCATCTTGAGATGAAAATAGAGGACAATTACTGTTAGTGGTGCGTGCTTGTCTTTCCCATGTACTTTCCTTGGTTTTGGCTTATCAGAGCTTATGATCAGTGATTTCCACATTTTCTGTCCCAGTCCATTTTATATGCTGCTGTAGATAGCAGGCTTGAGTGAACAGTATGATACAAGAATGAGCTAAGAGGAGAAGTGGTTTTAGATCTGGAGAAAGTTACAGCTTGAATGTGTATGTTTTGCATGCACTACTGTGCATTAAAATGCAAACTGCATTCTAATGCATACTACGTTTCTATACTGTATATATACCTAGAACTCAATAGTGAACGCTTGAAATGCTTTGACTTCAATGCAATTTCTGAAAACCACGTTTTTTTTTGCCTGTAACAATGCTGAGCTGGCTGAACCCAAGGACCCGTGTGTCCTCTTTCTTTGTAGAAAAGGCACCTATTTTATGTTCCTTGCTGCTGCTCCCCATCAGCAAACCACAGATGATGTTGAATACTCAGGTGGAAGCACATTGGCTGTTCCCTCTTAGAGCCTGGACATTTCTTTTCATGATACCAGCAACAGTGTCCATCTCTGATAATAATACTGATAAGATTTGGAAGAAACTGCCTTTCCACCAGGCTTTGGACTAAGTCCCATTTGATTTTGTAGGTCACACTGACCATCATATTGTTGGCTGCTACCCAGCCACTAGTACAGATTGCCCATGAGGGATGTAAAACTAGTACGCAATATTTTATTTGTTCCTGGGAAAGTGGCAGATGTTCCCAGCATTTTAAAATATTCGTTCTTAATAGCTTTAATTGAAGCAGGATTGTAGGAATACTAGAATTTTTGAAGCAATCTATTTCAGGAGAATAAAAAATGAGGGAATGGTGGAGGTCTGTTTCATTGTTAATTTTTTGTTACCAAAATTTCATTTAAAATGGGAAGAGAGTATATTCCCTTTAGTTTATTATGGGAACAATGGAAATATTCAAACATAGGCAAAGATTGAAATAATGTCTTCAAAAGTGTGAGAGAAAGAACCTTTATGGAAATTAGGTGTTTTCAGTTACATTTATTCTTTGTAACACTCAGTTATACATTAAATTCACCCCTAGGTAATTATTATCCTTATCTGGCAGGCTTGTAGGCTCTGAAATAAGTGTAAGTTGTCAGGCTTCCTTCATATCTTTAATAGTCCAAATCTGTTTGGGTTGTTCTTCTATCTGTTTTTTAAGTCACATGTTTCACTGGAAAATAAGTGTGAGATTTTCTTCTGTGAGATATGGCTAAAACTCAACTAAAATTCATGGCTGTTTATTATAGTCTCTTGTAACTTACATGTTTAACACTGAATGTTCTCAGTTCATTCCCCTATCCTAAAGCTACCCACGTGCCATTGTAAGATGACTGTCTGGCTGAGTTGGAGGGATGGTATGTGTGTTTGGATGTCTTTTGTGTGTAAAACACCTTCTGTAGTGTCTTTACAAGAGTTTCTACACTGTGTGCATATCCATGCCACACGACTGAGCTAGCTGGCTGCTAGCAGAGCTATGAGATGTCAGGCTAGTCTCAATGCTACAGGCAGGACAGCTGTGTAAGCATGGTACTCTGCCCAAGTTAATCAGCCTGGTGTTGGGTTAGAGGTCCTGCATAACTCATTTGCAACTCCCTGTGTGTGACTAATGCAGCCATTATTTTCACACCGTGTTGCATACTACTGAACTTCTAACATATAAACCTGGGTGCCACTGGTATATGTATATATTCAGAAGCTTACTTACACAGACTGCACAGAGAGGGGAGGGTAGAGTGGCTGGAGGTATCTGCTCTCTTTTGGTACACCAGGGCGCAGTGTGGATTTTGGGAATTAGATATGTTGAGGTGGGTAGAAACCTGCCCAGCCAGCAGGTTTGCCACTGATTTCAGGGACTGTGTGCTCAGGCTAAAAGAGTTTGAATTGATGAGCTGCAGTCAGCTCCTTGAAGCTTGTTGTCCCTGCCAGGGCTTGTGTATAAAAGGGATTTGGGACCAGCATGTTTAGTAAATATTTAATTAACTGAAATGTTATTAGAGTGCAATGAACAACTGTAACTTAACTTTTAGCTTCCACTCCTGTCACTCTCTCTGCAGTGTGGGAGATGCAAATTGGGATAAAGAACCATGCGAGTTTTGTCAGCGAGACTAGCTGTGACTTTTAAATATATTGTCTACACCCTAAGGGGAGCCTATAAAAACTTGAACGTGAAATCATTACACTGTTTTGTCATGCCCAAATGACAATAACAACCATGAAACCTTTTCTGTAAAATGGCTTTACATAGGCTAACTCGATTTGCAATGATTTAAATACTGAAACAAATTCCCTCTATTTCCATCTTGCATTTAAACAAAATGACAGCATATTGGCACCATCACTGCCTCGTCTTACTATAAATCAGCAGAAATGAACAATCTGTCAAGTTACTTATCTGTGCTCTTTTTAGTCTTGTACAGTATGTGCATCTGCAGAAGAAAAAAATCATAAAAGCTTCTGTGCTCCCTCCGTGTTTGCCTGTTTTTGAAGTCTTTGTTATAGCTAAAGCTCTAGAAACCTGGAAAAAAAATCATGGGTTGATGATTGGTCTTACTGGTGAAGAAAAAACAGGAAAGGTAAAGCAGTAATGGTAATGCTCACCTGGCAGTATTGGTAATGAATAAGCAGCATGTATTTGACTGAAGATACTTCCTAGAAGAAAGAGTGTTGTAAAACTCAGCTCACACCAGTACTTCTGTTGGGGTGACCACTGGTCAGCCCTGTAACTAAAGAATAAGACTCTTCTCTCTGAATATTCCTGTTGTTTTCAACAAATAATATGAAGGAAGCAATGAGCTAATGCTTTGTGCCAATAACCTGGTCAAGTGAGAATATATGATTCAGTCAAAAAGATCACTGATAAATTGAATTTGAATTTAGATTTACCTAAATTTACTAAATTACTTAGGCTGATTTAGATACAGATGGGTCAAAGATTACCTGCACAGCATTCAGTAGCATATAAACCATATGGATTGCTTCTATTAATAAATGGATGCAGGTTTTTGTTTTCCATTATGATATATGCATATGATACAGTGCTTTAAACAGAAAAGATGTAGTACTGAATTTTGCTTATAAATATATATAATCTCCATGTAAAATTAACTGATAAATCTTCTTATATGAAGTAGTCTATCACGTCTATACTAATAATCTCTTCTATTGCCTTTTTTGAGATGTTCACAATGTGACTCTAAGGTGGCTGTTTAAATAATCATAAGGATGAAGCCTCATACTTTCCAGGTAGCAACAAGTATGCTCTGTTTTCTTTTTTTATTTTTTTAAAGTCCATTAGAGATGAACAACAACATGCATAAAGTAATCAAGGTGGTTATTGTTCCTGAATTCAAATGGGAGGTATAAAACAGATCCAGACTGTGTCTGTACCAGTGTGAAAGTGGCAGAATAGAGGTAAGCATGTTACAGGAAGATAAAGAGAGCAAAGCAAAAAAATGAGAAAAATTTGCAATTGTTTTTAGCATTTCTTCCTAACAGGTTGCTCTACTAAAATATATTTGAGGTAATTACATCATAATGTCTGAATCTTGGACTTTTCTGGTTATTATTCTCTGATAATTTGAGAGTATGGTTCTTAACGTACTACTTTTCTTTGGCTTATGTGTGATACACCTCCCACTGTCCCCTTTTGCTGCATGCAAAGCCTACAAAGTAGCACAGTTAAAATAATTGTGCTGTATAGAGTTACATTGTTGTAGAGAGCTACTCTACATGTTGTGGAGGAGTGGGAGAGGTGAGTCCATAGCTCCAGGACACTGTAGGAACAGGGGCTGCAGTGAGTAAATAGTATAGACATGATAGAAAACATGGTGTTAGTTAAGGCAAGAAGGAAGACAGCAATTTGTCTGCTCCAGGGTCACATGTCCAGAAAGACACTGAAAATTCAGAATAACATCTGAAAATAGCAGGTGATGTAGCGGGTTTGTGTGGCAAGGTTTTGGTAGCGGGGGGTGGGTGGGTGGGGATGACGATGCAGGGGTGGCTTCTGTGAGAAGCTGTTAGAAGCTTCCCCTGTGTCCGATGGAGCCAATGCTGGCTGACTCTGAGACAGACCCTCCCGTGAACAGCGCTGCAGCCAGCCAGGCCGGGGCAGGAGGGGCAGGAGGTGCTCCAGGCGCCGGAGCAGGGGTTCCCCTGCAGCCCCTGGTGAAGGCCATGGTGGGCCAGGCTGTGCCCCTGCAGCCCATGGAGGTTAACGGTGGAGCAGATAGCCACCTGCAGCCCATGGGGGACCCCACGCTGGAGCAGGGGGATGCCCAAAGGAGGCTGTGACCCATGGGAAGCCCATGCTGGAGCAGGGTCCTGGCAGGACCTCTGGACCCGTGGAGAGAGGAGCCCAGCTGGAGCAGGGTCCTGGCAGGGCTTGTGACCCCGTGGGGGACCCACCCTGGAGCAGTCTGTGCCTGAAGGACGGCACCCCATCGGGGGGACCCCACGCTGGAGCAGTTCATGAAGAACTGCAGCCCACGGGAAGGGCTCACATTGGAGGAGTTCATGGGGGACTGTCCCCCGTGGGAGGGACCCCAGGCTGGAGCAGGGCAGAGTGTGAGGAGCCTCCTGCCCCAGAGACAGCATGTGATGGACTGACCACAGCCCCATTCCCCGACCCCTGCGCCGCTGGTGGGGAGGGGGGAGAGAAAATGGGGAGTGAAGTTAAGCGTGGGAAGAAGGAAGGGGTGGGGGAAGGTGTTTTGACGTTTTGGTTTTATTTCTCATTATCCTACTCTGATTTGATTGGTAATAAATTATATTAATTTCCTCAAGTCGAGCCTGTTTTGCCCATGATGGTGATTGCTGAGTGATCTCTCCCTGCCCTTATCCCAACCCAAGAACCTTTTGTTGTATTTTCTCTCCCTTGTCCAGCTGAGATGGGGAGTGACAGAACGGCTTTGGTGGTCACCTGGTGCTCAGCCAGGCTTAACCCACCACAGATGAACAGGCCAGCTTGGTCATTTAACAGCAAAGAGAATTTCTTTATTGGAAAAAAAACCAAAACACCAAAGTTGTGAATTTCAGCTTAGGAATGCAAGTACCAGTTTGGTACATAATATCTAGAATGAGCAAAAAAATTGTCAAAGACTTGACAATTGCAGTAATAAGCACATGGACCAATAAGGAAACAATATCTTAAGGAAATGGTCAAGCTAGTGAAATGGTGCAAAAATACACTAGTGTAAATAACAATGATTATTTATTGAAGGAAAGTGGCATCTAAGGTTCTCACTGAGAATGAAGACTTCATTCAGTTACATACTGCACTAATATAAAATGTAATTGCTGTAAAGGACTTAAGACTTGCCTAAAAGCAAGATCCAATAAAGGGAAGTACTGAACATACAGAAGGAAGATAAAAACAACATGAAACTACACAGCCTGTAAAAAAGAACATTTAAGACAGAACATATAGAATGTAGCTATATAATATTATCCACAACTGACTGTGTTCTAACATTTCTCACCACGTTGTTACCTACTGTTAAATCTTAGCCTTTCTTTTCCCACCTCCCGATCCCTCCCATTTCCTCTTCCCCTACTCCTCCTTTCCCTTTTCCCCTCAGCTATTCCCCCTCGGTTTCCACTTCTCCATTCTATGTTTTTTAATATACCTAAAATGCTGGAAGATTAGTGGCTCCATTTTTTCTGTAGAATAAATATGTTGTTTTCTTCCTTTACATCAAAATGTTTTCTTTTCTCCTCTCATATATTCAAGTGGCTGCCCATTACATGAAACTCTCCATCCTGTTGCGGGTTCTGACAATCCTTGACAGTAACATACTGGACAACATCTGCACATAGCATGGTGACCAGTATCAGTCCCATGTTTTATCAAACGGCTTCAGTACTCATGCCTTATGCAACTTATAGTGGAAAAGCTACAAGGATACTGTAGTGTCAAGTATAACATGTAATGTGTAAAAGCTGTAAAAGGAAAAAGCAGTGAAGAAAAGTATAAAGTGACAAAGCATTAAGCTAATCCTACAAAGATCTTGGCTGTCATGCAGTACACTTCCCAAACACTTAGGAGGCACGGAGAAAGGTTTATTAATGGTTCATCATCCTGCCAACACTGCCTACGTTTCTCATATGCAAACATTACGGTTTGGGGAGGGAGTGGGTGGGATTTTCCATGCATCAGATTGTAACCATGAAAATGACAGTATTTTTCCAGAGTAATTGAAGCATTACCAAGCAAGACAATGATTGATGGTGTCTTTAACAGTCTAAGAACACTGCCTGCTTTTCTTACAAATATGTTGCATGTATATGAAGAAGAAAAAGAGGGTTGGAAAAGACATACAGCACTCAAAAGATGCTGTTCACAGTGCTCAGTTGATTTTATTTATTATCATTTTCACAAACCACTTGTTTGATTTCCTTTTTTTTATTTTCAAATCATTATACCATTGCCAGAAAGCAAAATTACTGCTTTGTAATATATGTGACATAATTAACTGGGTACATTATTTTGTGGCAGAGGCACTTCCTAAGTTTTCAAGAATTCTGAAGTTACAAAGATATTGCTAAAGTTGGCAACAACAAACTGATTTTCTGTCACTACAATAATAAAGAGGTTGCCTATGCTTCCTGTGTCTGATCAGCTCCAGGCAGCAGAGACATGCATATAGGGTGATGTATGGCAGAGGACTATGCAAAGAGTGGTGCACCATTATAAATGATTTACAATCTTGAAATTAGAAGTGAGTAGAAACAAATGGTACATGGCTCTTGTGCTTTCTTCAGCACAGGGTTAAATTTCCTTGGCAGAAAGGAGTATTTTAGGGAGGAAAGAGTAAGCATAGCATAGATTAATTTATTTTCTCAGCCCTACTAATGCCATATTACTTGACAAATCACTATTTTTTAAAGAAAAAATGTATATGTTTCACAGCAAATTTTACATTAATCCTTTCTGAGATGGGTGTCTAGGAAATCAAGGCCAAAAGACAGGATCTTTCAAGGAATATTTTTTAAATGTGTGAACTTAGTGCATGTTTCCCTTCCAATTTGCAAAAGTATTTCAGTGAGGCACTACTGAGATTGTCTCTGGGATCACAGAAGCACAGAATCACAGAACGGCTTAGGCTGGAAGTGATCTCTGGAAGTCATCTGGTCCAATCTCCTTGCTCAAGTAGGGTCACCTAGAGTCAGTTGCCTAGGACTGACTAGGCTTTTGAATATCTCTAAGGAGGAAGACTCCACAACCTCTGTGAGCAACCTGTGCCAGTACTCAGTCACCCTCCCAGTAAAAATGTCTTTCCTGATGTTCTGAGAGGACCTTCTCTCTTTCAGTTTGTACCTGTAGCCTCTGGTCCTGTCACTGGGCAGCACTGGAAAAAGGCTGGCTCCATCTTCTTTTTCCCTCCCTTCAGATATTTATACTGATTATATGTATATATATTGATGACATCCTCTCCGAGTCTTCTCCAGGCTGAACAGTTCCAGCTTTCTCAACCTCCTCGTATGAGCACCTACAGTCCCTTAACCATCCCTGTGGCCCTTTGCTGGACTCTCCCCAGTATGTCTATGTCCCTCTTGATCTGAGGAGCCCAGAAATGAACACTATTCTTGATGTGGCCTTACCAGTGATGATTAGGGGGCAGGATCACCTCCTCCACCCAGCTGCGAGCACTCCTCCGAATGAAGCCCAGGATGCAATTAGCCTTCTTTGGGGCAAGGGCACACTGTTGGCTCATGTTTGGTTCTTTTCAGCCAAGCTGCTTTCCAGCTGGTTGACTCCCAGCATGTACTGGTGCATGGAGTTGTTCTTCCTCAGGTGCAGACTTTGCAATTCCCCTTGTTGAACTTCCTGAGGCTTCTGTCGGCCCGTTTCCCCAGCCTGTCAAGGTCCCTCTGGATGGCAGCACGACCCTCTAGGGTATCAGCTACTCCTCACAGTTTTGTGTAATCAGCAAACTCTGTGAGGATACTCTCTGCCCCATCATCCAGATCATTAATAAAGGTGTAAAACAAGATTAGATCCAGTATTGATCCTGGGATATACCACTAGTCACTGGCCTCCAACTAGACGTCATGTCACCTTCTATGTCTGGCATTCAACACCCTCTGGGTCTGACCATTCAGCTAGTTTTCAGTCCACTGTCTTCTCCAGCCCATACAGCTTCTCTCTGAAGATCTTACAGGAGACAGTGTTGAAAGCTTTACTGAAGTACAAGGTAAATGGTTCAGCTGCATCCTGGGAGGGATGACATTAACTAGTGGCAGCTTAAGAGGTGAGGATTCAGCTGTGACATTGTTGGAGAATAGCTGTGCAGCAACATATCCCTTTTCACCACAATGGAGAGTAACAAGTCACCTGGTCAATGCCAGCCAAGGACAGCTGTGGAGTGGCAGGGAGTGCCTGGATGATCCACCCCAGAAATATACCTCTGCCTGCTGCTCAGGATTTTAACTTGGGAGCTGTTGATTGTACATCTTCTTGGCAGTCAGCATAGGAGTGCCTGAACAATGTTGGTGCTGATTTACAAGGACCATAAAAACAGAATAAAAGTAATCCCCAAAATGGCAATAATGAAGGGACAGCTCCTGAAACCAAATTCTTCTTCTCACCTTCTGTACTTTATTATCCTTGTAAAACAATTACAAATCAACAATATTTCTGTTTTGTTTCCTTCTCCTTTTCTTCTCCTCTTCTTTACACTGTCCTTCTCACTATTGTATATTTATTAACTTTTCCTCTTTTTACTTCTTCATCAGTTTGTTGTTTCCATGGTCTCTTAGACTATAAATTTCACCATATTCCATTTAACCTTTACGTAGAGCTCACTACTTTATTAAGGCATGAATTTTTTTCAGCACCTACACAACTGTAAATCACAAGTAATTCCTTTGAAGTCAGTGGAGTGACACTACTGTAAAACAGATTCAGCTGGGAGAATCAGAGATCCTAACATTTACAACGGACCTATGATAAAAGTTTAGCCTTTGAATATTGATTCAGAGAGGTTAATAAGATTTACAAGATTAAGACACTAGGTCTGTCAGAGTGTTATCAGGATAAATCTTTAAAAAGAAAAGAGTTGAACAAACAGCTAAAACCCACCAAAGCCAATCAGCAATTGTTTTATCAATTATGGATATGCTAAAAATCCTAATTTTTCTAACCTTAGTGTGAGTTCCCTGTATTTCACTTGCCAGGGGAAGGGCGAATACTTTCAGATGTAATGTATGACTCCTCTGAAGATAACTCTAGCTCTGTGCCTTTTCCAACTTTTGCAGCTTGTCATTGCAACAATGTGGTTTAGTGTGCACTGGAAGTGTGGTTTTATTATTTTGGGTCATTCTACTTTGTGTTTAAGACCATAGATAAGCCCTCAAGTCGATTGCAATTAGAACTGTATGAAGAATACTGTGTTTCTGGTTGATCAAAGAGAGGGTAAATTCTGACTCTCCCACATTATTTTCTTCAGCCCACTTAAAAATATCTCCTTTAGTACTGTTTGCTGAACTCTTCTTGCTTTAGTGTTCAAAGATGCATATATTTTGAACTGGAAAAAATGCTTTGAAACAATAAAACCTACTAGATTTTTGTTATGACCAAGACAAGTCCTGGAAGATGATTATTCTGTGAGGAAACAGAGACTCAGAGTTAATGATGCCAACCAGGACTAAAAGAATTTTCCTCACAGAAGTATTTCAGATGCTTTTTAGAAAGGCACCTCATCTCATTAATGCAGATATTCCTTATGGCATACACATATTCGACATAAGACTTTTTAACAAACTTAGGATACGTGCATCAGGATGAGGGCATTGTCCATGCTGAGGTTTACACTGACTGCCTATTTTCAATATAAAATAAATAATGAACAAATAAACCCATAAAATAATGGGTTAAAATGCATGTTTTTCTCCTTTTCTTTTACATAACTAAATTAAAACATTCCATTAGCCTGCCATTTGTTTTTCTTTCTCCCTGGAAGAAAAACCAGAAATCCAGTTGCAAAAACAAAGAAATATGGTTGCAGACTACATACACAGACAATTCTAAGAAATTATCTTTAATTGGTTTTGTGCCAGCCATCTTAACTACATTTTATGCTATAGGCTGAGCTTTCCTACTCAACCACTGCACAGGTGGAAATATGTATTTGTGGGACACTGAAGAGTAAATTTCCCCAATGCATCACAATTAGAGAAACATCTGTGCAAAACAGCTTTGATCCAGTTCACTGTGAAAATATACATCATTCATGATGGTCTAGTGACTGCAGATTTCCCTGCACTCTAAAGCCAGAAACAATGGGAAATTGGTTCAAGACACACCAATAAAGAGTTTTCCTTCTGGCACCTGTACATTTCAGCTGTTGTTCCTTGCCTGTGCTGTTAGGGTATAATTCCATTTAACGTTAGAAGGGAGACAAATACATTTTACATGCATTAATAAAATCACAGAGGCAGCATGTAAACACAGGCAGGAAAAGCATCTGAAAAGGTCACTTGAATAAAAATAGGTTGGACACATGAGCCAGTTTTGGTAAAACAAAGATCACTTTATGCTTCTCCTTGGCTCTTGAGCCTAACCTCAATTGGACCTTGTTTGAAAAGTTTCTGAAAATTTACTATTCCTCCCCTGCTTTGTACAAATTGGTTCAGGCTGGATAGGGAAACAGAATACCAGCATTTAATGAAAAACTTCATTTTAGCTGAAGAAAACAGGGCTGGTGTTTGTGTGTGCATGTGTGTGTGTATTGTGATTCCTATCTATCTGTCTCTGCCCCTAGAAACTTCTATCTGCAGTTTCAGCTAAATCTGCCAGTTTAAACCAAATTTGACAGACAGGCTGTAGGATCTTACTGTCAGTGATATCTTACTTTCACTGAAATATGTGACTTGGTAGGCATGAGAGGCCCTACTGATGTCCCTTCTAAGGGAAATGCTGCCACATGAACTAATCCCTTCTTAGATACTAGAGAATCCACAACTGAAAGAGACTAAATAAATACCCTACCTGTGGAAAATCTTATTGGAGCATCAATTAGCTACTAGAAAATCAAGTCACAAAGGTCATAAGAAAGCAGGTTTCATTAATTTTCCAAACTTGGAATTCTTTACTATAAAATATCAAGGCTAGTTTCATAAATACAAACTTTTATATTACACTAAGATCCAGCTGAAGACATTAGCTGAACAGATAATCACTTTAATTTTCTATTGGAGGTAAAGAAAGCACAGCAGTTGTAGGCTCTGGGCATTTGTTTCCTTCAAGCTTTATTTGTAAATCACATAAACACAGGGGCAGATAAAAACAAAATGATGACCCTGAAGGGTGACTTTGATATATTGTTCTGTGGATCAACATGTTTATTAATAGCACTATTCTGGAAGAATAGGTGTTGACAGTCACTAAAAGTATGAAATTGCTTTTCCACCTATCTATTAATCTCTCAGTCTGTCAAAGTGAATAGAAGCCTAACTGGCCTTCACATCAGGAAGCATTTTGCACATTTTAGATTTCTCTGTTAGAGCGTCTGTTTTGTCCCTTTCATCCCTTCCTCTTTCAAGAGTAGCATCGCTGCCTACAGGACAAAACTTGGTTATCTTTGGGTAGATGGGCTGCAGGCTGGTGGTGTATGCAGGGAGGCAGGCAAAGCTGACATGTTCAGTTGTCATTATAACTTATTTACAGGAAAGGGTGAAGATCAACCAGTGTGTCTCAACATGCAATAGGCAAGATGACCGTGCAGAATTTCTGTCATTAGAAGTGAGTTGCAAGTATGTATCTTACTGCTTAATTCATTCACTTTCTTATAACCATTCTATTAGTAAACATACCATTTTAAATGCCTTCCCCCCCCCCCCCCCCGCAATATTAATTTCAGAAAACTGCAGCATGAGAGAGGTGGATGATTATATTCCTAATTAAAACACAAATACAGTAATTACAGTTTATATGCCATTATCCTGAATCTACACAGGATGACTTTAAACAGCAAAACAGCCATTAATTTTACTGTTCAAAGAAATGCTCATAATCTTTTAGAAATGTCATATAAAATATTCATTTTGAAATGCCCTACGGTGATTTCTGAATTTATTTAAAGTGGGCTGTTGATAGCTCTTTTATAAATAAGCAATTACAGTACACTAAATATATCATGGCCCATCACATTATACATTCTATAATTTCATGGATGAAAAGCCTACAGCTGATCTGCATAAATGTGGTGCGTCTCACAGCAGGTGAAGAGTTTGATTACACAGGATAATCAGTGTTATTATTTATAGTAACCATTTATACCTGTTATTTATTAAAACCAGGCAAATCAGATATTGGTTTATTTAAGGAAGTTGCTGTATTCCAGGCCAAACTAGACATAAGACTATTAAACATGTGTAAAAGGCACTGTTACACTACTAGTTTGAAATCAGCCAAGGTCAGCAGGGAATGAGAGTTGCTAGTACTTGGTGGCAGCAGAGAAAGCTATATTAAGCGAGCGGCTGGGGTCTGCCCAAGTCCCCCTGGACAATATCATCACTACAAACATCATTGCCCCTCTGGCATTATCAGATATCCTTGCCAGTGCATTAGATGAATAAGACAAGGGTTGATTGACTGCAAGATTGTTGAAACAACCTGTGATACTTCTAAGTGATTTTTCTAGACCTGAGCTAAAGGAGTTTCATGAGGGTTGCTCTGTATAAATTATAATACTGCTACTTACGGTGTTCATATTCCTCAGTCGTTGAAGAGAAGTGAACATTTCTTCTAAAACAATTTAAATCAAAATACAGTCTTGTTGATTATTGAAGTGAAGTCATATGACCTGGAAGATTACACACAAGGAGTTTTTCTGCTGTCAGCCTGCATATGTTTGTCACTTGGTCTGAGTAGTGTTATGCTTTCCCCCTCTTGCTCAGCTCCTTGAATAAGTGACTGCACACATGAGACTGAAAGGGTCATCAGTGTGGGCACAGCAAAAGAGGTGAGGCACCTGCAGTAGATCCTTTTCACCTCTCCTTTCTGCCTCTGTGCAAGTGCTGCCAATCTCTGCTGAAGGGAGAGAGCAAAGGGGAGACTGTCCCTGCACTAAGCCACGGTCCCAGATGGAATGGCAGTGTTGTAGATACTCTCCAGCAAGCTAGTTAGATTTCAGCTTTCAGTCCTTGATGATGGTGCTTGGCACTTCTTTGAGACTGCTTAGAGACAGAGCAGCAGAGATCTGGGAACTACCTGTTCTTTGAAGAAAGGAACAATGTCTCCAGAGACAATTCAGGCCTATAACTGGCAAGTGGTGGGATGACAACAAGAAGTTAGAACAACAGAAGAAACATATTGAGAGGACAGCCCACCTGGAAATCACCAGCCCTGACACTGCTGTCATTTTGGTGACAGTGGCATGGCAGATCACCTAGTACTCCCAATGTATGTTTCTTAACTGAGCACTGAGTTTGTAGCAGTGAAAATTATACAACATATAGATTCTATTTCATTTCTGTGGATGTATGCTTCATTTTTAAAAGGATGTCAACTCTGTGCTAAAATTACTAAGTATATATGTGTAGAAAGGGGCCCACTTCCACTTCAGCTGTTCTTTTTAAAAAAGCAAAACAAACAAAGGCAAGGCTGTACAGCATAAGTATGGCCTGGAAAGGAAAATAAACCTGTTGTTTTCCTTGCAGTTTCAGGGATGGTTCCTATGATCACACCAAGTGAGCTTGACCGAATTTCATAGGAAGATAAACTATGTTTATTTTAAACTAAACAGAAGTTTTGTGCATGCATGCATATAATAACTACACAGAACAAAACTGTTATGCAATTTTGAAACCATTTTCCTCTTTGCAGAATTCTGTATGTTCTCACAATACGTTGAAATAAGTAATTGTAATTATTTTGGCCAATAGTCAAAGATTTTAAACATTCAGCTCATCTATGCCTTTAATTTCAAAGTACAAAAAACAGAGAAGAAAAAGATATCCTATTCCAATGCAACATAAATATGATCAAAAAAAATTTAGTGCTAACAGAAAAAAAAAAGTGTGTGAAATCCTCACCTGCTGTGAGTACTCGTGTTAGACTGTCCCAAATGTAGACAATTATATGGGAGGTTTCCACAAGTATTAAGATTCAAAGTAAATATTCAGGACTTTGAAGTGAAACTAGAACATTGAAATTATTGAGAACCTAAATGTTAGCACTGCTATTAATGAAGTAAATACAAATGCCTTAATCTTAAATATTTTTGTACTGAAATTTAATCACTGTAAGTATGCATACTGAAAATAATAACACCAAACAATGGTGTTTGGTAAGCAATGGTACTTTTTTTTTCTATATATGAACATTCCTGCATTAGACTTAATGTTTGTGGATTTTCCTGTATCATATAGGAAATGCTAAGCCACGGCACTACAGATGGAAATACTGATGAGCTTCTATTCTATCCTATATTTCAAAATTCAAAATAATTAATTTCTTACATTTTTCCAAGTGATCCAAGTCCCTCAGAACATCAAGTTCTGTTTGGAGGAAATAGCTGTGTAAATAACCTTATACTTTTATTACAAAATGAAAAGATAATTTATTACAAAAATGCATCATATATTGTCCTTTTGCGTCACCTAATTATCAGTTACTTACATATTACAAAGCAGCAAACCAGAAATTTGACACTGAGATGATGTGAAGAAGACTTCTGGGTGTTCTAAGACTGATGTGCTGAATCTGAGACTACTTAGAAATAGCCTTTGGCACAGAGAGACTGAACTGGAACCAGTTCCTCTGTTCTTCCAATAGCCTGGATTGAGAAGATGGCAAGAATCTTAAAATGCCTAAAGAAAAGAGAATTTTCAGTTGAGCTTTTTGGCTTCAATGAACAGGAATCACATCAGGGCCAATCTGAGTTACCATGAGATTGTTCCTAGCTGAAAACAATTCAAATATGCTCACAACTCTTTTCTATGGAAACATTTCAGATGGCAGTTTTAGGAACAAAGGTCTCAGTTCTGACTAATATATCTTCTCAATTACATACAATGAGGCCAAAGAGATCATTAGATCATGTGATCTGATCTCCTGTATTATCTAGCCCATACAAAGTTATGTTTAACTGATATGTCTTGCAGAGTGGCATCCAGTCTTAATAGGTAGGTATCAGCACATAAACAACCCCTTGGCAGCTCATGTTCATAGTTAATCATGTTCACCAGTAACAATTTGTGACATATTTAGATTTGGATCTGTCAAACTTTATCTTCCAATTGTTAGGTTTTTGGTTTTGGTTTTTTTTTTTTTTTTTTTAATTAAATCTTCCTCTCCTATATTTAGGGGCAGGACAGTAGAAATAGTCATTTTTTCAGTAAGTGATAGCTGATACTGAAAATGAAAAAAAAAAAGAAAAAAAAAAGAAAAGATTGGAAATGGTGTATATAAATACTCTCTCTATATATAAATACTATATGTATATAAATGGTATATAAATGCTTCCTATAAGAGCTAAATTGCCCAACTACAGCTACTCTGGGAGAGAATGATCTCATTTTTTTCTGTTGTTGCTGTTCTAATTTAAAAACCAACCAACCAACCAAATATTCATAAAACAAGGACTGAGGCAATATTTAGATATTTATTGAAAAGTAGAACTTGATGAAGAGGAACTTGCCTTTCACAATACCTTTTAGGTTGAAAGTTAAGACATATTTTCTTGGGAGCTATTGGTGCAAATTCCCTTAGAAAAGGGAGCTGAATCTAGGTCTCCTTAGGTTTATATAACTGCACTAACTAATTTGCTATTGAGAAAACTAAGAAGAAAAGTTTTTAAACTACTGACAAACTCAAAAACCATTAAGGATGGCTTAAGTACATTTTGGTGACAAATTTGTCACCCACTTTTATTAAAAAGTTAGTTACCAACCTAGTTGTTTGGTTTTTTTTTTCCTGTAAGAGACTGTGTACATTTAAAAATTATCTCTAGAGCTGCTTTTCTAGTTATTTGGTACATTGGTTTGTTTTTCTCTCTGTAAACTTTTTTGCAATCAGACTTCCAAATATTAACTTTTACCATCTTCATACTATACAAAGAGGTCTTGTTTGTTCCAATTTTGTTAAAAATATGCTGTTAATATACAAGTCTTTCATTCAAACATTATTTTCATCTGAATTTATGGATGTGAAAGCTTGAAATTCATCAATGATGTAGACAGGCATCTAAATGTCTCTGAAAGCAAGTGCCTAAATAAATTCTAGGTGTTAAATGGAATGAAGTTACAACAAATTTCAAAATTAATCAGGGATTTTAACAAGTTCTTATCTCCAAAGATATCCAGAAAAGAAAATTAAAATATCTGGGGTTTATTGAATGAAACCAGAACATCTGCCTTGGCTGACAAGCAACTAAGCAAGAGCAGGAACATGTAAAAAGGGCCAAAGAAAAGACTCTTTCCATAAAATGGAAGTGAGAGAAGATACTTAACATTAGAAAAATAGAAAGAGATTGCTGGGGTAAAGAGTGATGAGAAAAATGTGTCTGTGCCGATATCTGTGGTGAAGAATAATTCAGATTCAGGTGAGAACACTTCCTTTAACCGAAAATCAAATTTTAAACCCCCCAAAATTCCAAGATATTTTGCCTTTTTGCTGTGATTTCTCCCCTCATAGAAATCCTCTTGAGCTAAGGATAATAAAAGAAAGACTGTTGTTCAAGATAACAGATTAACAAGTAAGATGACTAGGCATACGAGAGGAAATTATCACATTTAGTAAGATAAGCCTGAGCTGAAAATAATGGATATTGCTCATTGGGCTAACCTTGCAGTTTGCTAATCAGAAGATTTAGAGGTACCAAGAGAGAAATGTAGAGCAGGAGACACAACTGTTAAGTAGAAAGACACTGAGAAGGATATAGCAGAGAAGTCACGGAGCTCCTGAAAGTTATGGCAGAACCACTTAACAGCAGGAAGGAAAAAGAAGCATGAGAATCATACTGAAGGTGAAGAAGCTGGGGTCACATGGGAAATTCAGCTGTAGGGAGTAAAAGACATACCTCGTATGACCCAATATTGAAGACTAAATCATAAAAAAATTGTGAGAGACAGGAAATGTGATGCAGACAATGCTTATGTACTCAGTGTTTCAGATAAAATATTTCCCTTTTGTAGATGACCCATAAAGATGTTTTAATTCTTTGCCTTTAAATTTTGTCTTAGCAGGAACCTTGTGTGTCAAGTGACTAAATATTACAAAGACCAGATCAGAAAGCAAATGAGAAAAAGATGCCTACTGCTGCTTGCAGGGCAGTAATTCTACAAATTTTAACAAATCATAGAATGTAGAAAGCACCTTGGTGTAAGAGTTTTCTGTAAAATTTCAGAATTACTTTGTTAAAGATGTCTTAATAAAAAGTCAACTTTATATCAGTAAGTTGAAAAAAGAGGCATAAACAAGTAAGTCATTTTCATGTAGAGGTGCAAAAAGAGAAAAAATCACTGATGTGTCAAGATTATTTTTCCAGAGAAGTGTTTAGAAAAGTAAATTAGATCTTTTTCTGGGAATTTTCTAAGCACTCATTATGACAAAAGATGATGTGGATGATTTTCGAAGGGTAAAAGAAATGTTCTAGCACAAAACATTTTGCTTTTCTTCAGTGCTACCTGGCTTATGGACAGCAAAAAGAAAAGATTGGACTACCAGTGGGAGATTATTTATCAAGAGGGGTTTTGTAATAGACAAGAGGTAAGAGCTAGGTGAAAGGGGAATAATAACCAAATGGAAGATTGAATGATCTCTACTGAAAATAGTGATAAGTGGAAGCTGAAGGCATAGAAAATGGAAAGTAGAAGACTAATGATGCCAATAAAAATGAGATTTACATGTTGATTCTAGAATTTTCCATGGAATTAATTTGTAAGAAAAATGCAGCCTCTAAAACTTTGATAGTTTTCATAGACAAAGCTTCCAGTTAATTTTATATGTATAACTTCCATGGAAAAAAGTTTGATTTTTTTCCCCTGTGAAAATCCTTTTTTTATTTTTTATTTTTTCCCAACCAACAGAAAAAGGTTAGTGTATGAATTCTACCTGAATTGCAATATGCTTCTTTTGTTGGACAGTCACTATATACTTAGTAATTAAAAAAGGAAAAAAACCCAACCAACCAAACCACCAAATCCAACAGTAATCTGCTTAACCTTTTAAGCACATTGTCTTATGAGTGTAATTCGGGGAGCTCTTCTCATAATACATACTGCATTGACACTGAATGATCTCTGTGGAGTTTCGTGATGTGGAAAACACTGGGAAATCTGGTATAGTCGGGAATTTTCATGTTGGCATTCATGCAGAGAGATCAGGCACCTTTCTGAATAAATAAAACCCAAAACAAAACAAACACACACAATAAAAAAAAAAAAAAAAAAAAGAATAGCCTTTTATAAGGTAAAATCATAGAAGGCTGGAAATAGTGATTTTTATGTACTGGGGTTCTAGAAGTTATCCTGGGAGGAATATAACATTAAGAAGAAGTCAGACTTGGAAGCATGTTAAGGTATGTTGGTAGAATATTTGAATAGAATTAAAAAAATATATCTATTGTGGATATTGTGGTGTGGATATTTATGACAAATTTGTGGTCAGAGATGGGATTAATGCAAAGTAAACAAGAATTATACAATCTAACCACAGGATCACATAGAGATCACCTTTGATACTGATTCCGTGAAAGATAGAAATATACATACAGTATTTGTCTAAATAGCAATTTTATGATATGTGTAGGAGTTTCCCAAGTTATGTTATATTGTTCAGTACTGCACAAATCTAGTTACTTGTATTTTTGGCCTCTTTGTACTCTAGGAGGATATCACAAATCCTCCAAAAACTTTGTGCTGCAAAAGGAAAATGTTCTATTCAGTGGGGGTTTTTCCTACTAGTTATAATAGTAATGTTATACAGTGTATTAATTTCTGTGTCCTGTTGGATAGAGTCAGTTGGGTCTTAAATCTCTGTATCTCTTGTGTGTTACCTCTTCATCTCCAGCTGTCAAACTCCACCTTGTCAGAATAAATATAAAATATTCAGCAGAAGCAGCATGGTGACAAATTTTATCTGCATCATGGTTGAGACTTTTCCAGGTTCCTTTTTCAGTATGTAAATCAGTCAATAGATGAAGACTTGGTTCAGATGGTCTTCAGATCCATAGTGAGAGAAAGGTAGGTTTCAGTCAGGAACAGATCCAGACAAATCAGACTAAGGTTATTAAGAATCTCACAATTGAGAGACTGGGTGTCTCTAGATCTGAATTCCTCTTTATTTAAAAAAATTCATATCTGGAATTTTGTTATAAGATCATTTTAATTGGAGTTTTTGCAGCAAAGTAAAGAAGATAGGTTAGATCATTTGAAGTGAAGCTAAGAGCAAAGGAGGTTAGAATTATATCAACATAAGGAAAATTGTGCTTCCCATATTGACAGTTTACGTCCTCCTTGTCAAATAAGTAGATTTTCTGAAGAGCGGAAGTTGGAGATATTGAACACTAAGAATTCAGAGAATTTCCTTGATGGATGTATACAATAACACTAACTTTTCATTTGTCACTTTTAAGTCAACACTCAGAGACTGATGATACAAACTATGCAGTGGTGTCTGTAGAAATGTCAGGTAAAAAGACAACATCGACAGTCAAAGGTCACTAAAATAGTTTGGCAAGGTTATCTTATCATTATCAATGAAGAGATTTTATGATTACCAATAAAGAATTATCTGTCTAGGAATGATCAAGAATTAACGTACTTTAACTATGTTCCATTACTACAAAGGCTTTTCAGTTTTTCTTTAACTTTGAACTAGACAAGGTCAGACAAATATTTGAAAAAGCTTTTCAGAATCTTTACTCCAACAAGGACAGATTACATAAGGTATGGGCTATTTTTATATTTTCAAGATCCACTGTAAAATGTGGCTGGGTTTTTCAGGTCATGACATATACAGTTATATGCATGCGTGTGTGAGAAACGATGAAAGCAGAAAGGGGAAAATACTATTTGATCTGCTGTAACAGCAGTAACAGTGATGATGAGCTTGAAAGACTAATTTGCTTTTCAGTGTCTAGCTGGGACTGTTCTAAACAAAGAAGAAGAGGGTTTCACTTAAGCCAAATAATGGTGCTGAACTTCTGTCTAAGAAGACGACAGGCTTAGCTAGCTGAGTTAGGTGAATATTTACTTCTCTTCTCTCTCCCTGTCTCTCACTTTATCATAACTATATATTGCATGATGGAAATGATGTAAGATGATACTATAACCAGAAAAATTAGTTATGCTGTGGTGCTGGGCAAAAGTGATGAGACAGTGGCTGAAAGACTTTATAAAGGCAGGATATAGCCTCATAAAAAAGATATTTCTCCAGCTGGTCTTATAGAAGAAAAAGAAATAGTGCAGAAAATACTCTTAGAAGGCTGAGGAGGTATAGTAGCGCTGTATAATCTTGCAAGATCGGTTGTGGACAGAACCTGGATGTGGTGCAACACAAACTCGCTAGCAGTTACTCAGGTGGGACCAAAGTGGTAGGCATTAGAGCAGCTTCAAGAAAATAACATTGCTAGAAATAATATCATTAATCTGAGCCCATTAGATGGAATCTGCCTAGGAATGAAAACTGAAATATGAGAATTTATGAAAAAAGCATTGCCATTTTTGGCTTGAATGTTGGCAAATGATTGAGTAAGAGAAGGAACAAAGCTGACTGCAGCAGCTACATAGGTTGGTTGATTGCTCCTCAGAGGGGAAAGAAGCACAGAATGAAGATTCTTTTTGGAAATATCTCCACCACTGACTGGGCATTTGTTATTTGATTCCTTTCTTCTTCCTCAGCTGGTTTGAATGAGAAAACCTTCACATAACACATGCAGAATTAGCTACTTACATTACAGTGTATGAACATTTAAAGTGTCACTTTCTGTTTGTAAATTATACTGAGTGTGCTTAGATATTCACTCACTTCTTGCTGTTAAAGATATTAAAAGCTTCTTATTTCAGTAAATAGACTACGGTGAACTCTTTACAGTTTTGTGCATTCACTTATTTAGTCACTGTTTTTCTCACAGTTGTGTATTTCTTATTTTCATAACTGACAGTTCAGACTGCATATACACTTAGTACTACCAAGATAGTTATATGTATGTTGATTGGGTTAAACTTCCCAACTATTTGAAAACTATCTTTTCTGCAGTCTTTTGAAAACAAGATACTGGTTTCTTCAACAAGTGTGTGAAGCATTCCAGTGGTAACCAAATGTACTACTATTTTTTTCCACTTGGTGATACTGCAAAGATAGTTTTGCAGCATTTGACCTGTGACACCAGATACAGGGAATGTAAATTATAATGGTGATGTAAAGATGAAATAAAAATTTGTCTTGTTACAGCTGTAATGCAGATGAGCATCCAGGTCATGTATGTGTGCATGTATATGTGCATATATATAATATGTGTGTATATATATGTGCATATACAGGACACCTAGCAATGCCCTGCTACTTTAGGCATGCCCCAGTTATTGAATGTTCAACATACTCAACTCGGTTGAGACAATGGACTGACTTGAAACAAGGTGATGTACTGCACTGGAAGCCAGCTTTGCAGTAAAGCATTTGACTTACTGTTACAGGAACTCAGACATTCCTGGAGATACCCCCAGACAGCTCCTGCTGCCCCAAAACCAACTGATAGGCACAATCTTTATGCTGAAGATATGTTGATTAATTCCCTGGGTGAATAATTTGGCAATGGCAGGTACTCCCCTGTCAGTCCTTACTATAGAATTGACCAAACTGCACGTGAGTAACTTGAAATAGTATAAACTGTTCTTGCAGATGCAGTAATGGTCCCATAGGACAATCTTTTCTGTATAGTTAAGACAACTAGGAGATGTTTTGTACATGATTTAAGATAACAAATAGAAAGGAATCATACATGCACTGCAGTGTTCATACAACACCATGGACCAGCTGGGGTCCAGCTCCCAGTCTTGCTGGAGATGCTCTTGCAAGCATCTTTGCAAGGCAGGCTCCTGTAAACATCCCAGCAGTCACTGGCCACTCTGTATGAGAGATCTCATTCCCCAGGTGAGCATTACCCCATGGGAAAGTCACGTACACTCTGTGAGTGTTTGTGCAACACCCATTCAAATTCTCATTTAAATAATTTGAGCAGGCTAACTTCCAAAACCAAACTCAAGTGTTGCTAACAAAGGGCTTCAAAGACATAATACTTCTTTTATGTGGGTAGCATTTTTGTTTTCAACATCCATCTGAACTGAAAGTAGCCCAAATCCATGTAACTGAAGTCTCTAGTCCAGGCTAACATGCAAATAAACTAAAAGAAAAGAAATAGGGAGGGAAAAAAGCAAAAAGGCATGCAAGAAAAACTTAAGATGTTTAGAAAGTATTAGAATAATTGTGTTGCTTTTCCTTGCACACATTTCCGTCTGAGATTTTAAATGTATTGCCCAGTGACCTGGGAATGAATTGGGAAGCTATAGTGCTAAATGGACAGTTGAAGCTATTAATTTCATTGGGTTTGATTAATGGTTTCACTTTTAATGAACTATTAGGGTTTAATTCTGACTTCAGTTACCCATTAGTAAAAATCTACACTGAGGTTTCAGGCTTGTTTAGATTTTACATTATTTAGCAAAGATATATGACAAACAGATGACATTTTCCATGCAAATATTGGCACTTGTGTAAAGACAAGGTGTAAGCGTAATAAATGCAGCAAAGAGAACACATTACTGCTATGTAGCAGTTTCTTCATAGTTTTTCTCTGTCTTCTAGTATTTTCAGATTATTCAATCTTTTTATACATAGAAAAAAATTGTGTTCTCTTTAGTATATTTTGGTATTTCTTCCTCCCCAAGATGATACTCAAATACCATAAAGCAATAGGGAAAAATTAATATTTCCTTAATACTTTTTAAAATTTCCTTATATTTTGTTTAGGATATAACGCTCCTTTAGAAGACATGTTGACAGGGGCAAAAGAGACTGATCCAGTGGCATCGACCTCCTCTGCAGGGAGAGCTCCACCAGATGCACCACTGGGAAATGTGCCAAATTCAAATAGTGTCCAAATTTCTGTAACTAAATAAAAAAAATTATAATGTAATTGCTTAAGATTAACTTGTGGAGCTCAATTGTCACTGTTATTCTTTTTAATTGCCAGGAAAAAAAAGGTGTTGTAAGCTGTTTCTTTGAAATAATGTTATGCCAGAGTACAGGATGCTCCAGGTGCAAGGTAGAATGACTCTGCAAATTTCTGGAGTGTTTATAACCTTTCAGATACTCACCTTGCTCCATATCACATCATGGTCTGAAATGTAACCCTCTAGAGCAGATTACACATGAAAGTGCTAAGAGAAGGCAATTTTTTTTTTTTTTTTGCAGTAAGCCTTGAAAACCAATGAATAAAATATTAATAAGTACAAATCTATACAAAATCCAGACTGTAAACTTTCATTGCCATGGGCAGCTTTCTGGGAATACAGGAAGTTGGAACAGGAAAGGAAGCATAATGAAGGGAAAATCAGTATCAGATAAGTGAGGAGCCCTAGGACAGAATTTGTATCTGGAATTAAGTCTTTTACCCTAATGAAAGCATATAATCATAAACTATCAGGAATATTATTATTATAAGGGGCCAAAATAGGAACATAATGAAAAGATAAGTAAATATTTTTTTTAACAACAATTAAAAGTTGTTTATGGATGAAAGTTCAAGAGAAAATTCTCAAGTTCCTGCTCTTTTAAATTGATGTGAAAACTACTATTTTTATCCACTGAATTTCCTACTGCAGAAGAGCAGAGTTCTGTTGCTGCTGAGGTGACAGTTTCTAAACATAAATGTTCCACATTGTCTCTCTCTCGCTGCCCCTGTCCCAGTGGAGGAAGATGGTTAAGCTGTTCAGTGACTCATTTTTATTAAGCAGTCCTCAGATGCAGAGTGCTTAAATAGATGACTTTTTTTTTTTTTTTCTCACTTCACTCAAACTGGCATCCTCCTTTATCTGCCATTTAAACACACAGTAGTGCTGCTGACTTAGGCAACCTCCATCACCTTCAGCGGGAATATTTATGTGCTTAAAGTTAAATTTCCTTAATGCTTTACAAGACTGGCACCTATGAGACACAGACTGTGTGTCTTCTTCCGGGATGAGACCTAGTAAATTGAGATCAGCTGGCGCTTTTTTTTGTTGACATGTGGCACCACTTTGGAGTTCATTATCTATTTGCAAGGTGTTCATAGTTAACCACGAGAATATTTATTTTTTCAATTGAAAGTAGTAAACTAGCTGGTCTCAGTGTTGGTGTTGGGGAAGCTGAGCCCCAAAGGCCTGACACAGCATAGGATCCCAGGTGAAATGAGTAACTGACATCACAGCAAAATCCTGGTATTCCAGCCGCAGTTATAAGTAAAAGGTGTTTTGAAGACAGTTTTTAGGAGAAAATATGAAAGCTCTGAATCTGCTAACAGGTGCAAATCTGATGGCAATAAAAGTAATAACCAAAATAATAAAAAAGAAAGGATAGTAAAAGGACAGCAATTAGTCCACATTTATTTCAATTAATGATCTTTAATGTTCAATCTTTCGTGGCAGAGCAACTCTAGGTTTGGTAGTGAAGGTTCTGCCTCAGTTTTGGCAAGAAAAACACAAAACAGAAAACATGAAGAAGACAATACTTTAGAAAAAAACCCCAAACACTGCATAATTGCTAATGTCTTATGATATTTTTCAGGCTTCAGCACAACTTAACTATTTCAGCAATGTACATATAAGCTATTTATATTGCTTTTCTTTTCCTATAACTACAATCTGTTGTTTTGGCTTTGTTGGTTTAAAAAAAATCTCACTGATATCATTTGTTCTCCTCCTTACAATGACAACTTCTTTGCTTTAAAAATAATCTGGAAGTCAAACTTTACCAAATTGTACAACACTGTATTGTGATAGACTGTTTAATTGACATTATAGTATATTAACTAATAATGATCATTGCATAATTACCTAATAAGATTACACTATTATTGTAATCTATTTTTTTTTCTAATATACTAATATGAGGTATTAAAAGCCAGAGAATTAATATACCAGTAAACTGAAATGTGAGGCTGATCTTGTCAAATGACATGATTAAGATCCCACTAGGTTAATTGGGAGAAGAAAAATGCTCACAGAAATGAAGTGTATTATGTGTCTGGAGGTGTTAAAATGAAGCTGGTAGAGTTTTTCAGATGTGCTGAATTAGGTTTCTGACCATGGAGTTTACTCTTTAACTAATCCTTTGGAAAAAGCTTTACCTCTTAAATGCTCTACTGAGTCACTGCTACAAAAGGTGAAACAATCATTGCAAATAGCTGCATCAGAAGGAGAAGAGAGTGCTTTTTTTATATGATTATTCTATTGCATGTAGCACTTTTAATGGGAGATGCTGAATAAGTAATTAGGTGTCAACTTCACTCATTCATTTGGAGATTTAAATTGCTGTAAATCAGTGCAAAGGCCGGTTTCTATGGATTTGCAATGAGGTCTGAATGTCACAAAGTATTTGTTATCTCCATACAAACAGTTGCAGGCAACACCTTTTACTTTTTCATGCACTGACTTACATTGTTAATTTTTATCTCATCAAAAATTACAGTAAGAATAAAT
This sequence comes from Falco biarmicus, assembly GCF_023638135.1. Classification (NCBI taxonomy): domain Eukaryota; kingdom Metazoa; phylum Chordata; class Aves; order Falconiformes; family Falconidae; genus Falco; species Falco biarmicus. Next base: position 51,050,920 of record NC_079293.1, on the reverse strand, counting down.
GAATTTATAAACTAAAAATAAAGTGAACCTTATGTAAGTAGTTCTACTACCAAAATATTATACATATTTAACTATGTTTTCATATTTGCATTACTTTGTGACAGTTTTGGAACTAGGAGCCATGTAGGGTAAAGATGCTTTTAATTTTTAAAGGAAGCAGAATTAACAGAAGTAATTTTACTCTGAAGGGTTTTGTAATACAAATGTTTTTCAATAGTCTGCAGATCAAATCTGCTCAGTTTACAAGAAATGTGTTATCAGTTTGGATGGCATTGCATTTCTGCAGCTTTAAACTCTTTCTGAGATTTGAATAAATAAGATGTGCTGTGATCTGCATCAGCATTAGTGGTGGCTCAAGTGTATTAAACATAGACAACCCAGCTTTTCTTGTACATGCCTATAATGAAACTTAGTGGGGGGTAGGTTAACAGTGATCACCCACATGCAAAATGTTGCTGTCTTGATGCACAGATCTCAGGTGACTTTGCCATCAGAAAAAGTTTTAAATTGCTCCGTGTTATTTAAAAAAGGAAAAGAGAACCAAAATTTCTTCTGTAGCCTGCAACAGTCCTCCAGAACTCCTAGATGTTTCTAGTCACAATAGGAGCTCATTTTAAAAGATAAGCTAATGAATTGTTTTCAGAAACTATATTTCTTTAGTTACATGTTACTCATAGCATTCAAGTAAAAGCTGATATTAGTTACCTTCCCAGTACAATTTAAAGGTAAGCAAAGTGCCACAAATTGATTTTTGTTTTGGGTCTCAAGGAGAACCTTGAAAGAAAGGCCAAATGCTGTGAAATTCCAGTGGATAATGATATTTTCTTCACTTGCTCAAAAATGGAAAAAGTATTTATGCCTTCCAGTTCCATTACTTCAAAATGGGTGTGTATATATCTATATATAGAGATAAGAACACAGATTTTTGTATGTTTAGATAACTGATCCGTAGGAAGAGAAAGCCAGCATGAATAGTCACATATTTAGGTTGCATACTGATGTTGTGAACGTAAGATGGTTAATGCAGTTACTTGATTCATGGTAAATGAATTATCCCAAACTAACTTATCAGAAAATGGAGATGGAAAAATTGTTTGAGGAAAAGACCACAACAGAAGCCAATATGCAGTTCTTCCTGCTCTGCATGTATTCTGAAGTTTGTCTGTGAATAACATGGAAGAAAAAAAGATAACTTTTAATTTCTTGAATAGGGAGATTCGAGGTACAGTGCTAGACTGGCTGAAGCCCTTTGGAGTGTTGCTACTGACCTTACTTAGTGCCAGGGTTTTGCCGTCAAAATAGACTTTTCATAAAGTTATCCATAAAGTTTTTTTAGAAAACTCTTCTGAGTCAGAAGAACTTTGCTCTCAATGAGGAAGAAGTGAATTTTGCTGTTGCCTTCAAGGTGTAGAAAATAATCATCAATCTTTGATGAATGCTGTAGAAAGTCCCACCTAAAACATACCTTATTTGGAATAACTGTAACATTGGCACAATATACAGACTAATGGTTCAAAAGACAGCGGTTTCTCAGGCTTGTAATAATTTTGGCAATGGCAACACAGGTCTTTCATATATTGCCCAGCTGTTCTGCATCAGAATAATTGTGGGCAAGAGGCTTAGGAAGTCTCTCTACTTGTTCAGACTCTTGGGATTGTCATCAGGAGTGCTTGTTTTGATGTGAACATCTGTGCCAGACTAAGAATCACCAGCCTAAAGCTGCTGAGTGGCCATCGGATGGTAAAAATGGCTTTTAGCCACTTCTGACCTTATCAAGATCAGTCTTTCCCAAGTGAAAGCTTTTACAGCTTTCCTCCAGTGTTTCACAAAGTCTACTCTCTAATTCATTTATAAAGGTTATCTATAATTTTTTAATTTACCATGCTCTCAGAGAGACTTTATTCCAGGTCATTAATTTTTTTTTTTTTTTCCTGAGTAATTGCAACACTCTTCGCTGCATACTCTCTAGTTCTTCTGAAATATTGTGAATAGTCCGTAAAGGATTTAAGAACTCCTAAGTCAAAACTTCCATCTTAAGAAGAGAGGAATAATCCCTTCAAAATTTGAGCAACCTTAAGCCCTCCAGTCTGACAGTGGTAAAAGCAGCAGCAGACATGTTAACTACAGTTTTGAAAATAGAGCTATTTTTTTCCAGAATTTATGGCTTGAAATTTTGAAATATATTACCATTTTCCTCCCAGAAGCTTCACTGTCGGTTACTAAGTAAAACCATCATTAATCACAAGTAGCTATAGTCATGTGCTGATTGTAATTTGGTCATACTGAACAAAAGACGGATGATATAGAATACTATTAGCAATGATGGTTTTAATGTAGACATTTATCATTGATTCAGGTTCACTTGATATGACTTTGGGATAAAAACAGGGAAAAATTGCCTCGCTGTTAAAAATTTTATTGCTATTAAATCATAATTTTGGCAAAGATGTGCAAATAAGACTGGCAGAGCTTTCCTCTCCCATTTTTCCTCTCCTAAAAGACACAATTACAGAGGGCTCAGAAGAACCCAGATGCAGTGCAATTAGAAAGTGAATGCTGATTAGTTGTCATCTATCTAATAGCTAATAATAGAAGCACAGTTTTTGGCAAGCTATCTATTTATAGGACTCATTCAGCTTACCCAGCTCATCAGAACAGGTAAGATTCTACAGCAGAAATATAGATCTATATGCACTTTCTGCAAAGGCTTTTTTCCCTCCCTTACCTCATAAAACTCTTTCAAACAGCCCTGCATAACAGTGCCAGTGGCACTGAGACTGATGACACACTTAAGAAAATCTTCAATATCTAACTTTGTTACAAAGTATCAGCCAGAAATACAAGGCAATTGTTAAGTTTGTGTGACAGAAGAAAAGAAGACCACAAAATGATTATATGCTTTTCTTGTAGAAAATTTATGCTGTGTGTGCTAAGCACAATTTCTCTTCTCTGAGGTAACCTTATAGTTGTAAAATTGACAGAAGCAACACAGCATGGAAATGCATCTATAATTCAAAATTATTGTTAATCCTTGAACATGATCTAGACCTAGCTGACTTCACAAATACATCTTGGAATTGAGTCTTAATTCCCCATCAAGAAAGAAATATATTATTTTACATGTAAAAAGACAGAAAATCAAATGTGTGTCATTCTTGTTTTGGCCTTGACTCTGAGGATGCAATCCAGAAGGTCCATCTGTGGCTGCAGGAGGGCCAAAATGAAATGGCCCTGAGTCAACTCAGGCAGGCAGGTGCACACTGGGAAGAAGAGGTGTAAATGTAAATACATTGTAAACTAATCACAAAGTAAACCTGAGGTACAAAATGGGACTCTCCAGGGAATTGTCTAAGGGAGATTTAAAACAGATTGGGGTGTGGCAGGGAGAGACACAGAGAGAAAGAGAGGTTTAGTTAGTAAAGTTTGTAAATGTCACACATCTGCAGGTCACAAATACGATATGGATTCAAAGAACTGCTTGCAACTGATACAGCCCATGAAGGTTTTTCCTTTTCCACAGTTTTGTTTTGTTCTGTGTTGTTTTATGCAATTAATAAGTTTCATAGCTGGATGTTGTCTGCAAGAGCTGTGACCTGTGATTAGAGCTCTGTGGAGGCCACGTTCATAGGCCAGCATGTGTGAAAGGAACTGTGGTAGTATTTATCCAGAAGAAAAAACTTCACTATTCAGCAGCAAAGTAGGAATAGTTCTGTAGCTGTTTTAGATAATCATGCTTTGAGAATTGTAAATGTTTGCATGCTTTTACAGGATTATTTTTTTTTTACCCAATATTAGGAATTATTTTCTATTAAATTCTAACAGCATTTAGGAATAAAGTTCTGCTTGTTAGTAGGCTAGATAAATTCTTGAGGACTTTTTCTTAGGGCTCTGACCAGACAGTACTCAAGATTAAACAGCAGCAGTGCACTTCCTTTCTGTTTGGTGTCTTAAAACAGTTACACAGTTACGAAATGCTGAAGATGAAATTATCAAATAGCCTAATCAAAACTAACTAGTCTGTTTTTAGTAGATAGGTTTTCCCCATTTCAATATACACAGCACATATTTTTTGTTCTATTTATCAACCCATTTGGAATGCATTTATACTTTTTATAAAGAAAACTGCTTTGGAGGACATTTTTAGCTTTGAAATCAGCTGTGTGATGCAGTAAATGTAACACAGAATAATCTTTAAGAATCCTGCTAGCTGGTGTTGAAATGAATCTTCAGATTCATTGTTTCCACTTTCCTGAAGGACCCCCTGAAGATTATACGGAAAACATTCTGTATTGATGTCTAACATAGTTCATATAAAAGCTCTAAGCCACAGTGACATTGGTGAACTCCAGCAGTATACTACACCGGATAATTTTGTCTATACTTAATATATATATATATATATTAACAAAGTTTGAAGAATTTAGCCTTTTGCATACAGCTTTCTAGAATGTCCAGCTGCCTTACTGGATGGGCAAATACTGCTAGCTAGTGAGTGATGGCACAAGACAGCATATGTTTTGGAGATACAGTGTCACTTGTGATAAAATGGGAAGTGGTCTGCTCCATTACACCTTACAAACTTGTAGGAAGTCTCCCATAAGTCCAACCTGACCATATGTAAAGATGACAACAACAGCCAGGTCTCACCCAGAACCCTTAGCATTTCCAAAGCAACCACAACTGACTTCTACTTAGGGTCTGAGAGATAGGGCTATGGGTGGACAGCAATCGCATTTTTGTTTTTATGTCCGAAACATAAATTAAACAAGGGGCTCAAAAAATCAACTCTTCACCGATCATCAGGTTATTTAAATTTATAATTCTTGAAATGTGTGTTGTTCTTACTGCATATTCTACACATGTTGTTCTGAACCTTGCTGCATTTTTTTTTTTTTTGAGATCTGGATTTGCTTTTTTGTTGTTGTTGTTGGTGGTTGTTTTATTTCTGTGTATGCAAAAGTAGGGAAAACACCATCATATTTTCCATATTATTAGCTGATCCATCTGAGTCTGGTAGAGTAAGAATGGAGTTGTTGTTCAGGAATGAATCTTCCCTATTTGTGTCTGAGTGCCACGTAGCTGGAGATGTAGTTAGAGGTTTTTGCTCTTAAAAAATCGTGTTAGAAATGAATTTTAAATTACTTTCCATTAATTATAATTTCTGTTGCTGAAGTCACACAAGGAGACCTTTGGATTTCCAGTGATCCAGCTAGAGAATCATGCTGATTTTGGCATCTCCTTTGGAGAAAAAAACCTTCCCTCGAAAGCATGAATATGCCTGTAATTGGCCCAAGTAGAACCTGCCCACAAGCATCCAGCAACTGAATTTGCCCTGTGCTTTCTGTCTGATTACATGAGAGTCAGCAGCCGTTAACAACACTGAGCAAAAATCCCCAAACAGCTTCAAGGCTCTGATGATTTACTAAAACCTTTAACAATACAGTTTATGCTTCTGTATATTTTTCCTGTCACTGCTGCAACTGTGATTTATATAAGGAGTGCCTGTGCCCACTTTGGAAATACAGACTATGTTGTGCAATCACTTCTGAGCTGTTCTGCCTGCTGTGTACTTTGATGAATAATACTCACCTCATATAGACATTCCCAGCAAGCTTGGAATTCAGGAGGCAGAGAAAAAAACCAACCCTGTCTACTTCTAAAACTGTTTCTATTGTCTGGTGAAGGTAACCACCAATTTGTGTGGGGTGGCATACTTCCACTGCACACTCCAGAAAGGTCCTGACGGCTGTAGGCTACTGTGCTTTTGGCCTTTCCTAAGCCCACAACAAAAGGACACATTGCTGGCACCTATATCTATAATACTGAGGGTCCTATTTAGATGCTAAATTAAAATAGCCCTTGGGATAACATGAGTCGTAAGTGTATTTAAAATTCCTGGAATATATTTAACTGAAAGATGTTGGCAATGTGATTGAAAATCATTACTAATAGGCTTAATCTATGCCAAAATTTCTATTTGAACAGGAGCATTGCCTGTACTAAACTGTCAGCTTAAAAGCCATAGAAAAGTTTGATTAATGTCTTACAGATATTTGATCAGTGGCCATTGAGTCTAGGGATCCATACACTTTGAGCTTTGTAGAAACTTCTTTCCTTCATTATCTTTGCAGGCTCCTTGTACATATACTGCTGAATTGTATATAAGACACAAGAGATCTTTCCTAATGGAGGAGTTAGGTTAAACGGAACAACAGATGCTACTGTGTATGTTATTTAACACCGGCCATGAAACAAAAATTCAATTTGCCAAATCATATAAAGATTTTTGGGCTTGGTTTTGTCCCACACCAAACAAATCCCAGGTCTTTTAAAGTCCATGGAATGGGAAAGTGAAACTGGATTTCCTACATCCCTGTGCTGAAAGCACCAGCCTGTAAAGTCTGTCTCCTAAAATGTTAGGGTGGCACTGTCCCATCTCATTTAAAAATTGACTGATCATTAGGTTTTCCTGGGAGGAGAGATGTCACCACACGACAGTAGTAGTCAAAGCACTTACCTGGGGACACAAACCTCCTGCATCATTTTTTCTGTGGTGCCAATGGGGAAGTGATTTAATCTTTGACTCTGCATCCTAGGTGAGTGTTCTCATGGCGTTTTTGCCTCCCACCAAAATCCTTAGTGTGGAAGAACTGCAGACTAGTCTTGGCTTAACTACTGGTAAGAATTATTTCAGTGATGACAACAAAGAATCTACACAATGGCAGGCAGCAAAGAATGCATTTTCACCATGGTAGTTGGAAATATGAACAAGTTAATACATATTTTCTATCATGTAAAGAATAACTTAGCTCATCTTCTCTGTTTCTCCCCTTTGGCTCCCTCCACCCCTCCACCTTGTGAGTTTGCTTTGTGGAAAACTGCCTTGGGATTTTGTGGAAAACTTCATTAGGTGCAGGCCATTCTTTTCTAGAATTACCTTTTCAGCAGAGTTTCAAACTAGTTGGCAAGCAATATTACTAAGACAAAATTAGTAGATTAAGTCCCAATCATGCTTCTGAAAATAATTCCTGTTTAGTGATCCTTGGAGTGAAACCTTTATGTACATAAATTGCTGTGAAACACAAAATGCAAAAAGTATCATCGACACTGGAACTCCAGCTTCCTGAAAGCCAGTGTGATTTTGTGTGGGTGATAAAGTTTACACAGTTGGAGCTTTCTGAAAACAAATCCTTTGAGAGAATCTGCTGCTGTCACTGTAAAGTACGTTAAACAATTTTTAAAACCCTTCTAAATTCTAAAGATGTTATTGTATCAAATAGAGTTATATTTATTTCTGGCAGTACCAATTCTTCTGTGTTATCTTCTTTTAAGAAAAGCCCTCTTGACTTATCTCATGCTGGATAAATGTCTTTTATTAACCAGAAATTGCTTGTTTTGAGACATTTTAGCAGTCAGATAACTGTCTGTTGTAATAATATTAAATGTCATTACATAGTACAAGCCCACAAAACCTAGTCAAAGAAAAGTGTTCATCAATTAATAGCAAGAGGGAAAAATCGAATGAATTTGCTGTGTAATAGTTACTGATCATATGTCTATCTTCTTTTTATATTTCACTTGATAGGAAAATAGATCAAGTGGTTGCTGCTAAATTTTTCCATTTTCTCAATATCTAAAAGTATGAAAATTCTACTTTTGCTCACCAATTCCTATTTTGTGAATTATGAAAAAGCTAGAAGAGAGTGTTTTCCCTAAAGGTCCCTGGATTAAGCACTTCTCAGTCTAAATATTCTTTGGCTCTTTGCCATTCATTGGCTTTATCAGTCATTTGCACTTATATAGCAGTTTGCAAACACTATTAAAGTTATGTCTTGCCTCATTCCTGTGTGAAAGGTAAATATCATGCCATGTTCATTAGAAACTGAAGATGGATTTATGTAGACACTAGAAAGAGTACAGTTAACCAGTAAGATTTCCTGTACATCTTTATGTTTTTCCCTCATTTTGTACTTTGGCAGAGAACAGGATTGCCATGTCGTTACATACTGAACCCATTCTAAATTCATAAGAATGAATATATATATATGTAGTCACAGCATGATGATTCTCAATTTACGTTGGTGTAACCCCTTTGAAATTATAATGCCATGATAGGCCAGGTTCCTGAAATTCTGCCTGGGACATAGCATTCCTGCAGTAACCTTCTAGGCTATCCTAACCCCTGAAGTGTATTAAAGAAATTATATTGCTCATTGAAAAATTAAATGTGGTCATTAGGATGGGGTTAAGACCTGGATTAGAACCTGTTAGTTACTTGCTTGTATTGGCGGCTTATGACATCGGGGAATGTCAGAACTGCCTAGTGTTAGTTTATTTAAAATATATAGAGTCATAGAATCACAGAATTATTTAGGTTGGAAGGGACCTTTAAGATCATCAACCATATATACTAGTCTTTGTAAGATATACATAGACAGAGAGAGTGGGAGAGAGTATACCATACACAGGTAAACATATAAGTTTGTATATAATGGAACATATATAGTACCTTCAACTTTATGTTTTTCTTTGTATATGTTAAAAGACAGTGTGCATTCTGGAATCAATATGTTACAAAAAGCAAGATTTTTTAATTCATGTTTATTTGAAACAAAGTATAAGAATTACTTCAGAACTCTTCTCCCTTGCTCCCCTAGTGATGCTGTTTTCTGGGCTGTTGAAAGTGCTACGATATAAGATTCCCAGATGAGGGAGGTGTCAAAATGGAGAGATGGGAACACATGATTAATCTGGCTACACATTGCATGTCTCTATCCTGTGCTGATCCCTGCCAACACACTTGGAGCAGGCTTTTCCCTCTGCCCCCACATGCAGCCTGGTAGCACCACGGTTGTTCCCCAGCTACCCCACTGGTTCCAGGTTTGGCCAGGTTCTTCCACTGAAAAAGGAGGGAAGCACAGCCTAAGTATTGGGAGAGACGAGGCAGGTGCAGGGTACAAAAAGGCTTTATTGAAGAAGTCCTCCTAATTGTTTGCTTTGCTGCATCTCTCTCCCCTTTGGGAAGGCTGAGGAGGCTCAGCCAAGAGCACTCACTTTCTGTAAGCTATGGCTTTTCATGTTGCTGTGGATTTCTCCCATATTCCAAGCATGTTCACTGGACTGTCTCTATTATCAAGAATTTAAAAAAAATAAGTAAGGAAATAAGAGAAGAGGAAACATCTGATGCCAGACCAAAATATTTTTACTACAATTCTGATTGTTATGTTTGACCTGCTAAATTGAATACTAAAATGGGGCCAGGTAGGTCAGAAATCCTGTTTTGCACTTATGGCTTCTGATTTAGAAGAAATAATGGTAACCCTCTCACTCAAACTCACAATAGCAATGCCATTCAGTAAAGGATCAAGACCTCTTTTCTGTAACCTGCTAGCAATTTGGCTTGGAATAAGTGGTAATTACTAGCCAAGGTTTGAAAAACATGGCTTATGATTTTTTTCCCCCCTTTGGCATTTAAAAGGTTTTTTTTCCCCATCTTTTCCCTAGCAAGCTAACTCTTTTAGATATATATATATATATATAGATATAGATATAGATATAGATATATAATTTTTATCAGAATACATTCAATAGCACTACTATCTGCCTATGTTTTTTTATGTGTGTCGGTGTATATAACAGCCATCTCAGTTGCTATCTACAACATAATTAATACACAGACAGATTTAAAAGAGAGGGCTATCTGGACCTAACATCATTTAAGATAAAGGCTATGATTGAGTTTTAGTGCTTGATTTATAGAAAATGAATATGAAATGCTCATTAATTTCACTATGAAACATCTCTTTCCATGAGGAAGACCAAGATGTTTTATCTTTGAGTTAAGCATTTTATTTTTCAGTTCTGCCAGCAAATCCAAAGCAGTTGTTCATAGAGCTCTTGCAGTGAGTATCCTGATCTTGCTTCAAAATCTGATTTTATTGCATATCTCTTGCAATATAATAAACTCCATTCTTCTCAACCAATAAGCGCTCTTCCCCACTCCCAGCTGCAATGAAGATATTTCTGATTTAGGCTATTGCTGCTCATGCCCTACACATATAGTGTTGGAAAAGTGGTTTTTATTCTTTTCTTTTTTTCTTTTTTCTTTTTTTTTTTAATTTATTTAGCCAACCACCCACTCTAGAACGACTTTACAGAATAGAAAATAGAAATTCCACACTCTATTTATTTTCTGGGAGTTCCTTTCTCCTGTTCAAACATAAGACTAGGAAACATACAGTAGTAAAATATGACCTTTATGTTTTTTTTCTTTTTAAAGCAGTTTCAGAGACACATATTCCTCCCCCCCCCCCCAGTTTTGCAGTGTTTTAAGGCATGTTTTGATCTTTGTGGAAAGGGAAAAATGCCTGTGAGGTTGTGTCATCTGTCTGTGCTAAAAGGGCTAGGTAGAGGAGACAGATCTGAAGCAAAGGCCCATGAAAGGAAAATGCAAACTGAACATAACACCTAACAGGTCCAGGAGAAAGGAACCACTTGCCCAGTTGTTATGTGCATAATGATGATTGGCATCTGCCAATCAATACTTGCACATCTCTGGCTGGCTATTAAACAGGTAGGGCTCATGAGATGAATCTGTAAGCAAAAGGGGAGGTTCATGTTCTGTGTGAAGTATGTGAAGGAGAAGTAAATGTCTTGTGGCAGGGTGCAAGAAGGGCAGCTGGGGAGGCAGGAGACAGGAAAGGCTGTCCTTACCTAGTACTGATGTGGTAAGGGCAGAAAGTACAAAAATACAAACTTAATGTGTTCCGCTGCTTCCTGGATCCAACCAGCAAAAGTCTGTTATTCCAGATGTAAGAAACTATGGTTAAATACACTGATATGTCCATTCAGTATGTTAGGTATGAAAAAAATGTGTAGCAAAATCAATTTTGCATCTACTTAGTGTAGAGATTCTACATACTATGAAAGTAAGTGTGCAACTACAAGGAGAGGATGATTGTGAAAGGGAACACAGCAAGGCAGGAGCACTTGCAGGTATGTGTGGGCTCAGTTACTCTGCCAGGAATCAGTGAAATATACTTTTATCTTTGATCATTTGATAGCTTCTCCTTGCATATATTCTTGGTATTACTTTCTTATATAATCTTAAATAATCTCATTTATTTCCCTGTCAATTTATTGCCATGTGTAACATGCAGTATTGCTTAGTGTCTTGGTTTTGTCTGGGATAGAGGTAATTGTCTTAGTAGCTGGTACAGTGCTGTGGTTTGGATTTAGTATGAGGGTAACATTGATAATACACTGATGTTTTAGTTGTTGCTAAGTAGCAGTGAGTCTAAATCACGGACTTTTTCAGTTTCCCATGCTCTGCCAGAGAGGAGGTGCATGAGAAGGTAGGAGGGAGCAGAGCCAGGAGAGCTGACCCAAACTAACTAAAGGGATGTTCCATGCTACAGAAAACCATGCTCAGTATGTAAACTGGGGGGAGTTTCTTAGGGACTATCAAACACTGCCTGAGGACTGTCCAGGCATCGATCAGCGGGTGGTGAGGAATTGTACTGTGCATTACTTGTCTTGGGGTTTATTCCTCCCTCTGTCTCCCCTTTTCATTAATTTTTTTTTATCATTGTTATTAATATTATCATTATTATATCTTATTTTATTTCAATTATTAAAATGTTCTTATCTCAACCCATGGATTTTACCTTTTTCTGATTCTCCTCCCCATCCCACTGCGGGCAGGAGGGAAGAGTAATGGAGTGGCTGTGTGGTACTAGTTGTTGGCTGGGGTTAAATGTCAATATGTTAGTCACCAATTAGTCAAAGCACTCCAGTGGGATTTACAGCTGCTTAGTCCATGGGTAGATTTGACCCACACCATCTGCCCAGCTGGACCTGGATAAATTAAGAGTGAACTTTTTTTGTATAGGTATGATATAGTACTTTGATCTTAAAACCAGCTATGAATAAAACAAAAATATTTCCCAAATGCTTGATTAAAGTTTGAGGGGTAAATTTGTGAAGATGTGTGTGGGGAGTTCCACGAGTAAATCTCACTATTGTTAACAGGATTTCAGTGTTTATCTCCCCACAGAGCATTTAAAATCTCTCCATGACAATAATCATTTTAAAAGGCCCATTAATGGCATAAGAAGTGTAAAGAATAAGTTTGAAAAACTATCTTCTTTGCTTTCAGATATAGATGAACAGAGTGTGGGTCATTTGTAGTATTTTGCAAATTCAGGTAATAAGCTGTCACGTATTTACTCTATTCCATGACAATTGGTAACTTTTAACCTGCTATGTAACTTTGGAGCAGCTCTGTTCAAAATAACAGAATCTGCTTAATTCCCATGTTATCACTTAGGCCCTGCTCTTGCAATCAGATTTGCACAGATGGACTCCGGTATCCAGACCGAGCCCACATATGCCAAAGAGGCTCCACACAATGAAGGCATTGGCTCATGGAAATCCAATTGCAAGATCAAGACCTTAATTCCCTTCAGTTTTGTCTCTTCCTAATGAGAGCTGTCAATTACTTATAGTAATTAGGTGGGCAATGGATGTTAATGGGATGAGATTTTAAATATGCTACTTCAAAATTATATGAATAAATCATACAAATTTCTTTGCCTGTCTTTTACCATATGTCCTCCTTCAAATCCATATCATTTGTTCTACATCTGTTAAAAAAAGGCACATACGGTACAGGTACCACAGTTGACTTTGAAGGACTTTAAAGGTGATGCACCAACTTTTCAATAATTGTCAGAAAAGAGATCTTTTAGCTAACAATGGAATTGCTGGATTTGAAAAGTTAGTTATGGATTTGCTAGTAAAGATGCTCCATTTTGTTCTTTCTCTTCTGTGTTGCCAGTACTCACTTGTGAAACAAAACTTTCTACGCTAAATTGCTTTTAATTTGTATGTCAGAAGGAAAGAGACTGTAATACTTTTTTTGGTTATAAGGGTATGATTCACCCCTACGTTCCTTATGTTTAAAGTTGGTGTAATTTATTAACATCAGTAGAAATCTGATGGGGTATCAATCATTTCCTCATAGGACAGATATCATGCAAATAGTTGACGTTGAAATGCAGATTTTAATCCATTTTTCTGAATTTAATGCAACCTGATGCAAATGACATGGTATAATATGCATCTTAGTATGCCAGGCACTGGATATGTCCTGTGGAGAAAACAAGCTTAAGTTAAGCAGATATGCCTTCACACTGCAGAGTGCTCAGTTGCTGGATCAGGTCAGTGTTAGACAATTACAGGTTCCAATATTTTAGACAGTCTTCACGGAGAGCACCTTTAAGTAACTGCACAGATCTAAGCATTTTTCCAAGCAGAGGAAATAATTGGTAACTGTTGGTATTACGTACAAACACTGTGTTCCTCCAAGAATAGCCCAGTGTGATTAGCTCTCGGTAGATTGGCTGTTCTTTTATGAACTCTCTTGAGTGGCTTTGTGTCTGTACGCATTTACAGATAGAGCCACTGTAACTGAGCACAGCTGATGAGTCACCTCACTGAGTTCTGTACATCTGTTCCAAAACAGTTCATTGTTTCCTTGAAAAAAGAACAAACTTCTATTTTTAAGAAAGTCTGGGTTCACAACAGTGTTATTAAGAAAAAGCTCAGGCAGACATCTTATAATCTTAGCCTGTGACATAAAGAACACTCCTGCTTCAGTCTAACAGTAATACTTAGTCTAAAAATGCCTTTTTGACATTGTTTTTCTATCTGTTGACTCTTCCTTCTCTTACCTAAATGCAGAATTCAAACTGTGTTTTCCTCCCTAAATCACATTTTAGTTCCAGGGATTAGGGGTGATTTAAAAGTAATTGAAAGCAGAATGCAGCTGGAGTGCTCATCTAGTTCATGTATAATAAGGACTCTCACCACTTCTGCCCATTCCTGGTCTTTTGAAATGCAGTATTTCAGCAGGCTATTTAGTTCACACTTCTTCAAACAGCCATGGACACACACAGCTAAAACACCAATTTAACCTTTTATTTAAAAGTAGACAACTGTGTATCTCTACACTATTGAGGAGTCTTGAAGGATAATAAAAATGTGTACTTGGGTGAAATCGTGTACTATGTCTTAAAATTATTAATTACAATGGATAAATCTAGGTCTATGGCTACTGTACTAAACAGAACACTTTAACTTGCACCTCTGGTGGGTAAAACTTAAATGTTTCTAGCTTATTTAATATTGATTTAGAAATCATCAAGGAGCTTTAATGCTTACAAATGAAATAATTTGCTCAAATATTTGTTTAACTCTTACACAATAATGTCAACTTGATGATTGCTAACTCAGTAGTGGAATAGGATTAAAATTTGGGAATTGAGGATATAAAGCTTATCAGTCAGAAAAACTGGAGCATAATTGATTCTGCCTTTGAGCTGAGAAATAGACTTCTTGACTTCACAAAGTTCCTTGTACTGCTCTGCAAAGATCAGACTCTCAAACACTAAACCATAACACTTTTGCAAGCAGTAGGGTTTTAATTTTCACAGTGAATGTATTATGAATTTATTGAGGTTTTTAGGACAGTAATTGGAGCAAACTTGCTTGGTAAAATGACAAAACTGAGCATGCAGACAGCAGTGTTGGTACTTAAGAGCATTCTTTGGAATAATAATTAAAACCAACTACAGCTGCAGATGTTTTCTAAAAGATCGAACCAGGTGAAAGGGGAATTATAATGTTGGAATGGAGAACTAGTTGGAGAGTTGGATGGAGTCGTATTTGCATCACTTGAGGGGAGGTGTTAATTGTTTGCAACACAGAGTTACAGGCAGAGTAAGGAGGGGACTTTTTTCCTTCCTCTCTGGAGCTTCAAGTAGAAAATAATATTTTGTTCACCGCAATATTGCAAGAATCAGACAGTTTCACTTTCTGAAAATGTCCCTTGGACCTTCAGTTGTCTTTGTCCTACTCCATTTAGATACCAGTAATGCAAGAGTCCATAAAATTTCACAGGAAGATAAGACTGGTGAGCACCACCTGCATCTTCACTTTCAGTCTCTTTCCAGGCAAGGATGTCATAAAATCTTATAAACAGATCAATTGCCGAGTAAAATCTGACCTTTTAAAAACCACTTTCCGTACAGGGAGGCCACTGAGAATCTCGGTGTTCTTACAGTTGGAAAACAGCAAGCTTGATTCTATTAATGGATGAGTGTCCTTGTGTTGGCATTGTCCCTTAGCTTAAATTGCTGTCCATTTTGATACAGTTATGTATTGTAGCCATGGCCCTGCTCAGTATTTGCTTCATTAAGCTAAAGAACTCAAGCTTTTTTACTTTATTTTTTTTAGTTTTTCTTCTGACAGAATTAGTCTTACATCCACTTTCTTCTGGTATCGGAGCATGCTACTCCACCTGGTATCTTTGCAACACCTCTCACACAGCATTCAGTGATTTTTCAGGTCCGTTGGATACTGAAAATGGTGAATGTGGTGGTCATGTTGCTGCTGTTGATAATAAGAATGCAGGGTTATTTGTTTCAGAAAGCATCTCCAGGTTTTGTTTTTACATTATAAAACCTTCAGCAGTTAGATACTGTTTGAGATGTAACACCTTGGCCAGCTTGACACTCCCACAGCTTTACACAGCTGAGGGAACTAGACTGAAGCTTCCTCAGTAAAAATGAGACATTACTGGTAACCTATGTCAGCAAAGGAGTCTTGAACCTTGGAATTTATTCCCTTCCTGGACTGTCTTTCACCCTTCACAGTCTAGATTTATTAACCAGACTGCAATGTTTGTATTTCTAATCTGTCCAGTCTTAGGCAAAACCACTTGTTGACAGATACAGAAACTATTAACTTCAGTCAGCCAAATATCCATTTATTTTATACTCCAGTTTCATAGGAAAAGAAGGCATACGTGGGGTGTGTGTGGCTATGTGTATTTGCATGCACATATCAAAGCTGTCTGTCCATTTGTGCCCCACACGTACCAAACAACTTTTGAATTAGTTTCCTGATTCCAACCAAATTTGACTGAAGGGTACAGTTTACAGAGGTTATTAAGTTCCTGTAGGATTTTGTGAAAGTGGGTAGGAGGGTAAAAGGTAGGTATCAATTCCCTTCCAACTGTGGGAAAAACTGCACTGTGAATTCAGCCTTTATGAGACACCAAAGACTCATGCTCAGGGGAAATACTTTATGAATGCTCAAGCCTGGAAAAGTTTCAAGAATAGGTTATATCTTCTTAGATTCTAATATCCATAAGAAAGCTAGTTTCTTTTGTCTTGGAACTTGGGGAGCCACTTTGCAGACTGTGTTAGTACTGAGAAAAACTGTATGTCTTAAGTATTTGACTAACATTCTGCTGTCACATCATGTAGATATGTCTCTTCTGAGTTCTTCTGAACTCTTGCTATTTGTTAATCTGAGTAATCAATCACAATATATCTAATACTTGTACAAAATCACAACTTCCACATCTGGCTGCTTGCCTGTGCACCTGATGATTTCTCTGGAGAAACAGTATAAATTAAAGACAGAAAAGTAAAGAGTCTTGTAGAAGTAAAAGCATCACAAATATACTTAAAACACTTACAGTTCAGAGGAAATAATGTACGGTCTTTACACTTGGGGTTTAGCTGAGGATTTATTTAAGGAGCCAGAAGAGAGCTGACAATAGTGTAAAAGGAACAGTAAAAGAGAATCACAACTGTACAATATGAAGAGAGAAGTAAAAATGAGTAAAACCATCTGTCAAACTCATGAGTTCTTGTGCCTCTGGAGAATGCTATGGCCATACCCCTTCCCCCAGGCTTGGTCATTAGCAAACTTTACTTGTGAAAACAGTAAAAGGCTGTATAGCAGCTATGGTAAAGTGCAAGGCACAGACCAAGGGAAGACTTTTAGATCGGGTAGAAAGCACTCATATTGCTCTGTGTGCTAGTTATTTAAAAAAATATATATGTCTGAACTGTCATTACTGAAAATTTTCTCCTGTCAGAGAATTCCTGTATCTCTGAGTTCTCCCATCATATTGTGTGCTTTTATTAGAGAAAGAAAAAAATGTTTAAATAAACAAACAGCTCTATCTATAATGTTTTAGTTAAACTTGTGTTAATTGGGCAGGGATTTGGATTTTTACTCACTGGTTGTAATTCTGTTTCTTGTGTTTTTGTTTTTCTTATTTTTCGCATTAAGCTTACTTTTTTACTGGAACCCAGACACAGGGAATGTTGAATTGCCTTTTATGGCTGAGTTCTATACATTGAACCGAGGACTGAAATTTTAATGCTTCCTGTAGAAATTACTTTAAAAATGTTATAGAGGAATATATATACATACATATTTGTAGTCCATGTACCGATCCTGTAGAAGTCTTCCTCTGCAAATATACCTATTCTGTAGAATCTCTGTCTCTCCCACTTGTGTATGGCCTCTATCCCAGACATAGATTTTGTTCAGTTAAGCTCTTCAGCAAATGTGGAGTCATCCTGGAATCAGAAGATGAAAACCAAGAAATACAATGGACACTTTTCACAGCAGATTGTTTATTTATTTAAAGAAAAATTGCCCTTTTATTACTGTCCTAGTAACGTTTCTTGGTCCCAAAAGGAGACTGCAACAGAATGTCACTCACAGTTGCTTGCCTGATTTATTTTTACTGTTGAGGGAGGAGTGATCTTCTGTGGTGCCATTGCAATACCTTCAACAGGAATTGTTCTCCCAGCTGCAGGAATGAAGCAGGAAGTAAAGTTCCCTATTTTGCATGGTCTTGTTCTTATATGAAAAAGAGAGCCACGTCCCTATAAAGCACTGCCCAGTCTAAAAATAGCTTGGACTGGGAAGCAAAAGAAAGCTTTGCTTCCTGCATTTGTGTGTAGGTGAACCGTGGCACATATTTATTGATCTAAGTCTTACCTTTATGTGATTAACTTCTGCTCTTCAGTTTTATCTGCAGTAATGTTATTTTGTTTTATGAATTAAATCACCAGATGTCAGTTTAAGATGAAAAAAAATGTCTTTTAGAGAAACTGTTCTTTCCCCTCTCAGTTTTGAAGAACTTGTCTTCAAAACTGAGCCTCACCTGTCATATTCAGGATAACACTATTGTGTCCTTTCTCAGATTTTGATACCAAAAGCATTTGTTGCCTGCTTGAACACAATGACAGAACTCCTCCACAGCCCACAATGGTATCCTGGTATCTATTTTTGTGATGCCTTTGATTTACATGTGAACCTCAGCTTGTGATGAGCTATGTGCCTTCTTACAGCCTGTGCCAAACCTATGGGAACATGATACTGGACGCCAGTGCAATACTGAGACTTGGTAACTCGAATACACTTCTGTTGCTGTTCCAATCCCATTTTAGTCCAACCAGTATCTATTAATGTGTAGACTGTGAAAATCCAGCTGTTAAAGTTATATCTGCTATTGACAATAGCTTTATGCTCAAACCCCAACATTTAGAAATACTCCTGAGTATATTAGTTAGATGCACACTACTGTTACAGTTTATTGGAAACAGTCTGGGTGGATACAGAGTTTTAGAACTTCTTTTTCTAGTGAGGTGTTGACAGGGAAGGCTGAGATTTTTGAGATAAAATATTGGGATTTGTTCAGCTTCCAACTGGAGAAGGTCTGTTTGCACACAGGATTCATTCCAGAGAGGTCTGCACAAACAGCAGCCCTGTTTGGAAATCTGTCAGTGCACAGGCATTGTTTCCTCTGCTTTCCATAGCAATGCCTTGTTTCCTTTACAGACCATGACTGGAGTGAAACAGAGCAGGTAATCCATCAATTCAGTTTGACCTATGACGTTGGGCACTATTGTCAGGCTCCACTGAAAATACATCTCCAACCATGGGAACGAAATGGATCATCTTAATATCTCCTTGGGTATGGAAGGCATAGTAACAATCTAAGGTTTGAACAAATTATTTTCCTTCAGAAAGCTGAAAGTCTTGCAGAGAAGAGGCTCAGTGAGAGTGCTCCCAAATTTACCAGATCCTGTTGTTATTACTGAATGCACACGCACACACACATACACACATGTGTGTGCACAGAGCTTGTGGCTGGTGGATACCCTACTCTTCCTAGACTTTAGAACTATCAGCTAACCTTGACCTGGTGTCTGGCTGGTGGTTTGGCATTGTGGGGGAAAATATTTGGCATATCTGAGTAGAAGCTCACTGTGGGTTGTAAAGTGAATTTCAACTGTTCCTTCTAGAACAAATTACTTCCCAAGGCACAGGCATCTTTTAACATTATAAAACATTGTAAGGAAAAATATTCTGACCCTGACACTACTGTCAAACATGCCTTGAGAGTTTTGTTATCATTGAAAGTGCACAGTCTTTATGCTTATATAACTCAGTATTTTTAAGTACCTAAATGACCTGGAAGACTATGGCTCATTTTAGGAAGCAATTTAAACTCCAGATTGTACAACTTGCTCCCAGATTAAAAGATTTCAGATGTTTTAGAAATACACGCTGATTTTAACTGTGGTTTGTTTTAACTTTCTTTGACAATTCACGTAAGGATGAGTAATAAAATAAAGGTATTAGCTCTTCCAGACGTCCTATTTTGTCACAGCTCAGGCTGCTTCAAATACTACATCTGCTTACTCCTCTCCCAGAGTGATTCCTCCCCCAAACTCGTAAGGTTTCCCTTGCTCCCTGTCCTGGTTCCCCCCAGCTGTCCCAAGCCCTTCTGTCAGTGTCATTTGCAGACCATGTCTATCCCACCAGCAGCTTTGCCACTCCTGGGGGGTATTTTTCATTCACCAAGGTAAGTGAAGGAAGCTCATGGTGGGCAAGAAAGTGCAGCCTGCCCATGGCCCCTTGTCTTCCCTGGTGAGAGCAACAGGTGCCTGTGAAAGGGTTAGGGAAGAGGTCTGTCTCTCCCTTGGAGAGAGACCTCTCAATCCCAGGAGACAGTGCTTTTCCTCTGACATGCCAGATCTTCTTTTTTCTCCAGGAGATGAGGTTTAGCTCCCATCAAACTGTTTTTGTATTCCCCCATGGCTCCTAAAAATACGAGAGTTGGCAGCCTTTTAAGTGAAAGAGTTAGGTGTTTTGGAAAATGTTTTGTTGATATTGATACTTCCCAGCTGAAGTTAGGAGTTATTTGTGTTGAATAATTTGGTTTTTTCTAAGGCTATGGAAAACTTTTGAATTGACAGCCTCTTACTAACCTAATAATGCCATGCCCACAGATGTACAGTTTATTTTGGGAACTCAAATCTTGTGGACAGCAAAGGGATGACAGCATGACTAAGGCAAGGGGTGGGGTCATCCTGGAAATCAAAAGCAGATCAGAGCATGTCTTCTTTTGGCAAGGGTATCCATACAGAGCGCAGGTCCAAGGAGGTCTCTGTCCAGCCTTTGCGGCTGTGCTGTGCATTCATACCCTGCTTTAACACCGGTGAGATCTAGCACATCATTAAAACAAAAAAGATTTGCAAGACATTTTGTGTGTGTGTGTGTGTAAACCCAGCAATAACACTAATGCTAATATTAGAGATTTAAATAGTCAGCCTTACAACAATCAAACACGGATTAACGATACTTAGCTCTGCAGGAACATGTAGATCTTTAGATCAAAATGAGATACTTCAAAATAAATCTGTTGAAACTTCTATTTTGATCCCAGGAATATTTTGGAATGAATGGGAAGCTTATTCTTATTTCTGACTACTACAGCATAATTGATTTTTCTATGGATGATAATTGAAAGCGTGTTATCAGTAGTCTTAAAGGTCACAGACCAATAGTAATATAATTATAATATCTTAAAGAAAATCATACTGATCTCATGAGTTCTTTCTCTTCTACTTTAAAGTATATATTTAGTAGTACATGATATTCCTTAACATTTAGCAAGTACATGTTTTGATTCCATTTATTCAGGTTTATAGTTTAACATATGCGTTTACACATACTGCTTTAAACACAGCAGGATGGAAACACTTTTCATTTTATCCATCTTAAGTTTTTGCATTTATTTTCATCTCTTCCCACTGTGCTAAGATCCTCAGAAACATTAACATTTTTGATCCTGTAGTATTAATGAATCACATCAGCATCGTCTTGTAAGTCAGTATTTCTCTCCACCATCTCCACAGTACCTTGGCTCCCTCCCCACCTTATTAGCTTAACACACACCCCCAGAGTTGCACAGATTTTAACAGTGGTGTTTAAATATGCTACTGTTACTGAGGGGTTAAGCAGGTAGGATGACTGCACTAATAAAAATTGATAAGTAGTCAGGTTATCCTTCCTAATTTATTGCCATGGCAACAGACAGCACATGTGGCTTGTTGCTGAAGAACAGAATGCTAATAATCAAATGTGTCTTACCCAAATGAATATATAACACAGCTTACTAATACACTGCCTGACATTGTATACATTACTGAACAGCAGCATGCATTAATTCTGCATCTAAGTTACTTGATGCGTATGCTCTAGAGAACAGGAAAAATGAAAAAGCACGTCTGCTACATCAAAGCTGTTCATTAAAGTAATGTATTTTAAATAGTATATACATTGAAAGATCCCATTCTCCAACACTTACCTTGTTTATTTCAGTAGGCAGTTAGTATACTAGGAAAATGCAGTAATGCATAGTCATTGTGAGATGGTATAAAAATAACCAACACAGCACAGGAGTTCAATTAAGCAATAATCTCTGGGAAAAAAATGGCCATTACTAACAGTTAATGGTTGGTTTGGTAGTTAATGGCCCAAGGCAAAGCTGAAAGCAGTTAAGCCTCTAACAAACTAGTTATGAATTATCGCAACAATGGTTTTGCTGGGGACTTCCCCCCTGTTATATATTGCATATGATAATTTATGATGGAAATAATGTATTTTTAAAGACAGTAGTTGTTACATAGGATGTTATTGGTAATATCAGGTGTTTCAAGGAATATACAGTAGATTTTCTTTCAACAAGGAAGAAAAATACGCACTTTTACACATATATAGTATACATATTATAAATGTATTTCATATTGAATATAAAAGATACGCTATAGACATTATATATAATATATTGGAGACTATATATAACATGTAAGACTACTTAACAATCTGGAAATTTCTCTGTCATTGAATGTCCACAGAGTATATATACATAGGTGCATATATCTGCATATATGTACATATCTATGCACTCTACATGCACACACAACTTCAGGCTTTTTCTTATTGTCACCTGTACCTACTTTGTGAATTGGTAAGGGAAATAAAGGACATGAGAAAAATCTTTCAAAGCTGGTAAATCAGCTCATCCCAGTGTTTTACAAACATAAATCCTCTTCCTCACCTAAAATTATCAATACCATCATCAAGTTAACCTGAGATCTTGTACCACACTGTTTGTGTGTACTGTACACCGAGAAATAATCTCCGAATTATTTCTTTATCAGTCTTGCTTTCTACTAAAGGTCACAGGACTTGTGATAACCAGAACAAGCTATGGATCCAAATTTAGGAGACTTGAAACAGTTATGTTAGGGAATGTAATGTGTTTGTTTTAACCCAAAGCTTTGTTACAATGAATGTTTTGCTCATGGAAATTGTTGAGATACAAGTATAGTCTCCTTCCAGAAAGCAAAACAGTGATGGGGGTTTAATCAACTTCCTTGAGATTTAAAAGTATCTTGATAAACCAAAATTGGTGAAAATTGCCATGATGTTATACTAAAACAGCTTCACAATGAATCTGTGGTGAGGCAATTTCAGTTAAGAGAGGGAGCTATAAAACTGTCATGAACATAAAGCAAACTATATTTACAGTTTGAGTCCATATATACATTCTGAAAATTTTCATGAGTGCAGTTCAGTGTTAGATCATTTATTTAGATGCTGATGTAGGTAGGTTGCTTATTCTAGGAATGGTGAATTTGGACTAGATTGAGTTCTGGTGTTAGCTCTACTTGTACCAGTAAAATAATTTTAAGTTACATTATGAAAAAAAGACGACCTTCTTCCAAGGATTTGCCAAGAGTGAAAGTTTCCCATAAGATCCTCAAAGGGTGGAAACTGATATATGAAGGACTTCAAAACTATTTTTCACTCTTTGAAATTGTTCCTAAATGTGTATGTATATATAAATATGTATTTATAGCCATGCATATGCAAGCACACACATAAACACACATGTGGCACTACATAAGAAACAATGCAAAAATGTTAATTTTTGATGAAATTCAAAAACCAAATGGGCGACCTTCAAATATATATATATGTACCGTCTCAGCTTTGACTTCTTTTTCCATTTTTTTTTTCAGAGGACTACCAGCACCATACAGCAAAATAAAGAACCACAGCACTGCATAGTCTCTTTGCAGTCTAGTGTGATTTCTGAAAACTGACAGTACTCCGTACTTCCTGTGACAAACTGTTCAGCAGAGCTTTCAGCTTGAGCTTTATGGTATTTTTCTTCCTTCCTTACCAGGTGCTTGAACCCCACCAGTGAGGTCTGCTTCTCTAAGCAAGAGTTACTGGGTTTGCAAAGGAAGTTGCTGTTGTGCAGGATCTCTTGCAAGTCCGAAAACCAAAGTAATTGAACTATGAGACAGTGCGGGGGGAAAAAAGTAAAGACTCCTTTTTTAAGCTGCTGAATACCCTTATAAATATTTGTAGCAAGGAAAGAATGCAAAGTTCCTCAAAGCTACCAAACAAGTTCTATAGATCAAATTCAACTTGATGTACCATGCAAAAAAAGTCAGGACCACTGGGCTGAATCACAAAGCCGGTCAGGCACACTTAAAGGATAGGATCAAGGAGACACTATTTCTAATATTTCCTGCAAGAATGCACTGCACCACTACATGTTCATGCTACATGAGGCTTTACGCTGGGCTCAAAATGTCAGAAACTGCCATTGTTTAACTACTTGAAAATGTTAGGAGAAATATTGCAGGCAAGCCCAGAAGGTCTATTATTCTTTGACAAATACCTGTACCAAAAGAGCTCCTCACCCAAAAGTAGGGTAGTTCTCAAGGCTTTTTAAATTGCTGAGGTTAGGTCTGACCCACTGATTATGATTTCATCTGATTTTTTTCAGAAGAGGATTACCAATTCTAGTATCTCAAGTCATCACTGAATACAGGTTTGGGTTTAGCTATCTATGGGCTAAAAAGGCACAAAATAATGTAATCTTAGTGACATGGCTGATGGCACATGCAGAAGAGTCTGCGAAATATGACCTACTCGAGTAGAGCCTTCCTCAGCAGAGCATCATAGGGAAGATCTCCATGCATCTTCCCAATGCTTTTGATGTAGAAAATTGACAATATGAAATCTACAGATTTAGGTGATTGCACTCAAGGTTTCCTGACAGTGGACTTCCAAATCATCACAGACATGAACTGCAGCTATAAAATGATTGTTAACTACCTCAAGACTGCCTACATCAACAGGACAGGTTCAGATGGAAATGTTGTATCAGGTCTCAGTAGTCTTTATAAAACCTTGTTTTAATTATCTGAAAATGCTTTCCTTTAAAATAGTAGAGAGAATATGGCTCTTTTTCAGAAAACGGATGTTGGATAAAAGAATTTTAGATTACGTGGACTGAACTGCACTAGCTCTTAAGTGAACTTTGGAGTTAGGTGGCCATTGAACTCCACTTGAGTGGCTTTTGGAGTTAGGAACTTTGAGTCATTGATACTTTCTGTTTACAATGTTGCTTAGATGTAAAAGGACTAAATGCCTTGGGTTCTCCACCACGTACAGGAAGAGCTTAGCATTTAAAGGGGGAATACAGAGAGCTAATTAAGTAAGGTGAGGGCTGCTGAAGCCAGTCAGCAAGAAATAATGAAAAGATCTTAGGGCATTGCAAGAAGTCCTATACCAGACTGCAAATGGAAAAGGAAGCTTCCATCTGTAAATGACTGTGTGAAACCTCTCCTGATATAAGGATATAAGGAAAGTAAGCTGGAACAGTCTGTTTTTCATGTAAAACAACACACGAGAAAGTCTAACTCAGTTAGGACTGTTCTTGTAAGATGTTACAAGAACTAGGCTTATCATTCTCTTTGGAATTAGCTTCCTTACCTGTGAGGATAAATGGTCATATTAATGCTTTCATTATATAATTTTCTAGATGTCAAACCTCAGGGGTCAAACTAGAATAAGCGAGATCTTTCACAATCCAGATGAGCACTCTAACCGTTGAATTATTAACTGAAAGCAGGCAGTGGGTTTCGTATTTTTCTTAGTTCTCCTCTGTGTAAGGCTCAAAACCAACAACCATTTCTGACTACTGTAAAAATGGAAGTGGAAGAAATCTAGGTAACAACATCCCCAGAAACACAGAATTCAAGAAACTTTATGGACTTAGACACCTAACGTATCAGTTTGAGAGCTGAGCCCTCTCCTGTATACAGCCCCAGGGTTGTACTGTCTAAACATAAAATAAAAAGGCAGTCCTACACCCTGGCTTGTTACACGTGGTGCTCTTTATAGTTCTACTTTTCCATATATAAAACGAAAGCTAGAGATACATTTTTTTTTTGGCAATATTAAAACATTAATTAAATGGATTCTCATTTTCAGAAACATTGAGCAAGTACAAAAAAAACCCCAAAAACAAACCCAAAACAAAAACCAAACAACAAACCACTAATGTCACTGAGCAATGAGTGATGAGTGTGCAGGACCTTTTACAAATCACTCCCTTAGTGTTTGTAAAGCACTTTCCTAGCTAAAGATGCTGTATAAATGTTTAGTATTATTAGTGCTGTGTGTACATTATGTTGCCTCAGTTGATTCAGATCATGTCTAATCAGGATTTTTCAAATAATTCCCCTCTGTGTCTGGAGAGGAAATTAAAACAGAAAGTTTTTTGTACATCTGAAAGTATTTTGTGGTAGAGTTTGAGTGAAAGTAGAGTCAGACATGAGGATGGGGTGGAGAGGGGGGGAGTTGAATTTGTCAGGAGACAGCAGCCTTAGGCAGTGAACTGTTTGTTCAAACAGCAGTGAGAAATAGGAGCAGAGAGTGAGAGCCATATGTACAGAATGTATCAAAATAGGGGCAAGAGACAGAAACAGAGACAGTAACATGATTCTGTAAATGGGCAGGGATGGGTAAGAGAGAGGAAGCTGAGGAAACAGAATGGTGGAGGCTGGGAGGGGGAATAGGGCCCTTTGATGGGGAGCAGGCTAGGTGCTGAGGAGAAATTAAACAATCAGAAATCATTACAGAACTGCCTCCATGACCTTAATTTTGCCCTCTTGTGCATGCACATTATGAGTCTATCTTTTGTTATGTAATCTCATGCTATTTTTTCCCCGGGACGAGCTGTGTCCTGGGGAGGACTCGGAGCTGTGTGGCGGAGGAGCCAGCTGCCATGCAGCATGGGGCTGAAGGGAGAGCTGCCACTCCTGCGAGTGGTGCTGGATGGGGAGCTGTTCCTGAGCTACCAAACCTCTCTTAACTGAAATAAAACGACACCTTTCCAACATAATCCTGAAAGCACCAGTGATGAGAATTTCAGGCTAAAACCTATGCATTTCCCCCACCCCACCCCCCTGAGCTATGGGGTAAAGACCTTAGGCTTCTTAATGGAGAAAAAACATCTAAATCCCAGGACGTTCTGAAATCCACAGGTCAGGAAAATTCAGGGATCGATATTCAGAGCTGTATTTCAGTATACTCCAGAGTGCAACAACATGACACCCAACATCACACACCAGCTGAAAAGGGTACACATGAGTACTGAATAGCTATCCATTCCACATATATATAATCTGCATATACCATATGAAGATGTCATATCTGTTTTAAATGCTTTAGGAAACATGAAGATAAGCAGTAATTCCAAGTGTACCTTGGAGAAGTGGGGAGAGAAAGGCACTGCAACTTTCCCTTGTATGTAGACATGCTTTGTATCAGGCGGTGATAACAGGGTCTGTGGCCTCCCTAGTTCTGCTACGTTCAGTTTCTGAAATGATGGATGAGGAACTGTGAGGGGAAAAATGGCTGAGCAGGCAGGCTAGGGGTTGGGAACTGGTGGGATGAAAGGCAGAAGATGGAAAGGGGAAACAGATTAACTAGATAAACCATATCATATGAAATATGTGTGGAAATACAGAGTCTTAAAGAGCTAGAGTTTCTGAGTTGTGAACTCTCCATCCTGTTCTTCAGTCTTCCCTCAGTAACTGATGTCTGCTCTGCACATACCAAGGTGTGCGTTGTGCAAGAATGGCTTATTGAAGTTCAGAGCTGATTTCAGTGACAACCCTCTTTCCCACATCACTTCACCTTTCTCTCTCAGTCTGCTGCCAGGGATGCTAGTCCTTCTTCTTATCTCCAAACCTTTTTTTTTGCCTCACACTTTCTATAATCATCCTCATTTCCTTCTCTCAGTTCACTTGCCTTTCTGCCTTACTCAGACCCTATTTTTCCAAACTGTAGTAAAGAACTTCCCACACTCTTCCCACTCCCCTGGAGTGACAGGTACAATGTTGTACTACCAGCACAAGAGTGACATGTTCTTCATCCTTCTGTTCAAGTAAATGACAGCTCTTGAGTTTTGGGTAGATAGAACTGAGGGAAGCCCTGCTTCACCCCTATACTGTAGATAGCAAAGTACATAGTTTGGATGGAATTGCCAAATAATTTATCTGCCAGAATTGAAGCCATCTCTGTTGACTCTGAGTTAACTGAGATTTAAGTACATTATTTGGTAGATTAAAAAAAAAAAAGTGAAACTGTGGAAAATGATACATCATCGATAGAAAGATCACTCCCTACAGATTTTCACTTCCCCACTTCAAAGCCCATATTTGTTAGAATTTATGTGTGTGTATATGTGCATGTGTATGTGCACATAGTTCTAGAAAGTGGTTGAAATAATAACCTGAGAAAAAATGTAACATTTTGAAGACACCTGCAATTGCTAAAATTTAATCATGTTTTAAGCAATTGAAGAAAATGTCTTATAGTGTGAAGATGGTGATATCTATGCCACCTATAATTACAAAGTTGCACAGCAATGAGTCCATGTAAGCACACTGATGAACATGATATAAGCATCTACAGTATATAGAAAGATAGAAACAGACACACACAGCAGGGAAGTTAACAGCTAGTTTCTCCCAAAAGATGAGCTGAGATTATTAGCCAAGTTTTCTGAGAGGTTTTGACAGTCTTTTACAGTGTATATTTTGTAACTGGGGAAAAATGTATTCAGGTTTTGAAGATATAGTATATTTAAGACTAAGCTGTAAATAATACATGCATTTCTTTTGTAATAGGAATTGAATGCTTCAGTTCAATTCACATCAAAGCTGTGAGATGGGAAAGGGTACAGGGTGGGACTTAGCAGAAGAATGAAAATAACTATGATAAGTATTAAATTTGGAGACAACATTGGTAGATAATGGGGACAAAAAAAAAGGTGATGAAGCCTGGAGAACAACTGGCACCAGGTGGCACTTACTGGACAAGTTTTGACATTGGGAGACTGAGGCTAGAAAATGGGAGAGAAAAGAAAACAAGGGGTGGAGGGAGTCCTGAAGAACAGGAGGCCAGGACTGGAAGGTGTGAAGCAGATGGGCTTATCTGCTGAGAGGAATACACAAGCTGTAAAATACTCCTTTAAAATAGCATTAAAGTAGCAAAGTCAACACAGTGAAAAGCTAGAAGATACAGAGACAGAAGTAACCTGTGCAAACACAATTTGTTGTGGAACTAACTCCCTAGGAGCTCTGCTTAGTACAGAAAACTTCCAGGACTGTGAGCAGGAGCTCTGGGGAAATCACTGTCTTTGAGAGTGATCATCTCAGTAGCCTGTACTCATTGTGGTTGGAGCAATGTATGCATTTCACCTTTTACCTTCACCTCTTATATTTCTTTTAGCAGAGTCCAATCTTCTGCCCAGGCCATGAGGTTATACCAGTCTTTCATACACAAATGAAAGAAATCAGAGAAATCCTTGTTTGCCCCTCTTTAGTGAATGATGTGTGTTAGTCTCAGTTCTTACCATGTCATGTTTCTGATGCTGTGATGCTATACCTGCAGCTGTGGTCTATCTTTGTAAGGGAAATCCCTGTTCAATTATCAGCCTCCACTGAAATGGTTCAGATGATTTCAGCAGAGAGGTAAAAGCACAACTGGGTGAGAATTTTTTTAGCAGATGCTGAAAAATATAGAAACAACTAATAGTGGTCTAAAGGAGAGGTTTCACTGTGTCCAGCTTTTCTTCTGAAGTATAGAAAAACAGCTTTGTCTGAGTTGGGGCAGGGAAGAGGGTATGTCTGCACTGCTGTTTGAAGCTATCCCCAGTCCCTATTTGCAGGTGGTACGGGCAGTGAAAGGTGGCCAGGGAGTGCCTCCAGGGTATGTGGGGTGCTTGGGAGGCCAACAGTCTTGCTCCAGTGGGTTATATGGTGAAAAAGCACGAAAGACCATGGCATTTTGTGCATACAGCGCTGGTGCAGCCATCAGTCCAAAGCCTGTATGTATAGCTAGTCTACACCCGGCATTGCCTGGGCTGAAGAAGCAGGGTGCCATTTGTGTATAACAAACTTAAACCACTACTTTACATAAACTATTTTTAAAAAGGTAGAAATTACTGTTATGTTTGACTAAGAAACTGTGAACGGCCTTGTGATACAACATGATGAGAAGGTGGGCTCCAAAATTAATTGTAATTGGAAAAAAAACTGAAGAGAAAAATTAATCCAAAGGACAGAGTTAGTCATGTGAAGAGCACTGTAGTTTTCACCTTCTGGTTTCATGAATTGTTAAATCTCTTGTTATTGGTAAGACTCTATAAATGAGAATGAAAAGAGGACCCATCCCACAGACTCAGCCCTCCCTACTGCCTAAAATAATAATAAAAGAAAAAAAAAATAAAGAAAAAAGCAAAACCTCTGAAGAGACGAAATGCAGCCTTGTGCAAAGTTGTACTCAGCAGCTCTGTTGTTTTTTCTTTGATTTTTCTGAGGGGCAATTCATCTTCTGGAATGCAAGTAAATCTTCAAAAGGAGATTTTTCCTTTGGAATGCAAATTATTGTAGTGATGCTTCCCACACCACTGAGGGAATATAGTAATGATACCATGCACTGATCCAACTGCTTCCATTTACAGATATTAAATACTCCTAGATTTAGCTTCATGACCCCCTGTGAAACAGATAAATATTGCAATTGGGAAACTGAGGCAAAGTTTACCATCCATGATCTTACAGTCATTGGTGAACGTGTTCAGCTTCTGCGCAAACCTACTCTTGGACAATTAGTGAACTGCTTATAGATGTTAATGTTTGCATTTGTGGGATCAGTAACTACATGAACTACAGATATGGGCATGCTTATGTCAGCGTAAGCATGTTGTGAAGATCAAATGTTGTAACTCTCCACATTAATGACAGCTGCATCTGCTTGTGCTGACTGGTCAGCATTGATCTTCCTGTGGTCAGCATAACTCTGGAGGAACTGAGCCTTAACAGGCTTTTAACACACCTCTAGGGTTGTATTTTTGAGTTAGGATTAGCCTCCCTTGTCTACCTGAAGGTACCCTGAGGTCAGCTTTCCCTAAGCACAATGTTTTGTGGGAGTTTTTGGCTCAACTCCACACACCCCAGTAATATGATTGGGAAGAACAGGGATCCCAGGTTCACCATGCTCATGTACATGCTTGAGCTCACTGTTTATCAGTGAAAACACAGCCTTGTAGTACCAGGACTGAGTCTTAAATCTTCCCATCTCCTAACTCCCAGGAGTCTGCCAGGAGTATGCCTACATAAATCTACGCATTTCTTTCTGCTGAACTTTTGGAGGGACCGGAGACCATCCCTCTGGGACACGTTTTCTCTGTGAGTTTTATTTGTCTATGCCAAGGTTTGAGGTGCTGCTGCCAATGATAAATATGTCTGATTCGAAGTGAGAAGATGCAGGAATATCTGCTGAGACACATGTATCTGTTGTGTGAAACTAATGCTATGGAAGAACTGCTTCATTCATCACGTTTGTGCTTGTAGTTTAAATTAGGGAGTGTGCCAATTTAGCCAGTGCTTTTCATCATTTTTTTTGTGCAGTGTGAGAGGAAATCAGATTTTGTGGGAGAAGTTCGTTACTCAGTAGAAGTGCCAATCGTCTGGCACTTAAATCTTCTCATTTATAATAAACACTGAACTGTTGGATCTTTCTCAAGCTAGGAACCATTCTGACCTTAGAAACAACAATATGAAACTATTGGTTGCAAGCTTAGTTATTGAAATAACTGTTTTGTTAAACCTCAGATTGGGAGAAAAGTTCATGTTTTATTGATCTGATGTTCATTCTATTTTGAACTTAGTGGTTTGGTACCAGCCCTTTATGCAGAGATTGATTATTTAGTAGGACAAAAAGCAAAAAAATATGCAGGGGTGGGGGAGTGTGTCACACACAAGGCTGCTTAAAGAATTTAAAATACTCACAGAGAAAGTCTGAGATGCCCTGTTCAATGGAAGGACCAAGACATATTTACTTGGAAATGCATATGATTGATTTGATATATTAACATTGTGTGAATGAGAATTTATTAGAAAGGGAAGGTTTAATGGCAATAGAGATATAAACTGGAAGCAGAAATCTCTTTCAGTCTAAAAGACACAGAAAATTGTGCTAAATATTTTAAAGTATGTTAAGTACTATTTAAAGGGAGCCAATAGCTAAAGACCATTAGCAACATTTAGCAATGTTTTTTCCCCTCTTTTTTTCATCTGTCCTGTCTTTAATTGTGTTGTCCTGAATAGCAGTCAAGTTAATGAGTTTTCAAGGCTAACCCTCAGATTTTCATAATGCTCTTACATGAAGAGAAGTATTGATTTCCTTATTTATTGTCTGATTTTATTAAAAAAGTAGAGTAAGTCAGCATAGAAAGAATCTGTAGCATTCACTGCCACAAAATTCCATGAGGCTCAGTGAGATTAGAAAAGTGATTATTCATTTAAATAACGAATAAATAACGAGAACTTCCATAGTTTCACTAGCTCATTAGAATGATAATTTGATCACACTTTCTGTTCCTTAAAAGACGAAGCTTGACCCCTAAGGTTCAGAGCAGAGACCTGGTTTGCATTGTGAAGATATTTTTCTTATGGGGAGAACAATCTTTCTCTTGATTTGTTTGAAAGACCACATATTAAATACTGGATTTGATATGTCACCAGTGTGATGTGGCCATGAAAATTCGGGTATTACTATCATATTACTGTGCATACTCTTTTTCAGAGATTGGTTTGGATTTCTTTGTTTTGTCTTTGCTCCTGCTGGTACTTTTTCTGACAAGATTTCATAGTGGCTTCTATCAAATCTTAATGCTACCAATGCAATCCTGTAACTCCAAACTCAATACTCCAGACAATGCTCATTTTTAGAGTTGAATCATTCACACTGATCTTTTGCGGGTTACATTGTAGTACTTCATGGAAAATATCAGGGCATACATATACCATGGCATCAGGGAAGAATCTTGTCCAGTATTCAGTATGTAGATCCAGTGGTAAAATCTGTCATTCCCCATTTCTTTGGGATCTGATTTTCCCTTCCACTATGTTTGTATAGATGAGGATTTATATGTGGAAGGCAAGGCATCACATTTGAACTCAGATTATTCATACTCTGTAATAGCTTATTTGGAGAAAAATAGTGTAGATGGCTGAACTCTATGAAACATAGTAGTAAGTACACCAACAATGACTTTAGAAGGAAAGCTCTCTTGTCAGTGTAGAAGTAAAGCAATCTTTTTTTACCTTGTTTTTCTATTGACAGGGGTTTTTTATAGGTCATATGATTTACTGCTTTCTTCCATGTAGTTGGGTGTACTATCAAATGATTGTTATCATTCCTTTATCTGATGGCCCAAACATCCTCTAGAGAAGTCAGAGTTCCCAGCTGTAGTTTTTCTCTGATAAACACATCTCCATCTTGGTTTTTTATTTAATGTGTGCAGCAGCTTCCTTTGCCTCTTCACCAATGGAGGTTTTTTCATATGTTTTCTTTTTTGTCATCCCTGGAACAGAAACTCCTGCCTATATAAAATCCCTACGGCTATTATGAAATCTCCCAGAAAAATAAATGTTAGCATGTTGTCCCTGATGATTGTTATCACTCTTTGGCACAGGTGAGCTGCATTATGCCAGAGCTGCATTATGCCGTATTCTCTCAGAATAAAATTCCTGTGTTGGGGCACATCATGCAGCTGGTCCACTCCTCTCTTTCTGCTTTGCATTCATGAGAATGGTCTGTGGAAGAATGTGGCTGTACCGTTCCCCACAGCTGTGCGTGTAGTCTTTTCATCTTCTTTCCTCCTGCCTACTTAAGGGAGCAAGCTGCTCCTATGAATTGACTCATTGGCTTGTTTGTGACTACCTAGAACAGACAAACTCCTTGTGGTCGTATGCTGATGAGGAAGAAATGATTATGAAACTAATGCTGAATTAAACAACAAATTCCAGTCATTGAAAATCAATATTTTCCTCAAGCTGCCATCTGCAGGTGTTTAGCTGCAGACCACTGACGCACTAGCTGAGTCTTATGCATGAGATGCTGAGACACTGCTGGGAATTAATTGGTGAATTAATTAGAATAAAAATTGAGCAAACAGAATGAAGTTCAGGAAACAGGTCTATCTTTGTGGATATTTTCACCATAGGAGTCTCCCTTTACCCTGCTGAGCTCATGCTGTCAATCTATAAGCCCAGGGTAAGAAAGTTCAGAGCAGGTGGTCCTCTGAAATAGCTGCCAGCACTTTATGTAAACACAGAAGACTGGCATAACCGAATCCGTTGCCTGTATGGCATGATTCACTTTCAGACATACTGAGTAAAGTTAATAGACACTTACACAAGGGAAGTAGATTCTTCTATAAAGCATAAACATCTATATATCCAGTTGCTAAATTCCCTTGCAGCTCATTTACATTTCTTTGTAGAAGACAAAAGTCTTGCCAGTTACTTCCAAGAACCATAGCATTCCAGCTGTAGGTGTGCAGATGCCAATTATGTCTTTTACAGGCTAGGTAAAGGAATAGTAGTAGTATGATGTTTGTAAATATTTATTGCAGTTAAATTAAATCTATTTCTTTACCAAATTTCTCATTCAGACTAACAGACATTTAAAAAGTTTGTGGAAAAGAGGACTTCATTTTTGCATTTGCTATCACTCACATGGTTCATGTCTTTCACTTTCTTTTCCAGCATCTGCTTGTCACTTTCATTTACTGGTCCCTGGCTAAACTTCTGACTGCTCTCTGCAGGATACAGTAAGGGTCTTGTGCAGTCTTCAATCACAGACTCAGAATTACAGAATGGTCAGGGCTGGAAGGCACCCCTGGAGATCATCTAGTCCAACCCCCTGCCAAAGCAGGTTCACCTACAGCAGGTTGCACAGTGTCACATCCAGGTGGGTTTTGAATGTCTCCAGAGAAGGAGACTCCACAGCCTCTCTGAGCAGCCTGTTCCAGTGCTCTGTCAGCCTAAAAGTAAAGAACCTTTTCCTCATATTCAGATGGAACTTCATGTCCTTCTGTTTGTGCCCATTGCCCCCTGTCCTGTCACTGGGCACCACTGAACAGAGTCTGGCCCCATCCTCTTGACACTCTCCCTTAAGATATTTGTAGATATCAATAAGACCTCCCCTGTCTTCTCCAGGCTAAACAGGCCTGGCTCTTCCAACCTTTCATCATAAGGAAGATGCTCTAGTCCCCTAAACATCTTTGTAGCCCTCCGTTGGACCCTCTCCAGCAGTTCCCTGGCTCCCTTCAACTGAAGAACCCAGAACTGGACACAGCACTCCAGATGTAGTCACACCAAGGCAGAGAAAAGGAGGAGGACAACCTCCCGCAACCTGCTGGCCACGGTCCTCCCAAGGCACTTCAGAATCCAAATGGCCGCCTTGGCCACCAGGACACACTGTTGGCTCATGGTCAACCTGCTGTGTCCACCAGGACTCCTGGGTCTCTCTCTGTGGAGCTGCTTTCCAGCAGGTCAGCCCCCAGCCAGTACTGCTGCAGGGGGCTGTTCCTCCCTAGGCACAGGACCTCACAGTTGCCTTTGTAGAAGTTCATTAATTTCCTCTCTGCCCAGCTCTCTAGCCTCCCCCTCTTTCAGGATGTGCCTCATATCCCGTAAGCAGGGAGCAATCAGCACGATGAGGTAAGGTTGGAGCTAAGTATCTACTTGCAATAAGGTTCACAAAGCCACAGCAGCTGAAATGCCTTGAGCTTCCAATGTCCACGTAAAGAACAGAAAAAGTGTCTTTGGAGGTAGTTTAAATGCTGCTTGTAATCAAATGTCTGAAAGATGTAGGTTGAGAGCATAAGCTGAATAAGGAGGAGGGGCTACTACAGCACGATAACAATAAACACCTAATAATGTACCTCAGTACAGAACTGCCCAAGAAGGTTTTAAAGAGGCAGAAAAGTGGAGGTCTAGGGAAGTTGAAAATATACAAGGCTGTTTGGCAAAATGAAGAAAATTCCCAGCAATATTTCCGAAGATCTCTCTGCCCTCACCCCTGAAATGTAAAAGCCTCCTAGCTGCCCTAGCTGCCATGTGGACTACAGAAAACTTTTCCTTGGAGAGCAGACTCTAGTTACCTCACATCCAAAAACAGAAAAGAGAAGAAAGAGCTGCTATACAGGAAGAGGGAAAAATAAACCAACCTAGGGAATTATTTCCAAAGAGTGCCCTCAAGCACATAGATCCTCCAGCCTTCCTTAGCTGTATTAGTAAGCAGACACACTTCTGGAGGCTGCTGCTGCTACAAGCCCCTGAAGAGAGAATAGAGAGTACTCAGACATGTCAAGAGGACCTGGTTTGGACAGGGACTTGGAAAGAGACATTTTACTATCTTTCTAAACTGATTCACAAAAATACTAGGCATAAGTCTGAAATTAGAGCCTCAAAATCCTGTGTTTGGCTCAGTGTTGGCTATTTGGTGTAGTCAGACAGAGCCTGAGTCTGATAGGTAACTAACTGTTGATGCCTCCAGATACCTGGATTACGTATACAGCGTGCATGTACTTGAGTATAGAACCTTTGTGACCAGCATGCATCTGCATACAGTCTGCAGCTGTTGCCTCCAGTTCAGCTGCAGGTATCGCTTAGAAGGATCAGGGATTGGGACATCTAACATCCAGTTTGTGCTTGATCCATCTTGATCAGTGAGACAAGACTTTCTGAACAAGCATTGGGAATCCTAGGGCAACCTGGAAGAGAGTAAAGATGCTTAACTGATAGCACAGGAACACTCCAGCAGGACTGGGTCAGTTCTTCCCATAAGCCATAGCTCAATACAGGCTGATTGTCCCCCTGCTACATGAACCAGTTATTGTGTTCTTCATGTGACTCTCCTGTGTTTGACTAATTCTTTACATTAGACTTTCCCTCTATGTAATGTAGATGTCATTTGCCATAGGAGCTCACTGACAAAAAATCATCTTCCCCTCACCCAAAAACTCCTAATACTATCTTGCTAGACTTCTCCAAAATATTAGCTACAGCTTTCATACTGTAGTCATCTTGAAGCTGACAACAACAGTAAACAACTAACATCTTTTAGGAAAGATCAATTTCTGTTTTAGATTTATAATTTGGTGTATAGTTTGCTGAAGAAGTCAATTGTCTTCCTCCCCATGCCTTAAAAATTGTCATACTGGATTCCTTTGTAGCACAATACTTTTTGTATTGCTAGTATCATGGTCAGCAGGCAAAACAAGAAGGAGGGTCCGGTTGCCCACAGCTAACAACCATTACTTTGCCTGAACTATTGTCTGATCTGGGCTGTGCAGGCAATGCCCCATTAAACAGGCTCCTCAATAAGTGCCAGTAACAATATGAGAGTGCTCTTTTTGGCTTCCATCTGACCTACCTTCACATATTTCAAAAGAGCTTTCTCTACCATGGTGACTACACAGGCAGTGAGGTCACTACACTTCAAACACAGAATTGGAAATAACAATTAAAATTATTTCTATAACGCATTTCATATTTGAATCAATAGCCACTTTTGATTTCTGACAAGAGAAAATATTTGATTTCCAAACACCACAGAGATGAAATTTTACTACTTTTTATTCTATTCGTTCTCTTGAATCTTTGCCAGCCTTATTAAAAAAAAGAAGATATGATCAGCCCTTTTCCTCGACCCTTCTTCTCATCAGTCATCTAAATCACAGTATATTTTGCTTTTTTTTTTAATCAAATGGGTGAGGAGATAGAAGCAATCTCAGAAGACGCTGCTTCAGTGAGACTGGAAGGTGGGATGTGATCTTACAAGATCCCAAAACAAAGTGAAACACATGAAAACTCCAGCAATGCCACAACAACTGTTGCGGGTTGTCTGCAAAGGAAACTCAGGAAAACAGACAAATTTTAACATCAAATTAATTGCAGTGTTAAGTCTACTTCTCTAAATTTCCAATCTAGTAACCTAGTTTATTTGACTGTGTCTGTCTGTAAAACAGATTTTCACAATGTGCTAAGTGACAAAAAACAACCTGGCAAAACCTGAGCCTGCCAGTTGTACCCTATAAATTGATTAAATAAAAATGCCATTATAGGGTTTTATATCCGTTTTCCTGCTGATTTCCAGCTCAAATTTGTACTGCTTGTCAGGTGAAGAAAAAAATGCTGTTATTACCCCCTCCTAGTAACCAGTCCTGTGAGCACCCCCTAGACCTGAGAATTAAGCCAAGATTTTTTTTTTTGGTTTTGATATTGCATTCAACATTATTAGTAATGCAGGTTCTGCTGACCAGATTAGGTCTATTGGGACACCTGTACAGTCACTCTTATTTTTATTATACTCTTAGCAACACCTCTGCAAATACATAAACCCTTGTGGTTTTACCGTGTAGGGAGGGTATAATCGGAAGACTGTGGGTTTGTGTGAATGTAGCCAGTGATTTCAGGTAGACAACTGTGTTCAGGTGTTGTAAAACATACGATAAAATGAACCAATGCTGACCACTAGATTCAGGGTTTGTTTGTAAAGGAAAAAGAAATAGAAATCTATTTACCTTGAAATGGTAACTTATCAGAGCCAAAAATAAAGAAACCTTGTCTTCCTTTTTTATCATCTGTATTTGTCAGGTAGAAAAACAGTTCATATGAATGCTAAGAAATTACTTCTTGGGATCTTGGGATCAATACTTGGTGCATATAGTCTTTTTTTGTTCTGCAGAAAACGTTTTTTCCCCTGGATGTTAACTTAAAAGTTTTCTTAAATCATCTACAGACTACAAGTTATTTTAATATTTTTTTAATTTTCTGATTAGAAATGCTCAATCTTTTAAAACATTTCGAAAAATTACACTCAGCCACACCAGTTCCATTTGTTTGTGGCTATGGTCAGATTTCTATAGGTCTGGTCTCTGGATGCTTACTTAAACATCTAAAATTTTAGTCCTATGTTACGTGCACATAGTATGTGAATACCCATGTTAGTCTTCCATTGGGTGTAACAAGATTTCTGCTGTGAATCAAGTTAAACGGCTCTTAAATGCTGACAGAAGGGAGCGCATTAGTCAACCAGTAAAGTCTTGCAGATAAAGTATTAACTGAAAGTTGTGCTACATTGTCTTGGTCATATATGTAACATAATTTGTGAAAATATTCATAAGTTGTAAATACTTCAGTCACTCAAGGCAGTAATACCATTTTGTTTGCCACTAGACCATAACTCCTCAAACTGTAAAATTTCTGTAATCCTTTTCTTAATTATTCAAAGCATTCTGCTTGAGATCACTGAGCCAAGACATTGTCTTAACTGCCCATGTATCAACAACAGTTAAATTCAGATATTTCTGAGTTTTGATTTGCTCAAGTGCAGAAGATACTACCCAGTACCTCTGAATGTTTTCTGAATAAGAGACTCTTAATTCAAAAGACTGTTGACAGAACTGACATGAGTAGATCACATCAAGCACAATATGTCGTTCCTTATTTGGAACTGTACATATTGTTTTTCTTCCTCTGTGGATGTTTATTTGAAGGATGAATAGGTCACTCTTAGCAGGAGAGCTCATCACATGAGTGCCAGATACAGAAGACAGATGAGTCAGTTCCACACAGACTACAAATTATGCATGCAGGATAAAACTATATTCATATTTGCATTTGACCTAAACTTCAACTTTCAAAAATAGGTTTAAGAGAAATTATTCCGAAATTCAGAAATTGTTTTGCAGAAAGGAAGCAGTTTAAGCAACACAGCTAAAGAACAAAGAAGTCTCTGCTGGTAGGAAAAGAAAACATTGAGAATGAAATACTGTATGTCAGTCTGCATGAGCTCAAGCCTGTATTTAATATACACTTTGAGATGTGTTTATCTGATGCAAGATTGATTGATACTGCTGCAATGTTCAAATCTCAGCCACTGTCCAGTCATTGCTTGTCATTGTAAAATATGGCTTGGTGTAGAAAAACACACTCTTTTTGTGTTGAATGCAGTACAAAACCTCTGTCTTCCCAGTGTTTCTCCTGCATATGGTTCAAAAAAATTTTTTTTTCATTATTTCTTTATTTCTTCTATTTCTTTCTTCCCTTTCCTTTTTTTTTTTCTTTCTTCTTCTTCTCCCCCCCCCCCCCCCCCCCCCCCTTTAAACCTACATGACTTGGATACAGGACTCTTACTGCTTTTCAATGTGTACAAATGAACATGAGGTGGGAAAGTCACACAGCTCCTTACAGGAACTGCAGCAAAGTCTAAAAAAAGAAAGCTGCAGTGAACAAGAGCACAATGCTGAATACGACACTCATATTTGTATTCTCTCTTCACTGTCTTAAGAAATGGGAGTTACCGGACATGTGACCCAAAATGTCTCTGCTGTTTTGCCATAATAGATGCGTTATATTATTTGCAACATGCGCAAAAAATTCAGAAGCATAATAGATGATGAATAGTATAGCAAATAAAGACTGTGAAAATAGGTGAGGCATGTTTGCAGCACAGTTGCAGGGTGATGGGGATCCTAATGTGCAAATGTTAACCAACTAAAATGGAGCCTCATGTACTATACATCTCAGGAGAAAGTCTAGTGATCTTGCAAATAGCCTCATGAAGTAAAAATGTGTGCTTGAACGTTGGAGGGGGTGTGGTCTAGGCTAGTGAGGGAAGAGGAGAAAGCATTAATCAGCCTGCTAGGTCAGCTAATTATACCCAATCTTATCCCATTCAAATATAATTGGGAATGCGAATGTGGGTTCCCTGAATGACTTACATTAACAGCAGATTTCTGTACTCCTCCCAGGCAGTGAGCCTTTTAATAACTGCAGAAGTCCAGGCAGTGCTGTGACTTCATTAGGTCCAGAGCTCTGACAGGAGATGTCCCTAACAGATTGGCAGTGATCATAACCTCACCTAAACACACCAGGATCCTTTCTTCTGACTCACTTGCTTAGCATGAGTCAGAGTGCTTCATCAGCATGCCATGTGAGTACCGCTAGCTCATGGTACCAGCTTTTAATGGCCCAGAACATTAAGGAGGTGGTCTGACCTTCTGGTCAGTGATAATTACGTACAGCTTGGAGATACTTACACTTTCAGGAGAGAACATTTAGACTGTGAACATTATGGGTATTTTTGGAGTTGCTAATAAAGCCAATTCCACTCTTTAAATGTGTAAGTTTGATTTTATGAAGCATGTGTAATCTTTGTTTGGAGCAGGATGAGAACAGCAGCTGCCAATTATAATTGTGGTACTTGGGGGGGAAAAAATAATCCCTGACCCTTTTTGCAAGCAGTAGTGGAGCTAGCTACCATTCCAGAAAACAATTTATAAACCAGAGAAGCATGCCTAGTGGGAACTTTGGAAGAGGGGATGTTGCTGAGAAAAGACAAGTGGGAAAAGGAATGGGTCTAGAATGATTGCTCTTGAATTGATGGTGCTGTAAGAGCAATAAATCCTTGCTGAATCCCATCTCCTTCTACTCCTGTTTCTAAACAAATAGAAAAATTGAAGATTATGGGTTCCCATAAGATTATAAATGGCTTCTCCAGCAGGTAATGTTAATTAAACTGTTGTACAAACCGGATTTTGGATGCCCTGTCTGCACTGAGGTCAGCAACCTCTTTAATGTAGCCTGGTTTGGCTGTTTCCTTCTTCCTTCATTCACACTCATGTTCCTAGAGTGTTGTCATCTCTGCATATATAGTTTGGTTGTAAATGGTGAACATCTCTGTGCTGCCAGACAGTGTGCGTTCATCACCATCTAGGTTGCTTAGGTGATTGTATCACTTGAAAGGAAAACTGACCAAACCAGTGTGAAGATTTTTCTGCCTTTCCTTTCTTTGATACTTTTTCTCAACTGAATAATTTAAACTCTATTTTGTGTTCTAATTTTAAGTACATATGGGCATGACAGCTTTTTAATGAAAATCTCAGTGCCTGAATACCTGTTTCTGACACTTCCATACAACATCCCATGGAGAAGAAATAGACCTTAATGTATGTTAAAAACCGTGTGATCCAAAGGTAAGTGTGAAGACATTCTAAGTGATACAGCTTTCTTTTCCACAACCATAAACAAGTTGGGTATAACTTTAAATTAAAATACTTCTACCTCCTACTTGTTCTTTGCCTCACTTGCTGATGAGATTGCAGAACAGGACTGATCACTGCAAAGCAGACTTCTTTTCCAATAGCCTGTCCCTGATTCTAGTTGTTTCTAAAACAAACAGGAGAAAAAAAAAAAAAAGAAGAAGAAAAAAAGAGTGAGGCAAACTTATTTTTGGCCCTGTGATAAATAAGTACATAAGTAAGTCCACTAGTCTTTTCATTTTCTGTACATATACAAATATTTTCTGTGCATATACATATTTCATCTCCCTCTGTTGTCTGGCTCTAAACATTAACTTTTTCTATTGGCGCATGTAGGGCTATCTGTTTTTGCAGTTCTTGAAACTATAGGAAAAGTAGTCCTTTTAAGTTTCTGTTTGCAAAAAATGAAACACCTGCTGAACATGGATGTCTGGTTGGATGTGCTTAGTAGCAGAGACATTTAAAGTGAATAATCTACAGGACTGGTCAGTATCCATGCTTGTAGGTCACTTCTGTCACAGTCTTTAATTAACCCCAGGTTACAGAACCACTTAGCACAGAACTAGAATTACTTTCTCAGTCTTAAAATTATTTTATTTGGAAGAAATTACTGTAACCCCCTTTTTACAGAACAGAGAAGACACTAAGGCAGAAGTAGAACACGCCTCTCACTGCTCTTTTTTTCTTATCCTGGGTTACAGTAGTGCCATGAGGCACAGGGAGGATCCCCATTTATGTAGTCTGTCAAGGATGCCTATGACCCAACCATGAATAATTTCTGCATTTGTGAGGAAGGTGCAGTGTGCATAGCTTACAATGGGGCTGCTTAAATGGTATGATTTAGAGCTGCTTTAACTGTTAAAACAATCAATATAGTTTCAAGGGTGTTTGGTTCCATATAGCCTTCCATGAACTGCCCAGGGTCTCTGTGAAGGTCTCACCTTCCTGTCTAAATCTGGCGTGAAAAACAGTTTCATAAGGCTGTTAAAGGAAATCCTATACAGTGAGCGTGGATGTAGCTTTCCTTCAGCTTCTTTTAACACACAGATAGATCCCATATTGAGTTTTACTTTTGCATTTCCAGGGTTCTTGGAAACTTGCCCATCTTATAACATAAATATGCTCTTTCTCTGTTTGTCACCATCGGGCATCATCTGTAACTCCTCTGCAAGGCTAGCCTGGTAGAAACAAACATAAATAGATAAGCATTCAATTCAACAGCACAAAACACTTAGAATAAACCTCTACAGTGAGTTTATGCTTAGACTCACATTAAAGTAGGAACAAGGCTTAAACCATTAGCTAGATAATGGATCTGTGGTAAACAAGTCATTCAGTGTTTAAGCTTACTGCTGTTTTCTCAATAGTTTGGTTTGTTTTGTTAGGCTCATGACAGCTAGTGAGCCAAAAGCAAGCAAGCAAGCGAAATATTATTCCCTAAACTAATAGTGAACTCTCATATACTGCTGTTGGATGAATTGTTCGCTGTATAAAATAATATTGGTTATGAGATCAATGAACTCAGTAATACTTGCAGTGCATTCCCAATTGTTAAAGCTCTATATCAAGTTTTTCAATTTCCTAGGCTTCGGGACATCTAGAAACACCACCGTTTTATTTCAGGCTTCCTGAAGTGAATTTGCATTGAAATGCAGCATCATGGTGTGATGATGTGAATCAGAATGTGACTACACAATGCAAAAATGCAATGTCATCACTTAATGAGGTGCTATGAGGCATATATACAAATGTTGTGATGCAGCAGGGCAGAGCTACAGTGCTTCCCCTCTCCCATAAGATAAATTCAAAAGGTATCACTCATGTTTCATGCTGAGCACATTGCCTGGCAGACAATGCTGTGACAGTGACAGAGAACAAAATGGATATAAGAGCAGAGGACCCATAACAGGTGGCTGATGTGTGTTCAAATGTATGTTGAAATCACTTGCAATGACTGCTGGATGTTAAAGAACTTATTTGAAATAGGCGAGGTAGCATCTTAAAAAATGTTGAAATAATGATCTTCCCTTTCCAATGGATGCTTAATCCGTGTCTAGCTTGCAGTTACTACTGCCAGTGAATTATACTTATGCTGCTAAAGTGCAAAGCAGATATTTGTAAATATTGTCTACCTAGAGCCTTCAGGCTATTGCTAGCCAGAGAGCAGAAACCAAACTGCTTTAAAGCTAGTACAGTTACAGTGAGCGTAACAGAATATTACTACTCTCTGTAGGTGTAAAGTATGTAGACTTGTTCATGATCTCAGTCATTTCAGCAAATAGGACTACAGTTATTTGGTAAAATGCTTTTGTAAAATGTTC
Source organism: Falco biarmicus (assembly GCF_023638135.1). NCBI lineage: Eukaryota > Metazoa > Chordata > Aves > Falconiformes > Falconidae > Falco > Falco biarmicus. The sequence continues at coordinate 51,007,096 of NC_079293.1, read as the reverse complement.
CCTAAGATCAGTATTCATAATGCTGTTGCATGAATTGACCTGCGGCACTCTTTGCAGATTAAATAAAGTAATGCTGATGGAAGTGTTTTGTATAAATGCTAATGTCTACTCTAAAAGTTAAAAAAATAAACTTATGTGAAATAAGAATGTTTATACATTTTATGAATGCTAATATTGATAAAACAAAATCTTTACAGGGGATTGCCCTTTTGAGTATGTACTGAAATATATTTGAAAAACAACAGAAATGAGTTCTCAAGTAAGTTTGCTTTCTGGTATTACAACTCCAGTCAAGGAAGATACTTTCTTTCTTTCAAAGAAAACTGCCTACTCAGTTGAGTCTTCCCAAGGTCACCAGTTCTAATTAACATGCAGTTTTCATAGTTGGTTGATATAACTGTGAATCATTAAAGCCTAAAAATGTGTAATATCATCCTTGGTAACTCTTGCCTTTTCATATACTTCAAGAATATCTCTTTCACTTCCTCCTGCTGGAAAAAAAATAAGTATGAACATGATGGTAAGGAAAAGGGATACCTGTGGGTATTATTTTTTAACTCTTGTCACTTTTGCTACTGCCAACCTGTTGTATATGACTGATTTTTTTCCACTTGAAATTAATGTTCTGAACCAGCTTAATCTTTTAGCCAAGCTTATGACATACCAAGCACCGCCAAAGTTCATAAAGGAAGTCACAGCTTTTACCCGCAACAGGATACAGTCGAGTTGATTAAGGATGCTGCCTGTTCATATTCAATAAACCCGATAACTTAAAGAGATAAATCAATTGGAACAAGTTTATACTTAATCACATTTTTCCTGTATCAGCTGTGCCCATAAGGACTTAGGGAGCTTTGACCATCTATTTAACTGTCTTGTTCTTCTGGTCGTTTCTTGATCTTTTTTTCCTTCTAGTGTTTTCTAGAGGAAAACATGATTTTAAATGGGTTACAGTAAGTACTGTAAAGAATATACATTTCTTTCTGATTGGGAATAGTGCGTCATATGTGCTCAGGTAGAGGAAAGGCGCTTTCAATTTTCAGGCATAATGCTGGTCAAGAGTGCCTGCTGATTCATTCTGAGGAGGGTGAGTCAGATGAGCTAAATTAGGTTTCTTTTCTGAATCATCCTCTATAGGAGACTCTTACTCCACTGACTATAGACAAAGCCTAAAGAGATTAGCTATACTGGGCAAAAACTGCATTTCATCAATACCCATTTCCAAACTGTCCTTTCTTGAAGTCCATTCTACTCTGAACCCCAAGAGCTAATGGATGAGAATAGGTTAGCTGGCACTTGTCATTTTTTGGTTGTTCTTGAAGAGGGAATAAAGGTGGAATTTATGTAATCTTGAAAGTATCCTTCTCCCATATTTTTAGTATAGTAATAAGTCTACTTTTTCAGTAGAAGCACTAACACTACTGTCTTGAAGTAGTGTGGTTAGAAAAAAACAAGTATAGAGATACCAGATTCAGAAAATATGTATATGTTTTGCAGCCCACAAAGGGTTCTTCAAAATTGCAATTGTATTTGTAACTTTTCATCTTTATTTTATAAAAAATTGTATAGCTCACTAGCTAGACTTTGTAAGTGGAGTTAAAAAAACAGAACCACACTCTAAATATGAGTGAAGAATGCTTAACAAAATAGGCACACTTTGACTCTGTTAATAATGGCATGATATTCATGGCAATTATCTTTGGCTATTTTTGTTGATTGTGTAGTCTGAATGCTGATAAATGGCTAAAGCTTAGAGAGTTGGAGGTGGACTACAGATGTCCATTGGTACACAGAACAAATATTTCATGAAACGTGTCTCTATAGATCCTCTACTGTCATACACCACTTTTTCTTCTACTCTGACTTTATCTAGAACAGGTTACAATTATCTATCTACATATTTATATCTTTATGTATATCTTTATATGTACCTTTTAAAATTAAACTTTCAAATGATTAGCAAAAGCATCATAATTAACATATTTTACCACTCCAAGCCAAGAATATGTCTTTACTTTTTTAGTAAAATACAAGATGTCTTACCTTTTCCAGATAGTGCTTTTCTAGTTTTCTTAGGCCAGTTTGGAATTTTAGAGTTGTTGGCAAAACCCTTGTTCTTTTTCCATAATGCATTTTTAAGCAGTACCTTTTTACTCTCATCTAAGGGACCCCACTGCATCCCTTTTTCCTGTTCTCAGAAACAGAAGCACAAGAACAAGGCAGATTTATTTGAAAGGGGCATGAAGAAACAACCTTCATTAGCCTTGACTCTATGGAGCATATTTTGAACTGTATGCGCTGGCTGTGCCACCCCTCAGCCTCCCTCTTCCTCCTTGACATTGCTGTTACATTCAGGTTTGACAACATCTGTGTATTACTAGGATGTTGATGTGTGGCACCATTTTTAAGACTTCTTTCAGTTTGCTCTGATCTCATAGCTCTTACCCTCCGAAGAGTTCAATTGCAAGTGAAAATACAGGGCAAACATTTGTCATGTGGTTGATATAGAACATATATTTGCAACCCGCCTTTCCAAGAGTACATTACATGTAATAAAGGCAGCAAACAAATAATGCCTTCCACTGCAAAACATGACAGAGGGCTTAGGAAGGTTGGTCAGTGTCTGCTCTATTTGAGATTAGTAGTTGGAGAAGTTTGGTTTGTGCCAGAGACAATAACTGTTAATTTTAATCTGGGTAATACATTCAAACTTCACAATGATGATGCATAACAGATGCAGCATAAAGAATTGCTGCATTAAGCATTATTGAAGTTGGAAAAGTCAAGCATTTAAATGTGAGCAACTAGTGGAATTCAGGGGGCCTTATGCATCACTAATTTGATCCTCCTTTGCCTGGACAGGTTTAGTAACTCCCACGCAATTTGTAAGGAAATGAGGCTTATTTGTTCATAGTCTTGTTGCCCTATTCATAACAGCAGGACTCATCTCAACTGTACTTCTATATTCTTATAAATTTCATGAAAATAATCTGTTTGGTGAAATGAGGGAAAGACTCAAGCTCAAACTGGATGAGATGCTTGAGATCAGATTCATCAAAAGCCAGTTTTTACCTATCTCACATCTGCTTTCTACAAGAGTTGCTATGTCATTGCATGGGATAGATCTTTCCTGGGGATGCACACAGGTTTTTGCTTTGGTCTCCTTCTTCCCTCATTCTTACCTGGCCTGTTTTAGCTTTCCTTCTGGGGTCAGAATCCTTGTGTGAGCTCAGTGTACCATGCAAACAAGATCCCCTGTCGCTGTGTGCCAGCTTTTGTTCTGCAAAGCTTTTTGGACCAATTTGCTTTTCCTGCTCTGATTCCTCCTGTTTGTTCTGGTTTGGGTCCTACTAGAAGAAATACTTCTAGCTTGGAGGGAAAAAGGCTCTCAGCTTTCTCCTGACTGCTGGCCTCACGCCAGCCCTTAGGCAGCTGAGAGCAGCTATTGCCATGTCTGGTTAAACGCCAGCAGCTCCTTACTTCAGGAGACCTGGCTGGTTGCTCTGTGATCTAAGGCACATACTATCTCAACACCACCAGGGTCTTGATAAACTTAAGGGAAAATAACTTCCTCAGAGGTATATAGCTGTTAAAATTGAAAATGCCTCCACTAAGCATGTATAAAACAACAATTTAGCATGAACAGAAGAACTGACCAGATCTGCATGCATTTTATAGGGTACAGCAAAAATCTTTAAAAAGTTATTTAAATAAAATCACATTTAAGAAAATTCTCCATGTCATCAGGTCATCTAGAGCTGGAAAAAGAACAGTTACCTGGATTTACTGAAAAATTACTCAGCCCCCATCGTAATATTAAAAAAAAATGGTTTACCTGGCTCTGGAGCATCTCCCAAAATAGTTAGTCTGGGTAGACATATAGCATGAGAAATTTAACTAAAAGTAGATTAGCAAAGTTAAGAGAAACAATGTTGTGGCATTGGAAGTGTTGGGCAATTTCTCTGTCAGGCAGAGCCAGTTACATTGCTTGTATAAATGACAGTACTTCATCTCCAGCAACTGAATATTATAGATGATGTTTTCAAATACTATTTTAAAGGTGTCTGCTAGTATATAGATGCATTAATTTTATATTATGTTCTATCTATCGAAGACAGATGTCATTATTTCTGTTTTACAGCAGTGTGAGTGGTAAAAGAGGTAGTAAGACTTCTGGAATGCAGTAATTTTAAAATGGTCAGAATGAATATTCCATATTTAATGTATTATATATTATTTATAAATGTATGTTTTATATTTATTGAATGAAGCAAGTGTAGGTAAAGTTTAATAACACTTGCCTCAAGTGTCTTAAAAATTAGGCAATCTACAAACAAAAAAAGGAAAAAATAATTTGGAATAATACAAGAAACAAAAATATTTACCAAACGTTTTTTATTCTGTTATAGTTCTTAGCTTTTAAAAATCTGTTTTGCTTACTTAAAGGAAAGAATTAGTGTTAACAAGCTTTGGAAATAGGTAATTCTTTTCATGACACCCAGGTTCACTGAGAGCTGATCTCAGTGCCTGCAAGATAACAAATGCAGAGAAAGACTTTTGGCTCTTATTAAAGAAAGCATTGTCATCAGTATTTCTTACTGCAAAATATGTATTTCAATTTCATATGCAAGGAAATTTGGGAACTATGGTGAATTTTTCCCTCCCACTGTAA